>NW_022111373.1:134454454-134475050 GCF_000313985.2 Echinops telfairi
ATTGTCCCCAGCAGCAGGGAGCAGGCCCACCCCTGTGGTGGGATAAGACAGCAGTCTGGCAGCAAGGATCTGACTTCCCCCCACACTTTCATGTAGCTGAGTGTAAAATTATCTATAGATATCCACTTTTAATTACATGTATTTGGTCGTGTGGTCATGTCAACTTGATAAATAAAGTGTAGGGGTGCAGTTTAGCCTGTTAATCAGGTTGCAGCTTGATGACCTCATTTGGAGGCACAGCCAAAATAAATGGTTCACTGGAGGCTGCCCCCACTCCTTCCACCTTCCCCTTCCTATTGAAGAGGCACAGTCAGAGAGCTAAAGGAGCTATGTGGAGACCCATGCAAGTGCTGAGATGCTTCCAGCACCATCAGACCCTGAAGACTTTGCAACCACTGGACGGTGATCTTCCTGCATTTTGCATCATTGCATGTGGCTGTGTGAGTCTGAAGAAATATTTTGGGGTTAGTCTTGGACTTAGAGGCTAGATTTGTTTCTATAGTCAACCTGGTCTAAGACATTACGGTATCTTGGAGTGTGTGCTAGATAAACAAATCAAGAAGATGGAAAGTGGATGCTTGCCTGACCTCTGACTCATGGCAGTCTTACTTCTCTGGATAACCAGAGGTCAGATAGGTCCACATAGTTTACTCAGTGTTTTCCTGGAAAGGTGGAAAGGGCATGGGAAGTTAAAGTTTTGATTCCTTTCTTTGGTTGTTGTCTTTGGTTATTATTGTTTGAAATTGTGAAAATGACTGTGATTAATGTATATTTTGAGCTCAGGGGGCAGAATGTCCCCTTGAGCTTCTCTGAGACCATGCAGCTTAGTCAAAATGGCTGACAGAAGGCCCCACTCTGGCTGGATGCAGAGGTTTAAAGCTATATTGCATATGAATAGAATAGTTTAGATAAGGATTGAATTTGACTGTTTTAAGAGTTTAGGATCTGGCTGTACTAGGTTTATACTGATTTATTCTGCTTATTGCTATTGATATAATTGTGGTAGAACAGATTATTGGAAAGTATGGAAATACAGAGTTTGCAAGCTCACGGCCTTCAGCCATTAAAATCGGATCCATACGTAGGCATAGGACAGGCCCAAAGAAGGCTCTGACAAGTATAAGCTCCACCCAGTGCTTCGAGTGCTCAGGATACTAGCCGGAAGACTTGCCTAAAGGGCTGTTGACCGACTGAAGAAGGAAAAAAGGAAATATTTGGCTTTTTGAATTTTGAACCAGTTGTTTAGACTTACAGCTGGAAAAATGTGGAGCCATGAAAAAACTCTCCTCTTTAAGATTGAACATTAAAGGAAGCCCGTGGGCAGCCTATGGCACCCTACGTCCTCATCTGGATACACTAGTTGAGTGAAAGTGGGACCAATGTATCAGTAGAGAGACACGTTGGGTCTGGCAACTGACACTCATGGACCTTGTTCACAGGAAGTGGAGGAGGAGATGAGAGAGGGTTGGCTGGTCTGATGCTAAAGAGCTTGGCAGGATGTGAGTTTATGGCATGAGGGGGCTAGGGTTGCTGAGAATTTGTGAAGGGTCCCATTGTTGAAAGGCAAGGTGGCCAATGGGTGCCCTGGTGAGGAAGCCTACATTTGAGTTGATCAGAACCCAACTAGATGAAGATAAGATTTTTGAACCTGTGAATTACTACATATTGCTGCTGATTTTATGGATGGCCTGTCCTGATTTGATTTTGCTAATGGATGTGGACTCAGAAGGTTCCAACTGGAATGAAGATTCTTCACATCAAAGAGCATGCTTGTCTCATCAGAGCACTGGGTTGATTTTAAGTGGGCAGTATAAAAATTGGATACCCAAAATGGGAAGGATAAAAACATGAATGGCTGCCTTACAAAATTTCATGTGAGGGGGGAATATGTCAATAGAATAATAGGATTAAGGTGTAGTTGTTTACATAACTGCAATTGTTAGGCATAGAATATTTTTGTTTTATTCACTTATAGAATATTGTGTTTAAATGAAGCTGGCACATTTTGAATCGGATGCCTTTTAATTTTATCCTGCTAGGCAAAAATAATATTTTACTCTTGTCTCTGTTTTAGAAATATTTGTATGGCTAAGGAGTTTTTTAAAATGTCAAGTTGACAAGGGGCTGTCTTTGGTAGTCACATAACTTCATGTCAACTTGATAAATAAAATATAGGGATGGAGTTTAGCCTGTCAATAAGGTCACAGTTTGATGACCTCATTTGGAGGCATAACCCCAATAAATGGCTCACTGGAGTCAGCCCCTTCTGTCTGTGGCTTCCCCTTCTTTTTGACAAGTCATACAGAGACTTACTGAGACCAGCAAGAGCACATCCCTCTCCCTCACCTTCCTATGGAAGACCCACATTTGGAGAGCTTGAGGAGCCACATGGAGACCCACAGCAGCACTGAGATGCTTCCACCACTATTGGGTCCTCAAGATTTTGCACCCACCGGCCTGTGAGCTTCCTGCATTTTGCATCATTTCATGTGACTGCGTGAATCTGAAGAAGGATTTGGGTGCTAGTATTGAACTTATAGGCTAATATCAGACTATGGACTCAATCTGGACTAGGCTGGGATGTTTTCTTAATATATAATTACTCCTCTATATAAAGCTCTCTCTTAAACATATATGAGTGTCTCTAGAGTTGTTTATCTAGTCAGCCTCATCTATAGCTTTTCAATGTGTACAAAATTAATATTAGTATGCTTAGCAATTTGTCCATCAATTTGCTATATTATATTACTTGAGCAGACAAGAGAATATTGCATATTTTAAAATCAGGGTTCATGTGTGTCAGGAATATATCCTTTTACCATATTTATTCAATATGTATGTTGAGCAAATAATCTAAGATGATGAACTAAGTAAAGAGTGATGTGTCATTAGGATTGGAAGAAGGCTCATTAACAACCTGCAATATACAGGTAACATCAACTTGCTTACTGAAAGCAAAGGGGACGTGACAAAATTACTAATGGAGATCAAAACTACATATAGCCTTCAGTATGGTTTACAGTATAATTAAAAACAAAACAAAAGTCCTCACTGGGCCAATGAACAAGATCATGATAAATGGATAACAGATTGAACTTGTCAAATAATTCATTCTACTTGAATCCAAATCAACATTCATGAAATCAGTAGTGAAGAAATGAAAGATTTATATTGCCCTGGGCAAATCTCCTACAAACGACCTATTTAAAGTTTAAAGATGTCACTTTGAGGACTAAAGTGCACCTGACCTAAATCACAGTATTTTCTTTTTTTTTTTTTTTTTAAATCACAGTATTTTCAATTGCTGCATATATGGGAAAGCAGAACAATTAATAAGGAAGGGAGTAGAAGGACTGATGATCTTCATCTAAGTGATTACTGAAGAATATTGAATAGATTTATATTGAATATATTTATATATATATACCTCTATATTTATAGAAGTATATTTTGAATTGTATATTTATTCCTCTATATTAATAGAGGCATAATTTTAGGCATGTATATATGTAAATATATTAATATATAATGATAGGGATAATGAACTATGTACATATATTTATATGTTAAATATCAAGGAAGCAGATGGACATCAGGCTTCTACTCAAGTCCTCCCTTAGTGCAAGAATATTTTGTTCTAATAATCTAGCATTCTGTGATGCTGACCTTCCCAACACAATTGCTGAAATCGAAATGGGTGCATAAGAAAATGTGGTGAAGAAAACTGATGGTGCCTGGCTATTGGAAGATATAGCACCTGAGTCTTATAGGCTTAAAGTTAGACAAGTGGCCATCTAGCAGGAAGTAACAAAACCCACATAGAAGAACCACACCAGCCTGTGTGATCACAAGATGTCAATGAAATCAGGTATCAGGCATCAGAAGACCCCAAAGAAACAATCATATCAATGTGAACAAGGGGAGAGGGGGGAGTAGAGCCCCAAAGCCCAACTGTAGACAATTGGATATCCCCTCACAGAAGTGTCACAAGGAAGGGATGAGCCAGCTAGGGTGCAGTATAGCATCAATGAAATACATACATTCCTCTAGTTCCTTAATGCACACACCCTCTCACTATCAAGACCCTAGTTCTACCTTACAAATCTGGCTAGACCAGTGCATGTACAGGTACAGATAGGAGCGCTCAACAAATGGAACCCAAGAAAGATAAACCCTTCAGGAACAATTAATGATACCGTGAGGACAGTAGAGAGGTAGGGGGAGAAGAGGGAGAAAGGGAGAAGTCATCACTATGATCGATGTTTTACCACCCCTAACCTGAGGGGGATGAACAACAGAAATGTGGGTGAAGGGAAACAGCATATGGTGTAAGATATGAAAGTAATAATAATTTATAATTTATCAAGGGGTCAGAGAGTGGGAAGGAAGAGAAGGGAGGGAAAAAGGAGGAGCTTATATCAAGGGCTCAAGTAGAAATAAAATGATGATGGCAACATATGTAAAAATGTGCTTGGTACAATGATGTATGGATTTTTATAAGGGCTGTAAGATTCCCCCCAATAAAATGATTTATTAAAAAAAAGAATATTTAACAAATACTGTGGACTATCAGAAGATTGAACAAATTTATAGTGAAGTAGTACAGTCAGAAGCAAGGTTGACAATATTCTTTCTCATGTACTTTGACCATGTTATTAGGATGGCCCCATCCATAGATAAGGACATCATCTTTGTCAAAGCAGGTTAAAGTGGGAAGGGGGGGAGTACCTTTAGGTGTATTGAAACAGTGGCTGTAAAACTGGGCATAAAAAACTACACTCTGAGGTAGCTCATTGCCCTCTGTGTGGTGGATAGCAGTATTTACTTCTGTTGTACGTAGAATCACTGTGGACACTGCATGGGTGGGGGGCGGGTTTCACACCTGATCTACCTACCACACCATACCAAGATGATTCTTATGGGAGGTATATCAGGCATGCCTCCACTCTTCTTTATCCTATTCTGACATCAACTATTCCTCCAATGGAATTCTACATCTGTGTTGGGTTATACAATATATTGGAATGGTCACACAGATCTCAGAATACTCAAGATTATGGGCGTTCGTTAGGGAAGTTTTCAGGCTACCACAAGTCAGGATCAGAAATACTAGGAGTACAGTTCTTTTGTTGGCAGTACTTATCTAGTTTCTATCTGCTCATTAGCGTCTCAGACACATTACTCTTGCCTCTGATGTTTTTGTCCCCATGTCTCAAAACTCCTCTAGCACTGATAAATGCAAGCCAGTATCCTAACCGAAGAAGTTCAACTGTACTCGTTTTGTGGGTTTGGGAAGCCCATTGCTCTGTGTAGGATTCTGTGCTCTCCGTACCATTGCCTCTTATTTTGCCTCTGAAGTTACCTCACTCTATATAAAATATGTGCTTTCCTATTTTTTCCCTAGATGCTCTTGAGATATTTTAATTTTTGCTTCTAAAGTGATTCACTTTATACCCAGAAATTCACTGCCCTGGTAGAACAGTGCTTACTAGTTGGGCTGTGATCCACAGAGTTGGCAATTTGAATCTTACCAGACATGCCACAGGAGAAAGACTGGGCTTTCCATCCCTACAAACAGAATCTCAGAAACTCAAAGGGGCAGTCAATTCGCTATGAGGCATCAACTAGATGGCAGTGAGCTTTCTCTGAGGCTCCTATGTTATTCCCATGTACACTGTTTACATGCTCCCATTTTATCATTTGGTGCAAGTTACAAAAGCTGTGAGTAAAATAGCCACACCAAGTAATGCAGCTATGCCGTATATATATTACACATCCATATATATATAGCTATGTGAAGATTGTATGAGTTTCTCAAATAAACATTCTCTTTCCTGTTTCTAGAGGTTTGTGCCTTTCGGCCCTTACTGTGTGGACTTCTGTGTCTCTTGCCTTTCTCCATGTGACTAGCTTTGGTCCTTGAACTATGCGCGGATAAATTCAAGCAAATGTTTTAAGTGCAGGTTTGTGATTGTTGCCGCTTCCTTTGCTGTGAAAACCACACACTCCATTTAGATACTGCTACTTAACCCCAAGGATCCCTGGTGCTATAGTGAGATAAAGAGTTGAACTCTTAAGTATTAATTGGACAGTTCCAACCTGCGAGCTGTTCTACAGGAGAAAGATGAGGCTGTCTGCTCCTTTAAAGAATTACAGTCCACCAAGGAGCAGCACACCAGCCTGTGTGATCCAAAGATAGAGAATAATAAGATTCAAACCTGGAAAAGGGGAGGGCACCAGTGTGCACATTCTAAACACTTGGATTGCAGACAACTATGAAGGATAGTGGTAGCTCAAATTCTATTTACAGGGTCCTACGTGGGATGAGCCTACAGTGAGTCACCAGTACACAATGAGTAGTCATGCCAATAATCCCCAAAGCGGCTGGTGGGCGTTGTGAAGGAGCTTTTAGAAACTGTGCTCAGGCTAGAATGTATCATCTTGTAATGTGATCTCCCAACATAACCAATGTGAATGTATTCCAAACTCTTAATATTCCCTGATTTCTATTAGATTGAAATCTCTATCAATATAATATGGCCATTATTGAGGAACCTTTACTTGTATCTGCCCTAGTCTTGTATAGTTAATTATCTGTGTAGGGAAACTGAGGTTGATGGAAAGACAAAGGTAGTAACAGAATTGATGTTTACCTGGACACGCGGGAGAAGGGGGAAATGGGGAACCAATATCACTGTGTAAAAGAAGGGGAAGAAAGCTTTGGAGATGTTTATGATGATGACTGCATGATTATGATGATATGACTACACCATTGAATTGTATGAGATTAATTGCAGATCAACAATAATAATAGTCAACAATATGGAGTAGCTCTATTGTGCCCTACATCTCTGTGAGTCAGAATTGACTCGATGGCAGTGTGTCCCTAAGCCTAAGTTTGAACTTCACCTCACTTAACCCAGGGTAAGAATCATCGCCAACGTACCCTTGTATAAAATCTGAAAACAACAAACAGTTGTCCTGCAGTTGAAGCTGAGTCATGGGGACCCCCCATCTGTCAGTTTAGAATGAACTATGCTGGGCAAGATTTCCAGTGGTTGGTGCTTCAGAAGTAGACTTCTGGTGGTGTTGTGGCTACACCATGGGCTGTGGTCCTCACGGTCAGTAGTTGGAAACTATCAACTGCTCCATAGGACAAAGATGGACTTTCTACTCTCATAATGGCAATGAGTTTTTGAGAGATTACCAACCCTTTATACATAAGTATCTACGTAGGCTCAAACTTCCAACATTTATGTAGGCCATCCAGCACATTAACAGTTTCTAAAACCTAGGAACTTCAACATGAAATAATACTCACAAACAAAAACAAACAAAACCCCTGACATTGAAATGATTCTAACTCATAGACGTTCCTCTAGGGCAGAGTCAAACTATTCTCTAGGGTTTCTGAGACTAGATATTTGTACATCATTTTTCTCCCACTGTGTCTGGTAGGTTCCAGCTGCTGATGTATGACTTGCAGCCTAACACCTTAACCTCTCTCCTCAAGGGCTCCCCCATGTAGGAGAATAATAAAACAAATATGCATCATGTGGGAAATCACTGAGGTCTGAGATCCTAGTACAGCAAAACTACCTAATACAAGGTGAGGCATTGCCCCAAGTATTTTAAATCTAGTTTGAATATAAAGGCATTTAAAAGGCTTTCAATTGTGGGCTGGTATGTTGTCTGCTTCTTTTCATGATGTGTCCTATAAATTATATAATATCAGAAATATTTGCTATATTTTTATAGCTCTAGTTATAAAGTCACATTTTCACAATGTATTTCTAACTTTATTGAATTTATGGTAATTGCTATAGACTTTAAAATGCATGCTTTTAGAGAAATAATGTGCTTTTAACCAGATTTTTGATTTATACTGAAAATGTTCCTGTATACCAATTGTATATATGTATATGTGTGTGTATACTGAATATATATATATATATATTCATTAGTCACAGAATGTGAAAAGAGATATTTGTGTTAGAGTATAGTTTATTACTGTATTTAAGTACTGTATATGTTCTCATTTATTTATTTATACTAGACCTTCTAATTTTGAACAAGATAAATGACCTTCTCTGATTATAACTCAATTTTTTTTATCAAATTCTACATCTTTCATAGATTGGGTTTTAAATTTTGAAAGCTAAGTGGTTTGGTGCTTACAGTTTTATGAGAAATGTATATTTCATAAAAGTGTCTTTTATCATAGCATAAAGTAGTGTTTTTCTTTAATTTAGTTTTGAACCTTAAAAAACATTTGTTTATCTCTTGCTCCCATAAAGCGATCACATCAAGATCTAAAATACTGTCTGGTTCTCTTGGGTTTGATATTTCGTTCATTTGTTTTATTGTTGTATCTACATGTCAATGCATTTTGCTAATCCTTAATCATATAAGATTCCAAGAACAGAATATTTTCACTAACTGAAATAAACAACAATAAAAAAACCCATGTCTGCCATGGAATCCCTGACCCAGAGTGATTATGATATCTCTTAATTTGTATTAAATTTTTACCCTTGTGTATAATTTTTTGTTTTGATATGTTTTGTTATTTAATCTTCTATGATGATATAGGAAATGCAAGAATAACTTGTGCTGCATGCTGATATAATGGTTTTGCTCAGGAGAAAAACTAGTTTGATCAAATTCTCACAACACTTCTAATTGACTGGGTTTTATATTTTGAATGGTAAATGCTTTCTGTTTTATGAGGAATGTGTATCTCAAGAAAAGTGTCTTCAAGAAAAGTCTCAATGGAACTAGCCATTCACTCACATTCCCCTCCATCAAGTCAATTCGGAGCCAGAGTGACCCTATAGGACCGGGTAGAAGAGCCACTAAGGGTTCCTGAGACTAACTCTTTAAGAGAGTAGGAAGCCTCCTATTTCTTACAAGGAGCGACCTTTGGAAGATTTCCCAAGTGTGACCCTTCTGCCACCAGGGCTCCTAGTTTGTCCAAACCAACATGACCTGGGAACTGCTTTCCTAATTACAACAACAATAATAATGATGATACATGTGTAGTCATATACCTAGATGTAAACCCTTACTTCTGAATAGTTAGTGAGCCTCTCCCAAGTGGAATAGTTTATCTGTTAGCGATAGATGTATCTTTATCTAGCTGGTTATTACTTCTGCTATCTGGGTTTTTTTTCCTTGTAAAATACATACCTCATTCTCTTAATTCCATCGTTAAAGACAAAGCGGGTACATAAGCAAATGCAGTGAAGAAAGCTGATGGTGCCCAGCTGTCAAAAAATATGGAATCTGGGGTCCCACAGGCTGGAAGATAAACAAGGGGCCATCTAACTGAGAAACAACAAAGCCCACATGGAAGAAGCACACCAGCCTGTAAGATAATAAGGCATCAATGGGATCAGAGATCAGGGATCAAAGACAAAAAAAAATATCATAATATTGTGAATGAGGGGGAGTGCAGAGTGGGGACCCAGGGCCCATCCGGGGGAAATTGGACATCCCCTTGCAGAAGGGCTGCAGGGAGGAGATGAGCCAGTCAGGATGCAGTTTATCAATGATGAAATATACAATTTTCCTCTAGTTCTTAAATGCTTCCCCCTCCCCACTATCACGATCACAATTCTACCTTACATATCCGGCTGGACCAGAGGATGTACACTGGCACAGATAGGAACTGGAAATACAGTGAACCCAGGACAGATGAACCCCCAGGGGAGAGAGTGATGATATTGGGAGGGTGGAGGGAAGGTGAGGAAGAAAGGGGGAACAGATGGCAAGGTCTACAGATAACCTCCTCCTTGGGGGACGCACAGCAGAGAAGTAGGTGAGGGAGAAGTCGGATGGTGTAAGATATGATAAAATAATAATAATTTATAAATTATCAAGGGTTCAGGGGGAGGGGCGCATGGGGAGGGAGGGGAAAAAATGAGGACCTGACACCAAGGGTTCAAGTGGAAAGCGGGTGTTGTGAGAATGATGAAGTCAACATGCACTAATGTGCTGGACACAAATGATGTATGTACGGATTGTGAAGAGTTGTATGAGCCCCTAATAAAATGATTATAAAAATATATATATTCATGGTTAGTTGTAATATTTGCCTTAACTTTACTGTTATTTCAATGGTTTACATTGAATGTTCATGCTTTCTGTATATTTATCGATTTATTTTAAATTAGAAAATCATCATGATGATTGCAGAAAGTATATTCATGCTAATTGAAATATCTTAAGTACTTTTTGATTGCATGGCTTCTTTGTTGATTGTTCCAAGATGTTACCTTTCGTCTTTGGATGGCTTCCTGCATATGGATCCTTCTAATGGCGACACTGTGCTTTGTGTTTCTCTTTCTGGTCAGTGGCTTTCTCAAGTCATGTTGGTAGTGCATCTCCTTGGCTCAACAAACCCTAGAGATTTACCTCAATTTGATGGAATTCCACGGGGAGACGGAATTTCCTGGTGTGGTAAAAGTTCCCTATTTCTATTCCTGTGGCTTCATAATATAACAATCTTATTCGGTTTTGTATTCGTTTGGGACTTCAGAAGAATTGTTCTTAGCTCCCCAATGTGTTCATTTTCACTAAACTCACTCTTGTCTTTGGATATTGGGGTGGGGGTGGGGGGTCCATGCCAGAGTATTTCAAGAGCTGAAACAATGTATTCAAAAATAAACAAGCAAACCCAGGGCCACCGAGTTGAATCTGACTCACGGAGAACTCGTGTAGGGTTTCCTAGGCTGTAAATCATTTTCTTTCTATGTTCTCCATCATGTCACTCTATTTTATTTTTTAATAAAACAGTTTTATTGGCATGTAATTCACAAATTATACCATTCAATAGTTGAATCTTATTAAGGAGTGTTGTATAATCATCACCATTTTTGTACTCATCGTTACTAGGTGCCACCTTAAACCCAAGCTTCCCTGTCATGCTCCCTCCAAAAAATTAAAAATAAATAAATAAAAGGAAAGATGTGCCATCAATTTGATGCCAACTCATGGCAACTCTATAGGGCAGAGGGCTGTAAATCATTACAGAAACAGCCTCACATTTCTGCAGAGGAGTGGCAGTTGGTTTTGAACCACTGACCTTGTGCTTGGCAGTCCAATCCCCTCTCACTCAAACTCAGCACCCTCTCAGTCAAACTCACTCAGCACAAACTCAAACTGAACACAAACCCAGTCAGCACCCTCTCACTCAAACTCACTGCCATCACGTCAACGGCCCACAGTGACCCTAGAGGACAGGGGAGAAGAGCTCCTATGAGTTCCTGAGACTGTACCTTTTCATAGGAATAGAAAGCCTGACCTGTCTCCTGAGAAGCGCTGATAGTTTCAAACTGCTGACTTTGAGGATTGCAACCCAACTCCTAACCACTACGCAACCAAACAAACTAAACCAAAACAAACTAAACATTCAGTAAACTCAAAACGCAACGCAACCGAGTAGATTCTGTCTCAGAGCGACCCTATCAGCCAGAGCAGAACTGCCCCTGGATTTCCCAGGCTGGTAGATCTTCACCAGAAAGCCTCATCTTTCTCTCACGGAGCAGCTGGTAACCTTGACTTAGCAGCACAGTTCATCAAACACGCTGCCTCATCACAGCTCCTCAGTGCCACCAGTGCTGTTAGTGCTGTCGAGTGCCAATTGTGTCAATTCAGACTCACAGAAACCCGGTGTATAACAGAAAGAGACAGTGCCTGGTCGTGCACCATCTTACCAGCACTGTAGTGTCTAGACCCATGGTTGCACATACTGAGGCAGTCTTCCTCCATACGGGTCTTCTTCTTTTCACTGCCCTTCCACGTTACCAAGGAGGATGTCCTCCTCCAGGGACTTCCATGAAGTGTGTAGACAAAGTCTCACCATGCTCCTGCCACAGATCATTCTAGCTGTACTTCTTCCTGACAGCCCATGGTACTTTCAAAATTCGTTGCTATTATTGTCCTTCGAATTAATCAATTCCTCAGCGCCGCCAGTAGTACGCCCTCAATTTAAATTATATCAAAGGAAAGCAGTGTATGTTTCCCTCACAAAGGCTGAGAGCTGAGAAAACAAACTCTCTGAAACGCTCCGCATTAGCATCCTCACGTTAGGTCTCCTCTTTGCGGGTTCTGGAGTAAGGCTTATCTTGTCGTAGGAGAGATCAAGTTCTCCCGTTGCTCTTTTGCACTGGATTCCTTCCGGCAAAGACCAGGCTTTATATTTTCAGGGCAAGACCTTCCACCTCCCTCATCTTAATATAGGAAAGTGAATGGCTTGTGTCCATTCACCTCTATCAGGCCAGCTCATTATCATCACTTACCATTTCCAAGAGGATTTTTTTGTAATTCTTTGAGATTTTTAAAGCATGCACATTTAATTTAATAATTGGCTACTTAGAGCTGAGAAATATATTTCTCTTCAAACCTTAAAAGACCCTGAATGTTGGGATTCACAAACTAGCATGGACTAACTTCCTGCCAGCCTATGATAACATTGTCTTCACTCTTTGAGGTGTTGGTCCATGGTCGCATGCTTCTTCCAATGCCAATGCCAGTATCATTGCAGAGAGGCTTGGCTGCTTCCCATTCATACATTATCACCATCAGAGGTGACAGGAAGTCTATCCTCCTGGTTGTATTTGGGGTTTCAATCTGAAGAAGCAAGTATCATCTTAAACATTGCCAGTTTTCATGCTAAGAAAACAATATAATTCTGAATATGATCCCCTTAATGATTTTCTCTGGAGTAGTTCCCCATGAATGGGTCTCACTTCATCACATGACCTTATTGAAGTGGAAGGTATCATAAAAAAGTAATGCATTGTTTCCCCCCAAAAAATTATACAACCTGAAATATTAGATGGAAGGCATTAATGAAAGCTCAGTAGAAGTCCAATATATCCTTTAAATTAGAAGAGTCACAGGATTGGTATGGGAAGATATTTTCGTACTAATAACCCAGAGTTCTAAAATTGAAGATATATTTAATATCAGCATCATTATTTCACAAAATAATCATTATCATAATCTCTAAAACTCATGCTATGCAACTGATATTTATGAAATTATTTTGTACAAAAATTCTAATGATAAAAGTAACTGGAGTATCTGTTGTCTTCACTGTGAACTATTAGATAGAAGTCTTTTACTCAGAAAACCAGAAAGCTTGCTTAGGGCACCAAGGTGTGCTTTTCCTTTTTTAATTAATATAATTTTTGCTAATGATGCGGTTGGCTGCTGTGCAACATCTGTTGTTTACAGAGTGAACTACCCATTGGGTCACTTGCAAATTTCACACAGATTATAAACTATGTTATTAAGGTTTAGGAGAATAAACAATCTAAGTGAATCATTTAATATTACCTTAACGTGAAAATCTCTTTCCCATTATCTATATTAAGGCTTGAGTAATTAACTTTCTCAAGAAAACTTGCAATGAAACTGATATTGCGTCTAGTGCATCGGATCTCCAGTTGACATAATTGAACACATCTGAAGTCCCCGATATCAGTCTATAGCACATTAAATAAGCAAATGAGACATTTTTATTCTCCATACATTGTTTATGTTCTTCATTGTCCTAAAATGAATTAAATGGTCAAAAATTATCTTTCATCTCTGTTGTTGTTTTTGTTGTCGGTTTCCATGGAGTCGGTTCTGACTTACAGAGATGCTGTGAGGAGCAGAAGGACTCACTGCCTGGACCTGTGCCGGCCTCCCAACTGTTTCTACGTTTGAGCCCATTGCTGCTTCCACTCTGCCAATCCCGCTTGTTGAAGGTCTTCTAGTTTATCACTGCTCATCAACTTCACCAATCACGACGTTGCCCTTCAGATACTGGCCTCTCCTGAAAGCATGTTCAAAGTGTGTGAGACGAAGTAGGTGTACTTCCAAGACATGTGTTTGTTCATTTGGCACACCATTGTACTTGCAATATTCTTCATCAGCAGCATAATGAAAATGTGTCAATTCTCCTTTGATTTTTCTAATTTAATATCCAACTGTCACATGCATCTGAGGCAGGTGAAAATATCCTGGCTTAGAACAGGCACCCCTAGGCCTAAAAGTAACTACCTTGATTTTTGACGCTCTAAAGAGGACTTATGCAGCAGATTAACCTAATGCAATCCATCCTTTAATTGCCAGATTGCTGCTTCCAAAAACATTGATGGTGAATCTAAGTAATATGAAATATTTGACAACGTCAATCTTTTCTCTATCACAATGTGGTGAAGATTTTGGTTTCTTAAAATTGAGTTCTAATCCATATTGAAGGTTACAATCCTAGACCTTCTTCATCTAATTCAGCCATCAAGGTTACCATCTGCATCTCCCAGGTTGAAAACCAGCCTTCTTCGTATTCTGATGCCTCATTCTTCTTCATCGCTGTAGCGTTAGTTATTGTGTGCTTTTTCCCTAAATGGTTTCTGAATACCATTTTCCACAATTAAAACCATTCTCTACAAATGCCACATTTTATATGCAAATTATTTATAAGGAATCACTAATCTGGCAGACATATAATTTTTCTTAATCTAAAGTAAAATTTGTACATTTTAGCTCAATAATTTCACCTCATTTTGTTATATTTCGTCCTCAAATATTTTATATATCAAGCTTGTTAGGAATATGGAGCAAAATGAATAAAATCAATTGTGAACACATATAATCACTCTCTATTATCTCCAATTACCTAGCAAGAACCTTGCACAGATAACTATGTTTAAAACTGAACTCCTGGTAATTCAGAACTTCACTTAACAGGAATATTACTGTTGATTTTTTACCTGTTTTCTAAGGATGAGACTGATATATTGGCACAAGTTAAAGTCAATATTTTTGGTATATATCACTGAAATTAGGTACATGTATTTAAAATGGGCATAATTTAAATTATGAAATATACATATGTATAAAACGTTTAATTACTAAATATTTTAGGCAAGCTTCTAAAAATCTTTGTTACATTTTAAAGTATCTTAGCATGTGTGATATATAAATTGGACCCCACCTAACTGTCCACATTACCTTGAAACTACTATGTCCTTCCTCTCTCCGCATGCTCTGTATTGACTTATTGGCTCTTTTGTGCTTTGCACATTTGCTCTAATAATAAAACCGTAGCTCTTTCTTCTTCACGAAGCTCTCCCTACTCAGCGCTATCTGATGAACTTTCACCAGACTGGCTTTTTGTTTTCGTTCTGTTTCTTTTTTCTCTTCTCCATATTTATTCATTCCCAGGCGTTCAGAAAACCTCATTCCAGCATTTCTCAGGAATGATCTGTTTCCTAGTCAATGGGATAAGGAGCTCTGATGACTTGGTGGTCTACACTCTGAGCTGTGAACCACAAGGTCAGTGGTTGAAATCTACCAGCTACCCTGTAAGAGAAAATCAGACTGTCTATTCTTGCAGAGTTTTAAAATCTCAGAAACCCCAACGCACAGTTCTGCCTTGTGCTATAGGGTCACGATGAGTTGGAATCAACTTGATGGCTGTGAGTTTGGTTTTTTGGAATTCAGTCTATGTGATTTGGGAAGAATATTATGCAGGGCTATAATCACCTCCGAATAGTAACATATATCCTTGAGCTAACTAGTCAGTATAATTATACTCCTTTGTTGCAGGCATGAAAACAAGGCCCAAGTTGATTCACTTGAAATGATTCCCAGACAACTTATGAGAGTACACAAGACCTAAAACTATGGCGTTTACACTGGAGCTGTCGGGAGGTCATAGGGACCAGGGGGTTGGACTAGGAGGGAAGCCAACTTGCAGCAGAACAGAAGGAAGAAATGGAAACCATCAGTTCTAGTAGTTTTGTCTGCAATTGTGATCCAGTCTTCTTCTCTTTATCTTTAGTGCCTCGGCCCCATACTGGATACTTACTATATTTTACTGTTTTATCAAATGAGTCTTGATATTACTAAAATGTTTAATATATTCTAATACTTACGCCTCATATTCACATCCTCCATAATCCATATTATTATTTAGTCAAATTCATTTATTCCTGCCAAAAATGGATTGACACAATTCCTGCCACAATGAGCTCAAGTATAAGAATAGCTCTGATGATGGTGCAGGGCAGTGTTTTATTCTGATATGCATAGGATCACTCTGGGTCAAAACCCACTCAATGGTACCTAACAACATTAAAAAAGATATCATTGAAGTGTACTGGGAAATTAGCCATGTTCTTATTTTACAATAATGAATGAATAGAATAGAATAATTTATTCTGTCTTCAGAAAATTTTAGTATATATGAGGCAGGCAGAAGACGCCAAAAATTAGAGATAAGATGAATACTAAAAAATAATGCAGAATAAAATACAGGCAAATGTGATTTGAGAAGAGAATAATGAGGTAATAATTATTTTAAAGTTTTTTTTAACTAGCATGGTTCTTAGAAAAGTGCTTGATATACTATAAAAAATGATTGAAGAGGCCAGACATATTTGTTTAATAGTTTTCCTTCATAATTTCTGTGTCTATCATTGAGTTCGTCTTGTTGACAGAGGACGAACTTGAAATTGCATACAATACAGACTAGTTAGCCTTATTTACTTGATACAGTGAAATATACCAATTTCCCAGAAGATCATTGTCATTCAAGCCCTTAGGTTGAAGTAGGAAGGATGGAGGAGGGATCTAAACAGAAAATAATGAAGAAGCAAATGAATCAATGAAACATTGTGAAAGAGATACCGATTATAAATGTACACAAAACTGAAGTTGGAGCGAGCATTATGGTCCAGAGTGATAAGAATGCCCAATGGTCTGATCAGAGAATAACGAACTGGCTTAGGATTCCACCCCTAAAAGTAGAAAGTCAGAGTACGGTGCAAACGGAAATACAGATTCTAATCATGACTTGAAAGAAAAGTACCTAATTAGTTGTGCTTCTTGTCTTCACAGAAGACCCAGAAAATCAGACACACACACACACACACATACACACACGAAGACATGACAGCTGGGAGGGACGACAGTATCATTTACTGGGTAGTCTTCCTGCAGCATGAACTGAGAATTGTCAAAAGTGGTGTTCATTTTATATCATATTTTCATTCAAATCCTTCCTTCTACTTCATAGTTTTTTTATAGAAAACTCATGTTTTTATTTAAAATTTCATAGTGTATAGAGTTTCTTATTTAATCTTCTTTCTACCTCTCTATTGTTCATCAAATTTACCAAACCATTTCTGCCTCAAACTTGTATACCTCTTTTTGCTTCAGCTTGTGATATTGTACAAATGGATGTCCGCACCAAAACATGCATCACTTTCACGTTGATTCAGACTCATGGCGACTCTGTAAGGTACCACAGAACTGCCCTATAGACTTTCCTAAGTTCTCATCTTCACACTGGCAGCCTGTCAGGTCTTTCCCATGGAGCGGAAGGCCAGCTTGAACTGCTGACCCTCGGGTCAACAAGCAAGTGCTTAGCCATGGTGTCACTGGACTCCCTTTGTAAACACACTTCTCCTCTTTTCCCCCAAATATTTGCTTAATTGTCACCCTAGGAGAGAGGATACTTTCTTGATGGCTCTGTAGAAAATAAAACATTCTCCTCTCAGCATGATTTCCCACACCCTTATTTCTTTCTCTTTTCATAGCATTTGTCAACTCCATACAGTAGTTGGTTCATTAGCATGTTAGTGGTTTCCTCGGCAGACTGCAAGCAGCATGGCAGAAATGATTTTCTCTGCTTCCCTGCTGTTTCCTAATGCTTTTAGGGGTAATGAATTCATGAACTGATTATCAATTGATGATCAATTAATATTGATTCAATTAAAGAATGAATCATATTATTTATCTAGTATCATTTACCCAGTTTATTATCATACATTCAGTGGTATTACACAGCAGCTCTTGTGGATCAATAGAAACCAATTTCATAAACAAGAATAGAAATACTTAAAGGACTGCAATTTTGCAAAATTAATCAAGGTCTACGTGTCCTGAAATTTTAATCTTAGATTAATTGTTACCGAGATATGTAACTCAGAGTTGTTGGATCCACTAAAATAAACTTGTGAAATTTACTCTATATGCATATTTAGAGTGAACATATCTATCTCTACCATCTATCTATTAATCTTTCATCTATCTATCCATTTATAATGTGCAACAGAAAGAGAGTTATTTATTACAAGGAAATTACTCACAAAGCTGTGGGAATTGGTAAATCTCACACCCATGGGTCAGACAAAATAAGTTTGGAGGCTTATTTTGATTCATAGAAGCTGCCAAATCCCAAAATTTTAAGTAGTCAGAAGACAGGCTGTTATCTCATTGTCCTAAGAACCAGGGTCACATGATGACAAGTCCGACACAGGATCAAGAAATGGTGAGTTTTTCCAGAACATACATATATATTGGATGCAGGTCCACACGCTCCGAAATACAAGAAAAATCTTTCAACTGACTGGCTGCTTAAACCAGATTATAGAAGGAAGATGAATACTCAAATCACTGAGTTCATAACTTAGCCAACCTGACTTATGATCTTAACCATTCACCATAAACAACATTATTAAATCTTAAACTTTACCTTTCTATGAATGTTTTTAGAAAATGAATATTTTAATGTGCTGCACAAAGATGCACATCAGTTTCTATTCAGATAGAACTCAGCCGTAGTACGCAGCACTATTCATAATCAGTTCATGCATGTTAAGCATTTTTCTTATCGGTCTATCCCTCTGATTCTACATGGCAGGACAGAAAAAAGTGACACAGCTGATTAAAAAGAAGATGGACTCTAAATACCATGCATAAATCTAGGAACAAATTCTTTAAAAGTGTAGCGGATTTTTAAGTCTCATCGAGAGGCATATAAAATCTGTTTTATTCACTTGCAGGTCTGAAGGGTAGCGATGTTCCTTGGTTGGGAGGCTTTCAGGGTATCTCTCTCACTTCTAGAGATAACACAAGTAATGAATTAAGTCACACAAAAGGCAAACTATTCTAAATGGGCATAATTTGTAATTTGAAATATTTGTACCCAAACAGATATTCAAATAGAACTAGGGAACACTGGCTTAAAATCAGTAAAGTTGTGCATCAGGGTTGTATTTTTTAATCATAATTTGTCAATTCTTATGGTGAACAAATGATGTAAGAAGGTGGATTATATGATGAAGCTAATGCGACATCAAGATCAGTTGCATATTGGCACTGCAATACACAGATGATATGCAGGTGACAACACCTTGTTTACTCAGTGAGAAGGACCTGAGGCACTTGATGAAAATTAAAAATTGAAGTCTTCAGCATAGCTTGCCATTCAGACGAAGAAAAAGTAAACTCTCAAAACTGGGCCGAAGACAACATCATGATACATAGCGAAGTAATTGAAGTTTTCAAGGATCTCATTTTGCTTGGATCCACCATCAATATTCAGGGAAATGGCAGTCAAGTAACCAACTGATGCATTACATTGGAAAAACACGGTACACAGGACCTCTTCAAAGGGCAGAAGAGCAGAGATGCCACTCTAAGTACTGAAGTGCACCTGATCAAATCATAGTATTTTCACTTATCTCTTATGCATGTGAATGTGGGACTATGACTAAGGAAGACACAAAATTATTGAAGCATTTGAACTGTGGAGTTATCAAAGAATATTAAAACATTATGATCCCAGAAAATGATAGCAAAATTGTCTTGGAAGAAGTCCAGGCAGAAGATAGCTGGGAGAAAAGAATGGTTGAGACTGTCTTTTTTTCTTTTAAATCATTTTATTGGGGGCTCATACAATCCTTATCACAATCCATCCATCCATCCATGTGTCAAGCACATTTGTATATTTGTTGCCATCATCATTCTCAAGAGGTTTCTTTCTACTTGAGCCCTTGATATCGGTTCCTCGTTTTCCCCCTTTCTCCCCGCTCCCCCCTTGAACATGTTATCAGTAGAGTATGATTTCATGCTTGGTAACACTGTAACAAAAAAAACGCACAAAAATACCCAACTGCCATCGAGTCAGTTCTAACTCAGAGTGGAATCGCTCCCCAGTGTTTGTGAGGCTGTAATATTTATGAGAACTGACAGCCCATGCTTTCTCCAGTGGAATGGCTGGTGGGTTCAAACTTCTGACTTTGGGATAGGAGCCCCCATAACTCACTATGCCACCAAACCCACTGCCATCAACTTATCATAGTGACCCTATAGGACAGGGTGGCGCTTCCCCTGTGGCTTTATGAGACAGGGACTCTAAGGGACTAGAACGCCTTACCTGTCTCTTGCAGAACAGCTGGTGGTTTTGAACTACTGCTCCTAAAGGTTTAACTTTCTTTCTCCCGAAGAGAGTTGGCAGTTTCAAAATGCTGACCTGGAAGTTAGTCACCCAGTGTGTCACCACTATGCAACCAGGGATCCTCTGGCAGTCAATAATACCTTCAATATTCTTTACCAGCACCATAATGCAAATCCGACTCTTCTCTTTTGGTCTTCCTTAATATCCATTTTTCATCAACAAAACCTTACTTGAAAGTGATATTAATGATACTGTTTTATATATGTTGAGTTAATTAATTATGCCAACCTGGCCGATAATCGCATGTGGGGCTAATTAAAAGGCAGAGGGATAAATGTGCGGTGAGCCTCG
>NW_022111373.1:134476925-134480666 GCF_000313985.2 Echinops telfairi
CCGATCTGCCACTTACGGGGTCCCGGGCACAGGGGTGAATGGCGCCCCCCATTCGTCCTGGGAGCACCCTGTCCTGGGCCATGCTGCTTCTGCTGTCAGCGCCTGCCATGTTGGGGTTATTTAAGTTCTCAGAAAACCAAAAAAAAAAAAAAAAAACTCTCTTATACATCAGTTGCTGTGGATTTGTTTCTCTAAAGTACCCACACTAATGCATATGTGAAGTAGCTTTTCCTTGAAATGGCCACAATATGTCTCTTCAAGTAAATCAACCAGATAGCTATCTTCTAGATATCTTGGTTGTAGGCAAGTGAATGCATGCATTGCCACATCAGTGTGTTGAACTATCAGTATGATTGATTCTTAATCATATGCTACCTTTAGAAACGGTCAATATAGACCACTTCTGTTTACTGCAATGACTCTTTATTTTTTCAATCTTATTTTAATATTTTTCCTAACAAATATCTCAATATTGCAACTTGAGGCTTGAAGTTATTCCACAATTTTTTTCAGTTTGAGATACTCTGTTCTTCCTTTTTGGTATTCTAAGACCATGTATTTACTCTTTTAGATATAATAATTTACTTTGTCTTCAAGAGTTGTGCTTTGTCTACAGATGGGCTTAGGGTCTCCACTATGCACTCCCCCTCATTCACATTGATATCATATTTTGTTCCAGATCTTTGATGCCTGATACCTGATCCCATCAGCAATTCATGATCACATAGGCTGGTGTGCTTCTTCCATGTGGGCTTTGTTGCTTCTCAGCTAGATGGCCACTTGTTTATCTTCAAGCCTTTAAGAGCTGGGCACCATCAGCTTTCTTCACCACATTGGCTTACGCACCCGTTTTGTCTTCAGTGATCATGTCAGGGAAGGTGAGCATCACAGATGCCCGGTTGTTAGAACAAAGTGTTCTTGTGTTGAGGGCGAACTTGAATAGAGGCCTAATGTCCGTCTACTACAGTAATACTTAACATATACATATATGTACATTGACCTATATCCCCATAGTTATAAATAAACATATTTACATATGTACATGCCTATATTTGTACCCCTATAAATGTACTTATCCTCCTACTTCTTTCTTCTATTCCTTTTCCTTTCCTCTTGTTCCATTATCATGTTTGACCTTCATTTGGTTTTCAATAATTCCTCTCAACTTCATTGCCCTTGATCAAGTCCCACCAGGCATCCTATGCCCTCCTCACCATAGATTTTAGATAATTTGTTGTTCCCTTGTCACTGGGTTTGTTGACACCCTTGCCTCCCACCACCCACCTCTCCCATGTTCCCCTGGAACTGTTGGTCCCATTATTTTCTATTCCTGAATGGATTGTTTATCCCACCTAGCTTATCTAGATAGACATACAGAGACAATAATACACACACAAAAACAAAAGAGAATAAAACAAAACAAAAAAATTGAACAACGACAAAAAGAGAAAAGCCTATACATATTTTGAGGTCTGTTTGTTGACCTTTAGGAGTGTTTTCGGGTCAGGTCTGATAATGTGCCACACCCTGGCCCCAAAGGTGTGTGGTATTCCCTGGGGACCTCACTGCTTTCCTCTCCTTGCTGCTCTGTTGCATGCCCTTAGTGTTTCACCCCGGTGTGATGGGGTCAGATTGGACACAATGCCTCCAATATGTCTCCAGTATTGTCCCCCATAGCACTATGGATCAGTGAGGGATATCTTGTCTCACGGTGGGGTTGGCCGTATGGTCCTCTCTGTTCATTGGTTGCTCTGAGCAGGAAAATAATCCTCGGGGCTTGGTGGGCCAGGATGTGTTCCACTCTCTCTCCTTCCCACCTCATTTGTTCCTGTGTACTTTGATCAGATGCCCTCCTCTCCAAGGAAGAGATGAGCCAGTCAGGATGCAATATATCACCAATAAAACATATCACTTTCCTCTAGTTCCTTAATGCTTCCTCCCCCACACTATTATGACACCAATTCTACCTTACAAATCTGGCTAGACCAGAGCCTCTAAACTGGTACAGATAAGAGCTCACAACACAGGGACTCCAGGAAAGATAAACCTCTCGGGACCAATAATGAGAGCAGCAGTACAGGAGAAGAAAGGCAAAGTGGGGGGAGAAAGGCGGAACCGATCACAAAGATCTACATTTAGCCACCTCCCCTGGGGATGGACAACAGAAAAGTGAGTGAAGAGAGACAGTGGTCATTGTAAGGCATGAAAATATATATATAAATTATCAAGGGTTCATGAGGGAGGGGCGGGGAATGAGCTGATACCAATGGCTCAAGTAGAAAGAAAATATTTTGAAAATGATTACTGCAATATATGTACAAATGTGCTTGACGCAATGAATGTGTGTACGGATTGTGATGAGCTATATGAGCCCCCCCCCCAAAAAAAAAGAATTGTGCTTTGAAATTTTCTGTTCACCTCTTTTACTAAATGTCTTTCATATGTTTTAACTGCCTTAGGATTAATAATAAGTTTCCAAGACTTTTCTGACATCCATCTTGGAGTTTTTATTATTTCTTGTCTTTTTAGTAGAACTTTGGTTGCTTTTCAGGATCCCAAAAACAGCAAAAGTTCAAAACCACCAGTTTCTCTGCAGAATAAAGATGAAGCTTTCTACTTCCATAAATAGGTATAGTCTAGGAAGCTCACAAGAGTAGTGCTACTGTGTTCTATAACATCATTGTGAGTCAGAAGGTACTGAAAGGCAGTGGGTTAGGTTTTGGATTTTGGATTTGTGTTGACTCTTTCTGTCTTCAAGAATTATCTTCTTGATGTCACCCCATGTCTGGTCCGGTCTTCAACCCTTAGTGTGCAATGGATCAAATCTGTTCTTGAGATGGCCTGCAAATCCAGGTGACATAGACTCAAGGTCGTATTTGGCTCTCATTGACCTGCTTTACTTTTCTTGACTTCAACTAGAGCATAGATATGTGTAATTGAAGGTCTGTTCCATACTTAAGCCGTAGCTTGGTTTGGGCTGCTAATATTTAGTTTCTCCATTGTCTTTTCCACAAATATCAATTTTATTCCTATCTATCCCATCTCACTATGTCCACATGTGTTATCACCGTTTATGTTGTTTTCAAAAGACATTTGCAATGAAGATGCTGTTGAATTTGGAAAACGCTATCATGTGATCTTCAGCTTCATGTCTATCACCATGTTTTCCAAGAAATATCCTGTCCACTTTGTTCTTCAACTTTCATGTACCAACCACTTATTGTTATCAGTGGTGGGAGAAGTCTTACCTTTCTTCATCACTAGCTGTAGTGATTGATGCATACATTTGAATAATAATTGCAGTAACTGGATTTTTATGGGTGCATCTAGATACTATCCCAAAGCAGCGTTGTACCCCAAGATAGATCTTCAAGTATTCTTTTTTTAAAAAAAATGAAAGTAATGCCCTTCCCCTTGAACATGAAACTCCCTCCATAGTAAGACGTGTCTGATTCAAAATGGTCCTTTCAGCTCCCTAATTCCTAGGTTTGGTGAAGTTAGATTTCTATTCATGTCTGAAATCCATCAAATGATTGGGTGGAAACATGCAAATAAAGCACATGAAACACTGGATAGGTGATTGGTCAGTTTAAATTTCCACTCCCAAGGCAATTAGAAAGAGTCATTTCAGATGCATAAATAGGGGAAAATCCCAGGATCATCAAGGAAAGGTAAATAGAGTGTGTTTGATATCTCTCTCTGAAGTGGCAGAGGTGGAGACCAGAGTCCCCAGAGATATGG
>NW_022111373.1:134481362-134484363 GCF_000313985.2 Echinops telfairi
AGGGAGACAGCGGTCGGTATAAGATACGAAATAATAATAATTTATAATTTATCAAGGGGTCATGCGTGGGGGAGGGAGGAAGTTGATATCAAGGACTCAAATACAAAGTAAATGTTTGGAAAATGATGATGGCAACATATGTACAAATATGCTTGATACCATTGATGTATGGATTATTATAAGAGCTGTTAAAGCCCCCCATAAAATGACTTTTTAAAAAACACAGAAGAACAGTGCTGAAACTATGAAACTGTGAGGCAGGGCAGTGGGCGGACTTCTTAGTCTATGACGGCAGAGGTCCAGGGACCATGTGCCTGGGGGGCTGAGGACTGAACAATGATTTGACTGCTGGTTGAATAAGTGTATTGTTGCGGATTAAGGACTCCCTCGTTGATGTTTTTAGATCCTGGCCTGTGGTAACTTCTTATGTTCTTCAATAAACCCGCTTAATTGAGAAGACTTTCTATGAAGTCTGTGTCGCTATGTAAATGAATCATCAAACCCGTCAAAGAAACAGAGCGCTGTGGGTAGAAGAAATGTTGGTGTCCAAACAGGGCAAAAAAAGATGGAACAAGAAAATGGGAATGACAAAGAAATAAAAGATGGAGAAAAGAAACATCTGATTTCTGTCTAGTGGCAATTGGCCTGGGTCCGCTCAAGATTTGTATTCTCCATGACATTGGGGTTATGCATTGGGCTGCAAACCACAAGATCAATGGTTTAAAACCACCAACAGCTCTGGTTCTGAAATCCACAGGTACAGTTCCACCCTGTCCTGCAGGGGCTCTCTTGGTAGAAATCAACCTGATGGCAGTGTTTGATTTTTGTGTTTTCTCCTTTGCACAGTCAGAGGAGGTCAGACACGGCTCCGGTGCTGTTTTCTCAAATGGAGCCACGTTAGCTGCAGTGCAAGGATGCTGACTCATGGACGCAGGGGGTAGACATGAAATAAAGAACAGGTATAGAAGTGACGCTTCTGATTCTTTGGTTTCTTTCACTGTTGTTCTGTGTAATGACTGAAAGTATTTCATGGGATACTGAGCTGAAGTTGAGGGGAGAAAACCTTGTAGAATGTTCTGTGGCAGAGCAAGCCTGTTTAAAGCAAAAGGCCAATGACAGGCTACCAGAGTCCCAGGGCCATATCTGTCCTGGTGAGATCAGGGCAGATGAGAACTCAACTCAAGTCCCAAGAACGGAGTTCGGGCAGAGGCAGCCCAATGCGGGTTCCAGGTTCAGAAAGGAAACATGTCCCAAAGTCAAAGCATTCCTTGCGTGCACCAATGCTCCTTCAGGAAGCAGAGGTCACAGCAAAGAAAGGCTCGGGTGAAGGTGTTTTTCTTTTTCTTTCTGTTGCTTTCCAAGGCACAATATCCCCAAGGAAATGAAAGGGAGAGACGTGAGTCACCTGTGAGTAATGTTTGGACTTAGAAACATTCCACCCTAATTCTGTAACAGAGAACTCCCTCCAAAATGAAATTATAAATTTATGAACACGATTTATATCACAAAGGGATTATGGCTAGAAGGGATTATACTTTTCTGTTTGCATGCCAGAGCATTGCTGGCTGGCCGGCCATGAATTAGCATGTTTGTGCTTACATTAGTTACACAGTTTTTAAGCCTGAAAGTAGTGTAGGTCTTTATGGGAGTGGTCTAGAACACATTCTTAGTTATCTTAGTTTAGACTAAGAGTCTAAGAACTGCACATGTTCTTCATAAGTCAACCCATGTCAACCTTTGCCTCTTCTTTTGACCATTCCCACGTCTTTCACTTTGGTGTGCATACCTTTTTACCGCACTGTTGAGTCAGTATCCCCAAAGACAGGATGCACAATACTTTTGACTTCTACCTCTACTGTAGTATGGTCTCACCCCCAACCATACAGTAAGTCTCAATAATGACAGATCTCAGCATTAATAACATTTGAATGGTTTATGTGTAGACACATTGTCTGATGGTCCTAGTGATTTAGGAAGATAGAGGAGTCATGTTGAAAATGACTCTTCATTAAAAGATGGTAATGAGCCATCATGAAAGCTAAAAGAAATGCAATACTATTTGACAGTGAAAATAATTCTGAAGAATAGCCATAGAATGGCATTTTACCTGCCTCAGAATATCGTATAGATATTTAAGGAGGCGTTAGTGTTCAACTTCTTAGAGATCCACAAAGTTTGGTGAAGTAATGAATTTACTTTTTGAAAAATGGTTTATTTAATCAAATTAGTTCTCAAACAAATGTATACCATCATCAAATGGATAAATATCAGAAAACCTCTGTGAAAACTTCATCGTGGATTGAAGTTAGCGGTAGGGATATAAAGAAGTTTCTTGGCTCAAAGAGTACAAGAAGGAAGAAAACGTTTCGACACTGATGGTGATAGTAATGGTACAACACTGTTTGATATGATTGAAGTAGGGAATGGAATGATGCCTTGATTGGGTCCTAATACGATGGTTTGAAGGGGGGGAAAAGTCCCTCGGTTTACTTACACTAATGGAACAAATGAAATGGGCAGAAGAGAAAAATACTGGTCAATTGATTGTTTGATTAAAGTGCCCATATTTCTTAAAACTATGACCTCAACCAAATCCTTATATATATATTTTAATTTTAGAATAATTTACAAGATACATTTAAAGAAGAAATACTTCACAAATAAACCTCTTTTGGAACTATTCATTTAAAAACTTTAGTCCTTAGAAATAACAAAGTAACAGTTGTCACTTAAGGAACCAAAAATGCCGTGGAGATAGCGTTTCAGCCCCAGGGCATATCTTCCAGCAAAATGTGGGATTTCATAAGGATGCTTTGGGAAGGCGAGATTGGCTCCATTTGCAACTCAGGGATTTACACAGGCGAAGGTAAAATAGGTGCAAGCTCCTATAGTGCCGCTCCTCTGGGTCTCTCCCTGGTCCTTAGCATTAGGTTTCCCAAGAGAATTACTATGGCAGTGTGTACAGTGCTGAGCTGTTTTTGAAAAAGAAATACTGCTCAGT
>NW_022111373.1:134484463-134486836 GCF_000313985.2 Echinops telfairi
TGAACACGATTTATATCACAAAGGGATTATGGCTAGAAGGGATTATACTTTTCTGTTTGCATGCCAGAGCATTGCTGGCTGGCCGGCCATGAATTAGCATGTTTGTGCTTACATTAGTTACACAGTTTTTAAGCCTGAAAGTAGTGTAGGTCTTTATGGGAGTGGTCTAGAACACATTCTTAGTTATCTTAGTTTAGACTAAGAGTCTAAGAACTGCACATGTTCTTCATAAGTCAACCCATGTCAACCTTTGCCTCTTCTTTTGACCATTCCCACGTCTTTCACTTTGGTGTGCATACCTTTTTACCGCACTGTTGAGTCAGTATCCCCAAAGACAGGATGCACAATACTTTTGACTTCTACCTCTACTGTAGTATGGTCTCACCCCCAACCATACAGTAAGTCTCAATAATGACAGATCTCAGCATTAATAACATTTGAATGGTTTATGTGTAGACACATTGTCTGATGGTCCTAGTGATTTAGGAAGATAGAGGAGTCATGTTGAAAATGACTCTTCATTAAAAGATGGTAATGAGCCATCATGAAAGCTAAAAGAAATGCAATACTATTTGACAGTGAAAATAATTCTGAAGAATAGCCATAGAATGGCATTTTACCTGCCTCAGAATATCGTATAGATATTTAAGGAGGCGTTAGTGTTCAACTTCTTAGAGATCCACAAAGTTTGGTGAAGTAATGAATTTACTTTTTGAAAAATGGTTTATTTAATCAAATTAGTTCTCAAACAAATGTATACCATCATCAAATGGATAAATATCAGAAAACCTCTGTGAAAACTTCATCGTGGATTGAAGTTAGCGGTAGGGATATAAAGAAGTTTCTTGGCTCAAAGAGTACAAGAAGGAAGAAAACGTTTCGACACTGATGGTGATAGTAATGGTACAACACTGTTTGATATGATTGAAGTAGGGAATGGAATGATGCCTTGATTGGGTCCTAATACGATGGTTTGAAGGGGGGGAAAAGTCCCTCGGTTTACTTACACTAATGGAACAAATGAAATGGGCAGAAGAGAAAAATACTGGTCAATTGATTGTTTGATTAAAGTGCCCATATTTCTTAAAACTATGACCTCAACCAAATCCTTATATATATATTTTAATTTTAGAATAATTTACAAGATACATTTAAAGAAGAAATACTTCACAAATAAACCTCTTTTGGAACTATTCATTTAAAAACTTTAGTCCTTAGAAATAACAAAGTAACAGTTGTCACTTAAGGAACCAAAAATGCCGTGGAGATAGCGTTTCAGCCCCAGGGCATATCTTCCAGCAAAATGTGGGATTTCATAAGGATGCTTTGGGAAGGCGAGATTGGCTCCATTTGCAACTCAGGGATTTACACAGGCGAAGGTAAAATAGGTGCAAGCTCCTATAGTGCCGCTCCTCTGGGTCTCTCCCTGGTCCTTAGCATTAGGTTTCCCAAGAGAATTACTATGGCAGTGTGTACAGTGCTGAGCTGTTTTTGAAAAAGAAATACTGCTCAGTATACTATCAGGGGGAACCTTGGCTTGCCAAAATTACTAAAACAAAATCAAAGAACGTTCAAAGAGGAGAAATGACATTTTGCAGAAAGGACCCATTGTTCTGTTTTTATGGAAAAACAAAAGACTCACGAGAAAGCTTTACTTCAGCCGTCTCCTTATGGTGGGCTCTATTTTTAGGAGGCGGCTCTTCCTCAGTCCTGTTTTAAGTGTCTTCGTGCCCGAGGGGCTCATCTTCTGGCACTCTGGCACCTTGCGTGACCCAAAGTATATTTGAAATACTGGTGACATAGCTTCCAGTAAAACAGTAATACAGAAACCACAGTACAATGAGCTAGGATCCTAGTGGTGGGTAAAGTAGAGGGGAAGACAAGATGGGGAAGATGCTCTAGGGCAGCGGTTCTCAACCTGTGGGTCACGACCCCTTTGGGGGTTGAACGACCCTTTCATAGGGATTGCCTGATTCATAACAGTAGCAAAATTACAGTTATGAAGTAGCAATGGAAATAATTTTATGGTTGGGGGTTCACCACAGCATAAGGAACTGTATGAAAAGGTCACAGCATTAGGGAGGTCGAGAACCTCTGCTCTAGGGGGTGGATGGACACCGGGGCTGCCACAGTGGCCTCAAACATAACAACCATGGTGGGTGGGGCAGCACCGGGCAGAGTTTCTTTTACTTAGGGTTGGTGTGCATAGAACCTGGCTCCAAGGCACATAACAGCAACATTCTAAACTTCTGGAAGCCACATGCCTATCGGTAAACCTCCTCCTTGCATGAGGTAGATAAATGGTCCAGTTTCTCTGGATTGATCATCAAGTCACCACAAGAAGTGGCAGCAAGAGTTCCTATAGATAGTAAG
>NW_022111373.1:134486936-134494767 GCF_000313985.2 Echinops telfairi
CCTCCTTGCATGAGGTAGATAAATGGTCCAGTTTCTCTGGATTGATCATCAAGTCACCACAAGAAGTGGCAGCAAGAGTTCCTATAGATAGTAAGGGAAAAAAGCCCAGCTAGCTACACAGGCAGAAAAGACATGAAAAGAGACAGAGCTCGCCCCCTGCTGTTTACTGCAGGGACAGCCATTAGGTTAGGTTGTAAAGTAAATTCGATATCTGGGTCAATCCTGGTATCCATTCCAGGTATTGTTTTGTTTGGGTGGTTTTCTTAAATTCTTTCTTTCCAATCCACAGGAATGCGAGAAACCAAGTAGATAGTGATCAGTAAACAGAATATACATTTTGCTTATTTAAAATGTGACTGCTCAGGAGTCTACTACTCCTGAGACAAGGGGTTAGTCGACAGGACCCAGCAGCTGATTCCAAATCCACCCCTTTCAGCAGCTCTCTGCTGGTGATTCTCTGCTGCAACAGAGCACATCTCTGGTTATGGGGTGAGGATGTGATTTTCAGGAAATAAACCATGTACTTTTGTATCAAAACCTATTGAACCAATTACAGTCCATAAACCCAGGTCGCTGTTTTCTTCAGGTGCCACTGAGTCCATTTTGACTCATGACAATTTTTGTCACAGACTTGGATGGCCATGCAGTGTCCTGAAGCGTTCATGTTGAAGGAAGTGGATTGTTGGAGAGTCTAGCTTCAAACTGGCAGCCTTTCCAGTAGCGGCCCTGTTCGTAACCAACTGCACCCCCAAGGTTATAAGAATACTCAATACTCAGGGAAGCCAGTACAACAAAGCTGAATTCTCATCAAATGAGCCACCTCTTAAACTGGATATTTCGTTTTAAAGGACAACGGGGAAGCTTTGAATTCTCCCATTTCTCTTGAGTCTCACTTCCAATTTGTCAGTAATCCCTATGGATTCTATCTTCACGATCACATTGAGAATCCGGTCCCCAATCTCCCATTAGAAAGTATTCCTGTAGGCAAGAATCTCTCATATATTCACTGATGCTTTGTAAGCACTTGGGAGAGTGCCTTTCAGATACTTAATAATCAGTAGCTATTTTTGCTGAAATATGTATCCTGCCTTTCCAATAGAAGCTACAGTTTAGATATTACTAAGAAACCCTTGACAAGGTGAATTTCCCATTACTGAAAAATGCTAGTTAAAATAATGTAAACGATGTGATGGAATTAGAAAAATGTTATCATGTGAAGTCTAATATTATTATTAACCTCTTTTGTTGTTAGTGCTGTCAAGTTAATTCTGAATCACAGTGACCTTATGCACAATGGAACAAAACATTGCCCAGTACCGCACTAAACTTAGAACCATTACTAGCTTTAAGTTCCTTGTTGCAGGCTCTGTGTCAATCCATTCGCTGAGTGCCTTCCTCTCCTTTTCTGCCCTCCGATTTACCAAGACTGATATTCTTCTCCAGGGATTAGTCTCCCTTGACAACATGTCCAAAGTAGGGAGACAAAGTCTCATCATATTTGCCTCTAAGATGCATTCTGGCTGTACTTCTTCCAAGACAGATTTGTTTATTTTGATAGCAGTCCATGCTACTTTTAATGTTCCTCACCAGCACCATAATTCAAATGCAACTATTCAAAGTCTTTCTTATGTACGTCTAAATTTCACAAACATATGACTGAAAATGTCATGACTTAAATAAGGCACACCTTAGTCCTCAAAGTAAAATGCTTGCTTTGCAAAACTTTAAGGAGGTCTTGTATAACAGATTTACCCAATACAATGTGTCGTTTGATCTCTTGACTGTTGGTTTCATGAACATTGATTGTGGAACCTAGCAAGATAAAAGTCTGGAAAATTTCAATCTTTTCTCTATTTATGATGATGTTATATATTGGTCCAGTTGTGAGGAAATTGGTTTTATTTACATTGAGTTATAATCCGTACTGAAGACAGTAATCTTTCATCTTTATCAGCAAGAACTTTAAATCTTTCTTACTTTCAGCAGGCAAGATTGTATCATCTGCATATCAATGGTTGGTAATAAGTCTTCCTCCAATCCTGATATCACATTGTTTTCATATAAGCTAGCTTCTCTGATTATTAGCTCAGAATATAAGTATGGTGAGAGGATAAAACCCTGATGCACACCTTTCATGATTTTAAAACATCCAGTCGGCCTTTGTTCTGTTCACACAACTGCCTCTTTATCCATATACAAGTCCCACATGAGCACAATGAGCTGTTTCTGCATTCCGTTCTTCTCAAGACTATTCATATTGACCTAGGTAAGTTTAAATGTAATCAATTAGCCAATTGATTAAATACTCCACTCAAAAATAGAAATACAGAGAGTACTAGAGTGACCTCAGGTGTCCTTGATGATACAAGTGGTTAAGTATCTCTGTTCACCAAAGAAACAAGTCCAGTGACATTCATATATGTATAAGAAAGAGCTGTCAATCAAGAAATGATTATATATCAAGAAAATATCCCATCCCAATCTAACTCAAGTCCTTAAATCTGACACAAGACCATGAGACCCTATTTTGACTCATGCAGCCATATGCAATGATGTAAAATGCACAGAGGTCTCAAGCCAGAGGGTTCAGAGTTCTATGGATCCAAGGCTGGTGGAAACATGGCAGGGCTCCAGCAGTTCTCCAGGTGGCCAACAAGCAGGAAAGTGAAGTGGGGTTAGAGAAGGGAGGTTCCCAGAGGTCTCCTTATAAGAAGGCTATACCACCAATGAGACAGAGTCAGCCCTGACCTGATTGGCAGGTTAATGTCCATCCTTATACTTTATGTATTTTCATGTTGACATTGAGTTATGTAAACACTGCAGTATTCAATGACAAAGAGGAAGGTTAGTGGTACAAACCTACATGAAAACATCTCAGAAGAAAGGCCTTTTGATGTGCTCTTAAAATGTCACAGCCCTAAAATCACAAGGTGATGCAGTTCTCCTCTACAGTAGTGGAGGTCACCATAAATTGGAATTGAATTGATAGCAACTGGCTGCTTTCTAAGGTGGCATCCCACTCAACTACAAGGAGCAGGAAATAAATGCAATCAGGCAAAACAGGGACCAAGCTGTCATCAATCTAGAAGTTAATATTAGATTTGTTAGATGCCTTCAGAATAGTCTTAGAGCTGTCAGTTCTGCCTGATTTCCAAAGAACAACATATTTTGGGGTTTGTTTGTTAGTAAAATCATGCTCTATACAGTACTTGTGCATCCTGTAATTTATCTGGCAACTCTACTTCTAAAGTGATGTGATAAATGTTATAATTTATAATGCATTCCAGGCAAGCATGCTTAACTTGACCCTACCAAAGCTTTAAAGAACGATTTTCCTGTTTCAAGAATGCCCAGGAGATAATCTTAAATGCTCATTGAGAACAAAAGGCAGACACAGAAGGTGAGACATGCTTCAGGACCATGGAATGGTTTAGTTGACAAGTAAGTGAAAAGTTAAAAAGAAAACAATGTGTAGCATTAGAAGGAAAGGACAAAGAGAAGATAAAAGAAGTGCTCCTGATTTGTACCTCCACGGAAAACTGTAGATTATTCATTTATGAAATCAGGGTACTCTGTGGTGTATAAAGAATAATCTCATTTTGATTTCTGAAATATATTTTGTGTCTTCACAATATATTGAGAAGCATCAGGCATTATTACTATTCTGAGAGCTAAAAATTTCATAATGTTGGCTGATATATTTTCTGTGTATGTACAGTGTTTCCATTGCTTTCCAAATAATAGATCGTTATTTTGAAATATTTATATTTCTGTCACTTTCCGTTTAATGCAATCTGATTGAGTGAGAAGATCCTTATCTCACAGCAGGCATATGTGACAGTAATTTATCTTAATTACTGTGCATGCCAAAAGAATTGTGGAATTTAAAACTCAAGCAAAAAATTGGCCGAATTTAATAACATATTAGTTGATACTTCATTCACAGAGCAAGTCATAGGGATTGTAAGCAAGCTGTTCTGCCTCAACAGTACATCGTGTTTGTAAGAGTCCACAGCCATTTTATGTTATATTTTTGTTGGTAAGAATTTTAAATGAAATATTTAAAATTTTTTAAACAACCTAATGTTGTTGTTTCATCATTAGGTGCTTTCATGTCAGTTCGAAATCATTATGTTCAATAGAACAGACCTTTGTCGGAGCCTGTGCCATCACCATAATGGAAATATATTCGAAACCATCATTGCCGTCACTATCCACCTCTTGACAGGTCTTCCTCTACCTCAGGTCCCCTCTATTTCACTAAGCAGGATGCCCTCCTTGAGACATGTCCCAAGTGCATGAGATGAAGTCATGCCATCCTCTCTTCGAAGGAGTGTTTTAGATGTACTTCCTACCAGATAGAGTTGTTTATTCTTCTAGAAATCTACGATACATTCAATATTCTTCAAGACTAAAATCCAAATCTGTTAAATCTTCATCGTGCTTTCTAACTCTTCACATTTCCCAAGCATATGAAAAGACTAACGGGACAATGGCTTATAGAAATAGGATGGCATAGCACTGATCTAGAGTCATTATACGCTGGTGAAGAAGCAAAGAGTATGAAGGTGGCATTTTGAGTTGGGCATAAATAAAGATGCATCTATATTCTCTTCAGGTCATCCTTAAAATATGGCATACTCAAAGGTTATGAAATCAAACGCAGACAGTGCTTTTTTTAGAGGGTTTTTTGGACTGAGAGTTTTATGGAGGGGTCAAAAGATATTCACCTGTATGTGTCCATAAATCTGGTACTTGTAGTTCTCTTATTAAAAGTTTCACTTTACTCACTTCCACCAAATACCTTCTAACGCATAGCAACCCTATCGTCCCAGTGGAACGGCCCTTGAGGGTTCTGAGACTAGGACTTTTCAGGGGAGCAGAGAGCCTCATCTTTCTCCTGTATGAAGAAGTGAACACGTGTAACTGTCATTAGAAAACCCAGACTATGTTTCCATAATAGGGGAGGGGAAGAATGTGATATGCCTGAGATGGTGTACCTAGACCTTAGCACTTTTAAAATATTAGTAAAAACATATAGCTTAGCCTAAAAAATGATAATACAACCATTGTTTCTTGTGTTTGGTTTTTTAATGCAGGTATACAATTACACATTTTTCTATAGGTAGGACATAGTAGACAAAATAAAATTTTAAAAACTGTATAGTTTTATGAAGTCCAATTATATAGTTCCCCAGCATATCTGTGCATTACATTAAAATGGAATCTATTTCTGAATAAATTCTTGAAATGTGAGTAATGGTTTCCCTTAATTTCATTTTTTTTAAGTAAACTTGTCAGGTTCCTCCATTGGGGTACCTTGGTGCTTGCTCCACGGTGCTGAAAGAATCCAGATGGCAGTAGCACATTTGTAATCCAGGGGATTTTTATGAGGAAAACGGAAGTTTCAGATTTCACAGACTCAAAAAGACCATGCTGTTTTAGGAAAACACAAAGTTGCGTGGAAACCAGGCTGGGGTTCACGGCTGAAAAACCACATGGAAAGGATACAAGAACAGGAGCCAAACTCACCCTTACATCACCATGAAACCCAAGGAGCCCAGAAAGAGGGTGCTGGGCTATGCCCTGCTTTTATTCCCTGCCACCCCACTGGCTGGTGGAGGTGTGGTTGATGGCATTGGCTGAATAAGGCCCGCCTGTGTGATGTGGCTGGACCTGGTTTATGCACCAGGCATCCCTCCCACCTGGGCCTGGAGGGCTTGTGTCTGAGCATGCTCAGTTTGGATCTTTCCATAGGTGTCTATGTCCTTCAGAAAACAATGTTTATAGGTACAGATTCATTAAAACAAACATTTCATTGCCAGTCTGATACTGTTTTTAGTTATATATGGTTCGTACAACATTAAGAATTTTTTTTCAGCAATGGGTCATTAGTATGCAATGAATCAAATCTATTTTTGAGAGGGTCTTTTAAAATTTTGGTGGGGTACAGTCAAGAAGATAGTACTCTGGATCTCATGGACATGTTATTTAGGTACTAGCCAGGCAGGTCTACTTAATTCATCTGATCTAGTAGTGTCTCTAAGAGTTATCTTAGTTTGACTCTCTCTGACTCTGATAATATTTAAGTGAGAGATAAGTCTTTTCTCTGAGTTGCTCTTGAAATATCAGTATAATGTAAGTTATCATTCTCTGAAAAAACTTATTTATTCATTTCTTTACCACCATGTACTATTTTTTCACCCTTCCAGTGTGAGTTAATTTTGGCTAAATTTTTCTACCTCTGAAATAGACATAAATTCTAGCTTCTATGCTAATCCAAATTTCTGGTAGCACAATTAGTCCATGAATTGCAACACCATCTGTCCACACCCATCCATTTTGAGTAGCTTTGCAAACTAAAGTACTAGTAGAACACCAGTAGACTTATAAGGACTAGGAAATACAACAGTTTTCACTTTCAACTCCAATTTTGCCAAATGAGGAGAAGATACAATCACCCATTGATCAAACCTTTAAAAATGTTGATGTACACAGTGAGGTATAGAGTTACATCCAGGGGCTTAGCAAGGACCCCTATTCCAAACACCGAATCCCTTGTCCTGAAACCACAGTATCCAGAGCAAGAAAGCAAAATCAATTTTAGGTGGTATGTGGAATAAATGTACTTCAAAAAAGAATTGCAAGAAATTCAAGTCAGAATCATAAAGGCACGTGGAATAAGTGATATCATTACTTATGTCAGCTGTATCTTGTTTAAAAGCAGAGAATACCAGAAAGGTGTTTCGCTGCAGTTCATTTACTGCACAAAGGAATTCAACTATGAGGATCATATCAAATTATAGATTAAATTGCAAAGAACTGGAATTCAAGAACACTTCACTGAGTGTGAGGAAATTGTACAGAGAACAAAAGCGCCATTTGAACAGAATAAGAGGGTTGGTGCATGTGTGGAAATCAGAAAAGGCTTGTGTCAAGATTGTATATGCAAATCACATTTGTACAATCTGTGTGCTGAGCACTTAATCCAGAAACCAGACAATATGAAAAAGAATGGGCATCAGGATTGTAGGAAAATTATTAAGAGTCTTTAATATGCAAATCAACAGCATAGTTTATTGAAAATGAAGAGAACTTGAAGCATTTACTGATGAAGATTAAAGACGATGGATTTCAGTATAGATTACACCTCAATAAAATGATTTAAAAAAATAACAAAACAGAACCAATAATCAAAATCATGATGAATTAAAAAAATATTCAAATTGACAAGGCTTTCATTTTGTTGAGATACAAAATAAACATCTGTAGAAACAGCTGTCAAGTAACCAAAAAACAAATTTCAAAGGGAAAGTCTTCATTTGCTGATGGAGCATGACTCAAGGTAAAGAGAAACAGCTGCAAACATCTCATAATTGCAACTTGGAATTGTGAAGTATGAATTCAGGAAAGTTAGAAGTGGTCAAAAATCAAATGAAATGCATTAAGATCCATATACTAGGCATTAGTGAGCTAAAATGGACAGGCATTGGCATTTTGAATCAGAAAATTATATTATTTACTATGCTAGAAATGACACAATCAAGAGAAATGGCAAAGCATCCATTATCAGGCAAGATCTTGATAAATCTATCAAGACATATGAAACTATCTGTGATCAGATTATATTGATATATCTTCAAGGGAATCCAATCAATACAAGTATCATTTAACTTTATGTACCAACCAAAAAGTTACTGACGAAGAAATTGGTGAATTTTACCAATGACTTCAGTCAGAAATGAATCGAAAATGCAATCAAGATACACTGATAGTTATTGGTTATTGGAATGTAAAAGTTGGAAACAGTTGCAATCAAGATACACTGATA
>NW_022111373.1:134494867-134504718 GCF_000313985.2 Echinops telfairi
ATTAAGAGTCTTTAATATGCAAATCAACAGCATAGTTTATTGAAAATGAAGAGAACTTGAAGCATTTACTGATGAAGATTAAAGACGATGGATTTCAGTATAGATTACACCTCAATAAAATGATTTAAAAAAATAACAAAACAGAACCAATAATCAAAATCATGATGAATTAAAAAAATATTCAAATTGACAAGGCTTTCATTTTGTTGAGATACAAAATAAACATCTGTAGAAACAGCTGTCAAGTAACCAAAAAACAAATTTCAAAGGGAAAGTCTTCATTTGCTGATGGAGCATGACTCAAGGTAAAGAGAAACAGCTGCAAACATCTCATAATTGCAACTTGGAATTGTGAAGTATGAATTCAGGAAAGTTAGAAGTGGTCAAAAATCAAATGAAATGCATTAAGATCCATATACTAGGCATTAGTGAGCTAAAATGGACAGGCATTGGCATTTTGAATCAGAAAATTATATTATTTACTATGCTAGAAATGACACAATCAAGAGAAATGGCAAAGCATCCATTATCAGGCAAGATCTTGATAAATCTATCAAGACATATGAAACTATCTGTGATCAGATTATATTGATATATCTTCAAGGGAATCCAATCAATACAAGTATCATTCAACTTTATGTACCAACCAAAAAGTTACTGACGAAGAAATTGGTCAGAAATGAATCGAAAATGCAATCAAGATACACTGATAGTTATTGGTTATTGGAATGTAAAAGTTGGAAACAGTTGCAATCAAGATACACTGATAATTATTGGTTATTGGAATGTAAAAGTTGGAAATAGTTGCAATCAAGATACACTGATAATTATTGGTTATTGGAATGTAAAAGTTGGAAACAGTTGGGAAATACGGACATGGTAATAGAATTGAAGCTGGAGATCACATAATAGAATTTCACAAAACCAAGAATGTTTTCATATCAAATATCTTTTTTCCACAACACAAAAGGTGACTACACACATGCACTTCCCCCAGATGGAATACACAGAAATCAAATTGACTACATGTGTAGGAAGACACTATGGAGATTCTCAATACCAGCAGATAAAATGACCAGGGTCCAATTGTGGAACAGACCATCAATTGCTCATATGTAAGTTCAGCATAAAGCTGAAGAAAATGAAAACAAGTCCAAAGGAGCCAAAATACGACCTTGAGTCTATCCCACTAGAATTTTTAGAACATTTCCAGAACAGAGTTGATGGATTGAACCCTAATGACACAAGACCTGATGAGCTGTAGGAGGACATCAAGGCAATCAAAAAGCAAAAGGTCATTCAAAAGACAAGAAAGAACAAAAACACAAAAGTGATGTCAGAAGAAAATCCAAAACTTGTTCTCAATCATAGAGTACCTAAAGAAAATTGAAGAAAACAACGAAGTCAAGTAGCTGAATAGAAAAATTCAAAGGGCAGCTCAAAACAACAAAGCCAAATATTAAAATAAAATGTGCAACAACTTAGAAAACCAAAAAGGAAGAACACACTCAGCATTTCTGAAATTGAAAGAACTCAAGAAAAAGGCATGCCTTGAATTGAAAGTTTGAAAGATTCTATAAGTAAAATATGGATGGATGGAGGAAGCAACAAGAGAAGATAGAAAAAAATACACCAAGTCACTCCACTAGTTGACAGTAGACCATTTTAAGCGGTAGCGTATAAGCTAGACCCAATGGTGCTGAAGGAAGAAGTTCAAACTGCATTGAAAGCATTAACCAAAACTAAGGCTCCAGGAAATGACGGAATACCCATTGGAATGTCTCAGAAAGCCAAAGAAGTGGTGACCTTAACGACTGACTGGGATATATCCTTATTTGTGCCTTCCAAAGAAAGATGATATGATTGATCATACACAAGTTAAATTTTACTTAACACCATCCAACAATGGTTGCAGGAACAGATTGACAGGGAATTGCCAGAAGTTCAGGCTGGATTCAGAAGAGGACAAGGAAAAGGGATATCATTACTGATGTCAGAAGGACCTTGGCTCTAAGCAGAGAATGTTTACTTGTGCTTCATTGACTATGCCAAGACCTTTGACTGTGTGAACCATATTAAACTGTGGATATCCTGGATTAATGGGAGTTCTGAACACTTCATCGAGCTCAGGAGAAACTTGTATATGGACCTAGAGGCAGGTGTGCAGAAAACAGAATACTGCATGGTTTAAAATCAGGAAAGGTGTGTGTCAGGCTTGTAACTCCACACCATATGTGTTCAATCCGTATGCTGGCCAAGCATCGGAGAAGATGAAAACTATGAAGAAAAGGACATCATCAGGAGTGGAGGAAGGCTTATTAACAACCTGGGATATGCAGATCACACAACCTTGCTTTCTGAAAGTGAGGAGGATTTGAAGAACTTGCTGACAAAAATCAAGGATTGAAGTCTCCTGTATGGGTTATAGCTCAACGTACAGAAGACCAAAATCCTTACAACTAGATCAATAGGTAACGTATTGTATTAGGTCAATCTGCTGCACAAGATCTCTTAATGTATTGAAGTGTAGGGATATTACTGTGAGGACTAAAATGCTCCTGACCCAAGCCCTGGTATTCTCTATTGCGTCACCTGCACTTGAGAGTTGGACATTCAAGAAGGAAAACCAAAATAAAATGGACACATTTGATTTGTGGTGCTGGGGAAGCATATTGAAAGTACCATGGATTGCTAAAAGGACAAACCGATCTATATTATAAAAAGTAAGGCCAGAGTGCTCCTCAGAGGAAAGGCCAGCAACACTTCATCTCATATACTTTGAATATATTGTCAGGAGATGGTGTGAAACAGAAGGATTTCTCCCAAGTTTTCTCCCCCAAATATATGCCAAACTTAGCTGCTTGCTACACATGGTAAATGACTATGCACTTGGAGGTCAACAGAAGTAGGTCAGGGGCCATTCTCCCTAAGGGTAATCAGCCATTCAGAGCAAGCAGACACCACTGTCTATCCCACAACAAGTCAGGCCCACTCCCCTCTGATAAGGATAGTAGTAAACTGTTTCCCTGAAGGAGAGCCCAAGGTTAGGCCACCATCATGAATCTAGGGTCTGCCCATCTTGTCACAGGTATACCTGTAGTTCCACCCCTTCCTATAATGTGCACACCCCTAGCTCATCCCCTTCCTGTCACACTTATGCCTATTGTACATCCCCTTCCTATGATGTGTATGCCTATTGTAATGCCCATTCCTGTGACGTGTGGTTATATGTAAGCATGCCCCCTCTAAGCAGTTACAAACCTTGGTTAGCAATACATGTGGCTCTCTTGCCTGCTCTCTCCATGTGGACCCCCAAGCAGGGCTGAGGTAAGCATGCTACCATGAAATGTGTCTGACTACATTATTTCAATCTCTCTTCTCTCTCTCATGTTCTCCATGACTTTACTATAATCTTTATTTATTATCGCCGTACAATTGTGCCTATCAAACCCGTGATTCATTGTGGGGGGCTAACTTCTACCCCTACAAAGAGAGACCAGGCTTTGCAGAAGGACATCATATTTGGTAAAGTGGAGGGGCAGCGAAAGAGAGGAAGGCCCTTGGTAAGATGGATTGATGCAGTGGCTGCAGTAATGGGGTCAAGCATGGGAACAATTGAGGATGGCACAGGACCATGCAGTGGTTTTTTGTGCATGGCATTGCTATGGTTCATAGCCAAATTGATGGCACCTAACAACAACATGTACTTCCAGAAGAATGAACATATCTATCATGGAAGAAGTACAACCAAACTCTATTTCACTTTGGAAGACTAGCATCTTAGAAAAATGACACCCTACTTAGTAATGTAATGATTCAGTGAAAAAGAGGAAGATCTTCAATTAGATGGATTAATATATTGGCACAGCCATATTGTCATTGTTTTTAGGTGCTATTGAGTCCGTTTCAAAGCACAACAATCCTATGTACAACAGAGTAAATCATTACTTGGTTGTGCACCGTGCTCACAATTGTTCCTCTGCCTTAGAAACCCTGAGTTCAAACACAGAAACTGCTATGAGGATAGTGACAGACCAGGCCATGTTTCATTCAATTCTAAATTATTTTGCAATATGTAAACTAACCAGATGGTACTTAACAACAAAATAAGACAATAGATAGATAGATGATAGATTAGATAGATAGATAGATAGATAGATAGATAGATAGATAGATAGATAGTTGTGTACCATCAGGTCAACTTTTCTCAAAGGGTTTTTAAAAGACAGAGTAGAAATATATCAATAAGATATACACACCCATATATGTATGTATCTATATATATCCCCCCAAAATGGAAAAAGGCTACGCTGGGTGGAGCTTTCATTGTACACAATTTTCCTTCTAGGTGAGCATTAGGCAACTTGTTGTGTGTTAGTGCACCCAGTGGCATCACCTGGGAAGGTTCTCTCTGGTCACAGTACATTTTTTCACAAAAGCTATTTCGCTCAAACCTCATTTTTTGTGATGTCCGATTTAAGAGAATAGTGAGTGGCTGTGAAATTTTGTTTCCTTCTCAGGAAAAATGCTGCAAAAAATGTTGTGATGTTGAACACAGCTTACAAGGACAGTGCTATGGGAAAAACTCAAAAGTAAGAATGGTTTTCTCCTTTCAAAAAAGGTGAAATGTTGATTGATGACAATCCTTATTCTATATGTTCATCAACTTCCTGAACAGATGAAAATGTCAACAAAATATGTACACTAATATTCTGAAACCTACAGCAGACCATTGGGAAGATGGGAAATCATCTGGACTACTTTTTTGCTCAGTTCAACTTTAGGAATGAGACTGGTCACTGTGAAATATATGCCTCGGTTTAGGAATGACCAGCAAAAAGAGCATCATGTGGAAACATGCCTTGTTGAAAGAACAGGTCCAAAGTGACCCAGACTTTTCACCTGAGTTGTTACTGGTGATGAGACCTGGTGATATTCTGACGATCCTAAAGCAAACATCAATCAAGCCAGTGGAAGTCACCATCATCACCTTGCCCCCAAAAATCTCTCAAGTGAAATCAAAGATCAAGAGGATGCTAATTTGTTTTTATGTGAGGGGCATAGTATATTTGGACTTCTTTCCACCAGCTCAGACTGATAATCAAGCTTTCTATTTAGAGGTTCTGAAAAGATTGCATAATATTGTGTACAATAAAGGCCTAATTTGTGGTAGATGGCAGTTTTGCCATGACAACAATACACCTGCTCATGCAGCCATCTCAGTGTGCCAGTTTTTGACAAAACACAGCATGCCTGTCTTGCCCCACACACCTTACTCACTGCCTCTCTCTTTCTGACTTCTTTTTGTTTCAGCGAATGCAGTGGGACACGAAAGGACAGCGATTTGAGGGCATAGAAGATGTGTAGAAAAACCGGAAGGATTGGCTGTCAGCCATTCAAACAGATGAGTTTGAAAAATATTTCCAAGAATGGAATTTCAGATTTGACACATGTATTAAATGTAATGGAGATTACTTTGAATGTGATTAGGTTGTTTTTTAAAAAATTAAACACATAGATTTGAAAAAAAATCCATTTTTGGTGGGTACCCTCATGTGTATGTGTAGATAAACATATATAATTTATTGTTATATATCAGAATGGGCTCCACAGCAGTGAGTTTGGTTTGGTTTTTAAATAGAGATATCTAGATGCAACTTACTAAATTACATAGTGACTACTTGTTCTTTATTAGGAAATATAACTCATTCAAGACTCCATGAAGCAGTTACTTTCTTGAAGAATAAAATACATTTTAATGTAGCTGCTCCTTCCTGAGATTAAAGCATCATTTATAAAAGAAAATGGAAATTATAGAAGCTTGCAAAATCTAAAAAGACTCACTCAATAACTGCTTATAAGAAAAATGGTAAAACACATAATTTGGCTTAGCTAAAAATAAATATATTTCTTTCAATACTATTTATGAAAAAAGTAGAAATGTGAATAGAGAAAAGGTTATGAGTAAAATATTTCCAGTTTGCTTTAGAAACATCACCAAAATGTTCAGAAAGTGCATACTTTTAAAATGTGCTTAAATGCTTCTTATAGAGTGGTTTTTCAAATTTTGCCTTCGATGGTATTAGCAAGAACAAACAATTTTGCTCTAATATGATTTCTATTGGAATAAAAGGGTTTCCCTAAGGGTTATTCAATCCATGTTTGTGAAGTCACTTGAAATAGAAAAACCAGAAAGGTGGAACAATTTCAATATGGCCATTTTCATTAACAGATTTACTGTATTTGTAACGTTTGATTCTTGTTTAATGTAGACCATTTAAAGAATAAAACACACATAGGAACGCTATTTCCAAGGAATCCAAACTGAAAGACAGAGAAACCAGGGATGGTGATTGGAGAAGTTTACTTATTCTGTAAGGTTAGAGACAAATACATGAACAAAAGAAAATAGCTCATCAATTTTCCTTATAAGTACAGTAACTCAGTCAGTGAATGATGAATTGAATACAAGATTTTGCTTCATATTGTTAATTCTGATTTTGGACATATACTTATAAACAGAAATAAGGTCTCAGGCTGACATAGTCTCATACCTGGTCAAAGCCAATGTATGTTATTGGCATTGACAAAAATGAAATTACTCAATGGCTTTATGCAGAAATTAAACAAACAAATAACGTACCTGGCTACCTGTTTATTTGGAGACTACTGAAAACTAAGCAATCATCACAGTTCTGAAATACTACTTTTGAAGCCCAGAAATGATAATAAAATAAATTCACCTAAGAAAACCTGTTTTTAGGCAAATACTAGATTTCATAAAATATTAAACTTTGCTGCAATCATTACAAAGACATTTATTCTGTGTGTAGTTATTGGTTAATTATTATACAACACTAAATAAAAGCAATGGTATGAATTAAGAGCTTTCAAACAATGTAGATAGATATATAGATTTAGTATGTAAAGCTAGTTATCCTAAGTGATGATCTTTAAAAATGTTTTATGTCTGACATAGCTCAGGAAACTCTTGTTTTTATGAAACTAGACTGACCGTAATTCACAGTATATAATATCTCTGTTTTGTGAATGAGTTGGACATTGCTCTCACGGACATTGAGCAATAACAGAATCGCTACATTGAAAATTTGTGATTCAAGAACAGAACCATGGAAGTGTGATTGCACTTGGATGACCACTGCACTCTAAAGGAAATAGCCTACTTGAAGCTGGAGTTAGGTCAAATTCCTTTGAAGATGTTTGGAATTTGAAAACTTTGAACATAAAGGTAAGTATCAAAGGACCCTGGAAGAGTGACTCCAGTATATGTGATATTGAAGCAGCACACAGTACAGGGCAGTTCTATGCATGCTTTAATGAGATTTCTGGTGTGAGACTATGTCAGCCTGAGACCTTATTTCTGTTTACAAGTATATGTCAAAAAATCAGAGTTAACTATATGAAGTCGTATCTTATATTCAATTCATCATACACTGACCTATTTACTTATCAAGAAAATTGATAAGCAATGAGGACACCAACAAGGAATGCTACTCATCTTGATCATACTTAATAATACTTACCTGAATCGCATGGATTACAAGGGAAATAAGCATCTTCAACAATGCAAGTTCCCTTCAAACTGGGAGTGGATGCTGTGAAGTGCATTTCCAAATGGGATCTTATTCAATCTTAGCTTTCATTCTTTTAGAAATAGCCCCCCTGTTAGTCTGCACACATTCATTATAGATCTTGCTGGATACAACTACCAATGTATCTTATTGGATGAATATTATTTTCTGAAATGTTGTTCCATCATAGGCTTTTATTGAAAGTCATATGAATATCATAGCACCTAGGAGGTCACAAAGATCTTTGTTACTACTGTGTGACAGCCCAGCATCTCCCTGGACCCTTTCCTATATTCCTAACAACATCCGTATTTTCTCCACTAGTTGATATTTTGCCAGATGAAATATATAGGGATCAAATTGACTTCATTTGTGGGAAGAGACAATAGTGAAGCTCATTATTAGCAGCCAAAATGGGACCAGGAGTTGACTGTGGAGCAGATCATATTCAAGTTAAAGTAGAAGTTCAAGAAAATTAAAACAAGTTTACAAGGGCCAAATATGACCTTGCATATATACCATCTGAATTTGAGAACATCTCAATAGACTTGACACATTAGTTACTAATAGGAATCCGGACATCTGTGGAATGGCATTACGAACATCATGCAGGAAGAAAGCCAAAGGTCATGAAATAAAGATAAGGAAGAAAGAAAAGAACAGTGTTGGTATCAAAATAAACTCTAAAAGTAATTAAAGCAAATGGAATAAATAATGAAATAAAAGAGTTGAACAGAAAAATCTCAAAAGGCAGCTCAAAGGAAAAAGTAAAATATTATAGCAAAATGTGCATAGGTTCGGTAAACTGGAAAAGGAAAAACCTGCTCAGCACATCCCAAGCTGAAAGAATTGAAGAAAATAACTCAAGCCTCTTATTACAAAATTGAAGGATTCTATGGACAAACTAGTGAATGATGCTATAAGCTTCAATGGAGGGAGGGATGATGAGAGGAATGCAAACAGAATTGAACAATACAAAAACATTTCAAGAGGTACCATATGATCAAGAACCAATGATATCTGTGTTAGACAGATTTTTTTCTAAAGAAAAAAAAGCAGTGACAACCATACGGATAAGACAAAAATGATATCAAGAAAGAATTTATGTCAGGCAATTGGCCCGGCTGAGTCCAACTCAAGTTCATGGGTCACATGTTTGATGAAGACTCTCAAACTCGTGCACCTTTGCAAGGATGAAGCAAGAATGAGAAGTGATAATCTGGAAGATCACAGGCTGGTGGGTGAAAAGTTTCATGAGACATAAAACTCTCTGGGCAAACACACACAAAGTTATCTCAAATATGACCAGACTGGTGGGGCAGACACACAAATCTTGCTACTAGTTTGACATTACTTAGGTGCTCACCATGGGTTTTAGCAAGTGTGGTAGTAGAGGGGAGCATGCCTATATGTCTTTCTGCTGTTCTGCACCGGAATGTGAATGCTGTACAACACTGTGGAAGTGCCCAACTGGCATTGACAGCCATCTGTCACTGATCAGGTTGTGTAGGAGTAGGTGGTAGCATTTCCCTAGTGGGTGATTAAAGGAAGGGTGAATATGAATAACTTATGTGGATATAGTTGTTGCCTCTCACTATGTGGGGTATAATTAATTTTTTTATGGAAAAGGAAAAGAGGGGTGATTGGAATGATAGAAAGTTTCTGTTGCCACCTGCAGAAGCTATAGGAGTATACACTGTTGATGTCACATGATTAGGATTGGAACATTTGATCCACTGGGGCATGTAGTAAGGACCATAACATATTGGACCTGTCACATGCATCTGCAGACATGTGCAATGCTGCCTATGGAGGCAGTAATTGTGATGTATTCTCTTTGAGGAGTGAGTACTTCGCTAACTGGTTGAGACTGGTTTATGGTGCAGTCTGTAAAAGCACACCTCAGCATCCTTCAAGTGGTGGGCATTCTTTTCTGCTTTTTCAACAATACCTCAGTGTGATAGGTAAGTTTATTATGCCAACCTGGCCAATAAGAACATGTGAGATGAATGAAGTTGCAGTTTGATTGGAGGACAAAGAGATAAATGGCTTGGCAAAGTCCATCCCACTCCCTTCTCTCTCTAGCTCTCTGGTAATTGGACCAGCGTGTGGCTGCTTTAGTTTAATGTATCTCAACTTGTGAGGTACACTACCTGTGGGACAGCCAACCCATGGATTGTGTAGCCAGAGCGTGAGGTTCCTTAGAGACCTGATTCTCCACACTGCTGGTGTATACATCGCTTGAGCTTGAGGCTGGAG
>NW_022111373.1:134506310-134509865 GCF_000313985.2 Echinops telfairi
TTTTGTCCCTCTAGAGAACCCTGTGTAACACAGTCACTATGAGTCAGAATTGACTGGATGTCAGTGAGTTTGATTATTTTTCTTTCAAGGTACCCCTGGGTAGATGTGCACCTTCAATCTTTTTAGTTAGCAACTGCGCTTACTAATCACTTGTCCTGGCCAGACATTACTTACCTTCCACTAATGTTATCCTAAGACATACTTTAAAAGTTCATGTTCCAGTCTACCCAAGAAAGTTACTAGGATGAACCTTTAAAAAGAGCCCTATTTAAAATTATTATTTTTTCAATTGGAAGCAGGGTATTTATTTAGTTTTAAAGTTCTTAACCTTTTTAAGTATTAATGACTTGAAGCAATATCCTCTCAGCTTAATTTCTTAACAACCTCAATTTGACCATAGTCATTCGTCCATTGAGGAAATAGTGCTCCACTGAAGTATTTCTTCTCCAGAGAAAGACTCTAGGGAACCATAAAACATATTCTGCCAGGAGTATCGAGATCCCTCATGCCCAGGAAGCAATTCAGCCATGCGTGAATATATATGTGTATATATGCAAACATATGCATAATATTGAATGCAAATGAAAAGTCATTTTCCTTTAAAAAAGTCTCATTTTTCTTAAAATTTGAATACCTCAAGTGGTTTTCTTTTCATACATCAATTTTGTAATTTCTCTTAGGAATTTTTCCAACTTCCGAGATTTATGCTTTGGCAAACCTACCCTATTACAGTTTTGCAAACCTGTCCTATTCTCCCCAGACATTTACTACAACATCTTATCAGCATTTACAAAGATGGGTTCTCTACCTTTTAAAATATAAAAGTGGTTCTCCATCAATTTCATCATCGTGTTGCATTATATATTTTTGATCTTCGGATATGTTTAATTTTATTTATTCCAATATAGATTTAGTCTTTGCTGGAGATAAAGTAAAATTTAACCCTATGTACCTCATATGATGATATTGACAGTGACAGCCCAAGGTGTAACCACTAAGAAAGCAGGGCATAGTCGTCAAAAGTCCTGTACAGCAGAAGATTAGGTGGGGCACTAGGAAGATGTAGGACTGAGTTCAGGGTAGAGTGCTTAGTTCTCTAACAGCAAAACTAGAGTGCGTTCTCAGAGAAGGCATTCAAAGGATCATAGACATATTTTCTGTTTTACCAACTATCCACGAGATGATAACCAGAACCCACCTACTGTAATTCCCAATGAAATTGATAGTAAATAAGAATTTCATTAGAGAAGTAAACTCTAGCTGCCAGCCTTTTGCTAGCTTGTTGTACTTTGGTGTCGAGCATATTATTATGATGTTGAAAGCTCTGCTACCAATATTTCAAATATTTATAAGTTCACCTATGCTGGGCAGTTTTCAGTGGAACTTCTAGAGCAGTGCTTCTCAACCTTCCTAATGTCGTGACCCTTAATTCTGTTCCTTATGTTATGGTGACCCCCAACCATAAAATTACTTGCTACTTCATAACTGCAATTTGCTACTGTTATGAATCTGACGACCCCTGTAAAAGGGTCATTTGACCCCCAAAGGGGTCACAACACACAGGTTGGGAACCACAGTTTTAGAGGAAGACTGACAGGGGACCGAAAAGAAACGGTGATCATCTCCGGAGAAGTAGTCATTCAAATCACACAGACAATTGTCCGGCTCACTGGATTTGGGCACATCATCAGGAGGGATGAATCACCAGAGGAGAAAACAAGTTTGGTGAAGTCGAGGGCCAGCACAGGCAGGGAGAATCCTCCATGGCCTGTATTGACACAATAGCCACAGATGTACCAGAACACAATGGTGTTGCCAGACCAGGTAATATTTCCTTTTGCTGTACATGCCCTGGCAACTATCTACCTAAGTTATCTAGAATCTACATTGAGAATAGCAACCAGCCAGTATTTTGGAGTGACCATAACACTATGTCACAAGCTTTGGACATGTTAACAAGAAAAACCTTTTCCTGGCAAAAGACATCATGCTGGGTAAAATAGTACTCACTTACTGACTCACTCACTCACTGACTCACTCATTCACTCGCTGACTCACTCACTCACTGACTCACTCACTCACGGACTCACTTATTCACTCACTCACTCACTCACTCACTCATTCACTCACTCATTCACTCACTCACTCACTCACTCACTCCCTCCCTCACTCCCTCACTCCCTGCCATCGGTTCCATGTCATTTCAGAGCAACACTATAGGACAGAATAGAACTCTCCTGACTTTCCAAGACTGTAACCTGTTTTTCTCAGGTAGAGTGGCTGGTGATGTTGAACTGCTGAACTCACAATTAGCAGCCCAACCCATAACTAGTATGTCATCAGGGCTCTTTTGGTAAAATACATTAGTAGTGAAAAAGAGGGAGACTTTGAAAAGATGGATTGACACAGAGGCTGAATAAATGGACTGGAACCTAAGAACAGTTATGCGAATGAGGCAGGGAGGTGTTTGTTCTGTTGTGCTTCGGGTCATTATGGGTTGGAACAAATTGATGGCTCCTCACAGCAGCATAATGCGATGTCATAGTAAAGTAGTCATTTTGAAATATACCATAGAGAGAGAGAGACTAGACTGGTCAGAAAATTTGATACAGGGTTTCCTAATTTAGGTCTAATATATAGCTTATATTCAGCATAACTGTCTTCAAAACATGTATATGCTGAACCAAACAAATATCAGTGATTTTTCTTAAACTCATTGGAGAACTGACATTTCAGGGCAAACTACAACCATGTAATCTGGCAAGAACACACCACCTGGGAGATACAGGACCAGAGATTTGATTATTTGTTGCAGAACCTGCAGGATATCATAAATCAGCTGAAGCATTAGAGGGAAAATGTTTAACAAATTTCTGGAGGCTGGGGGTTGGTTGGCTGTGAGATTGAAAACCTCCGGGAGGTTACAGTCTTAGGTCACTATACTAACCTCTCCTCTGCGGACTTTTATTTCAGTGACCCCTCTGGGTTCTTATTGTCCCTGATAAGCGTGAATCTGAAGAAATCCCCTTACTGCTCCCAGGCGGTTGGCAAGAGAAAGGAACAGGTAGCTGTGTGAAAACTTCCCAGATCTTCCTCCTGTAAGGACAAACAAGAAAAGCGGCTTTCTCTCAGAAAGGAATGGGGGTATCCCAAGGCCACATTGCCCCGAAGCACCTGCCCCAAGGAGGAATCCATCACCATAAGAGTCCTATGTATACAGACATGTGTCACTTTACATCAATACAGATCATGTCTGAACTCATCTATGCCTATGGCCCCAAAGGATATTTTTTGCTATGTTTTGTTTTAAGGGAAAACAATTTCTTCTTTTGTTGAATATTTCTCACTATAAAGAACCACACGATGCTGAATCTTGCAGTATGGTAACACAGACAGAATGCAGGCCGATGAGGCACAGGCTATGTGTCTGAGTGTGGAGTCCTGGTGGCCGAGTGGTTATGCACTGCGTTACTCACTACAAGGTGTGCCTTTTAAAACCACCATGTGCTTCATGGGAGAAAACATACAAGGTTTCTACTCCGATAAAGAGTAACC
>NW_022111373.1:134510769-134512913 GCF_000313985.2 Echinops telfairi
TCATCAAGAAAGAAGCCCGTGAGTGGAGCACATTCTTTAAATGGTGACACCTTTAAACATGTAACTTCCTTGAGCTGGAGACAGAGAGTTGTGACACCAGAGAAGTGGCAGACAAGTGGGAAAGGAAAAACAGTAACAGAGTAAGAGCCCGAGCATGGCGCAGAGGTGTGTGCTCCTTCGACAGAATGGTTCAGGGGCCATAAGTGACCTCCTCTGGCTTCCCTATGCCATCCGATAGAGGTCAAGACACGCCTTCATCCTCCTTTTGCACCTAGTCTGATGCCAACTGATCCTCTTATGGGATTCTACTTTTTCTGTTGGTTTCAATAATGTGGTGCAGCAACCACCAAGAACTCACAGACAAATCTCACAATTGTGGAGATTTACGTGGGACATTGACAAGTGACCACAAGTCAGGATCCATAAACAATAAGTAAGAATAAATTTGTTGTTCCACAGCAGAGCCTTTTCTCAGTCAGCAGCCAACTCTTTGGTCTCCAGCCTCACAGCCACATGATCTCTTGCCTCATGGCTCTGTGGAGAGCTTGCTGCTCTTCCTCACAATGTCATCGTCACAGCGCTGGTCCTCTATTCGATGCATGGTCTCTAAGACACAGCCCTGATGCCGCCGGTGCATCTGGTTTCCACCTTCACCGTGTCAGACAAAGACCTCAACCAGGCTTCACTGGGGGCTCTCCTTCAGCTGGTCCTGGAATTTTGTGTTTCAAAAATCCTCATCACTGGACCCATAAGTAACATCCTGATAAATGGAGAAAAGATTGAGATTGTCAAGGATTTCAGCTTGTGGGCATCCTCAATCAATACTCATGGAAGCAGCAGTCCAGAAATCAAATGGCACTGCATGGAGGAAATCTGCTGCACAATTTTAATGTGTTGAAAAACAAGGATGCCACTTTGAAGACTAGGGTGGGCCTGAGCCAAGCCATAGTATTTTCAGTCATCTCATTTGCATGTGAAAGTTAGACGTTGAATAGGAAAGACTAAAGAAGAATAGGTGCATTTGAAGTAAGGTGCTGGGGAAGAATATTGAAAATACCATCAACTACTGAAGAACGAACATGTCTTGGAAGGAAGTCAGCCACAAGGCTCTCAGACAGGAGAATGGTAAGACTTTGTCTTACGTACTTTAGACATGCTTCAGGAAAGAACAGTCCCTGAAGAAAGACATCCTGTCTGGAAAGACGTGCAGCAAAATAAAGGAAGACCCTTGACAATATAAATTGCTACAGTGGATTCGATAAGGAGCTCACCCATAAGAATGGTGAGAATGATCCATGGTTCGAGGGTGTATTGTTTTGTTGTGCAACGAGTTCCTATGAGTCGGAACTGACTAGAGGGCACCCAATGACAATAGGAGCTTCTGAGAAGGCTCCTCGACCCAGAGGGATCACTTTGATAGGGGTGTAGTTTTTGTCTCTTAGCAGACCTAAGCACCAATGAATGATGACTCAAGTTCAACCCTCTACTAAGGTAGTGACTCAGACTATATCCCACCTTCATCAGTAACAATACTCTCTCCAAAGTGGGATTAAAGTCACAGGCATAAAGGTTGAAATATACCATACTTCACAAAAATATCAGACTAAAAAGGCCTTTTAAGTAATTGACTATATAAATCTCAACTTCCTAGCTCAGAGAGTGAGTAAAGCTAAGTGCCTTCTGGCAGGAGACTAACTTATGGTGTGAGGTGCCTCTCAACACAAAAGTGAGGAAGCTAAATTCACTGACCCACTGAACTAGAGATGAGAGCCTTTGAGCAGAGGCTGATGGTGGGGGGACATGCCCTTTGGGCATTTATCACCAGCCCTTTGTAACATTGCTCAAGCAGGACACCAGTCAAGGGATCATGTGACTGAGAGGCCAAAGGTAAGAGTGAGGCCTGCCTTGTAGACATTGTTTGAGAAGAAGCTTTACTTAAACTGGAGAATTTTGACTTGGATATTTCTTTTTTTGTTTTGTTTTGTTTTTTATTTATTTATTTTTAAATCAATTTTTGGGGGCTCATACAATTCATCACAATACTTAGATCAATTGTGTAAAGCACATCTATACATTTGTTGCCCTCATTACTCCCAAAGTTCGCTTTCCTCTTGGGTTCCCGGAATCAGCTCATTTTCCTTTTT
>NW_022111373.1:134514495-134518993 GCF_000313985.2 Echinops telfairi
AAGAACTTACAGTCAATATCATGCTTAATGGTGACATGAATGATTTGTTTTTCCTCTGGTAATCAGAAACAAGCAAGAATATCCTCTTACTCCACCACTAATCAACATCACACTGAAATTCCTAGAGAATGTAATAGAACAAAAAAGTGTTTTTAAAAATATATGAATACTGGGAAAATTAAAACTATATTCAGAGAAATAATGATTGTCTATATTGAGGTAAAATAAATTAGAATTAAAATGTGAGTTTAGTAAAGCCCAAGGCACAAGATCAATACCCAAAGTTACCCAGATTTTTTTCTGTAAGCAATAAGTAGTAAGAACTTGAAATTATTTTTTAAAAAATCATTTTTAAAGCAACAATAGAATCAAGTACATTGAAAAAGTCTAACAAAATGTAGGAATGATCTATAAGGATGTTTCAAAATGTCAGTGTACATATTTCATTATCTTTTATTTCCATTTTCCATGAACTGTTTGAAGTCCCTACATGTATACAGAAAACTATAGAACATGTTTGGAAATATCTCATTAAACAGAGATATTTCATGTTAAACTCAGTATATTAAGATATTGATTGATGTATATGCATAAGTTTAACATGAAAAATTAATCATAAAAACTGTATGAGTCCCAGCAAGGTGTGTTTTAAACAAACATCAGCCAATTCATCCTTAAATTTACATGGAAAGTCAATGGAACAGGAGTATTTAAGGCTTTTATTTTTTAAATTGATAGTCCTATAGATTAAAAAGCTGAATCTTATATATGAAAGGGTACCCTCTCCCCCCAAACTGGAATTTTGGAGGCAGAGCATAAGATTTCATAATCTCCATATTTCCCTCTATGTGAGCATCAAGCAACTTGTTTGTGAGTTAGTGCATCCGGTGGTATCACCTGGGAAGGCTCTCTAAGAACACAGTGAATTTTTTCATGAAAGCAGTTTTGTCTGAACCTTGTTTTTTGTGATGGTAATGTTAACCACAGCTTACAAGGATAGCATTCGGGGAAAAATTCAAGTGTATGAGTGGTTCTCTTGTTTCAAAAAAGGTAAAATGTTGAATGATGACAAATCTCATTCTGGATTTCTGTCAACTTCCCAAAAAGATGAAAATATCCACTCGTGCTACATTTGGAGTTCATACCACCAGGTCAGACTGTTAATCAAGCTTTCTATTTAGCAGTTCTGAAATGATTGCATAAGAGTGTGTGACCAAAAAAAGGTCTGATTTGAGGCAGACAGAGGACTGGTTTTGCTACCATGACAATGCACCTGCTCACACAGCCTTCTCAGTGAGCCAGTTTTTGGCAAAAAACAGCATGCCTCTCTTGCCCCAAACACCTTACTCACCTGATCTCAGTCCTTGAGACTTCTTTTTGTGTACATGAATGCAGAGGGACAAGAAAGGACAGCAATTTTGTGACATAGTAAAGGTGAAGAAAAAAAATGAGAGGTGCTGTCAACCATCCAAACAGAGGAGTTTGAAAATTTTTTCAAGAGTGGAGTCACAGATTTTACAAATGTGTTAAGTGTAATGGAGATAAGGTATTTTTTGTAAAAAACAAAATAAAATAAATACATACCTTTGGAAAAAAAATTCTGTTTTTGAGGGGGTACCCCCTTGTAGGCAGATGGGTATGGTTGAGTTAAAATATTAAATATTTTTAAATGATTTAAATAGTATTAAAGTTAAAATATTAAATACTAGTTATATATAGTTATACATCTATATATATATTTTCCTATATTTCTAAGCCTTTAATATTACTATATGAAACCAAACCCCGAAGCAATAGCAAACTTACTGACATCAAGTCAATGCCCACTCATACTGTTTCCCCCAAAATAAGACAGTGTCTTATATTAATTTTTGCTCCCAAAGATGCGCTAAGTCTTATTTTCAGGGGATATCTTTTTTTTCCATGCAGAAGAATACGGTACACATTTACTGTTGAACAAAAAAAAGGAAATTGATTACCTGTATACAGTACGGTAGTAGTTGTCCTCACAAAGCAGCATAACCAGACAAACTGAATCCTACAGTATCAAGAATTTCTTATTACTACCATTGTTTCCATGTACAACAATCTACGGTACATTTACTCATTGATTCAATGCCAGTCATGTCATCATCTTCTGGAACATCATCATAACAATTCAAACCCTTATTTTCGGGGATGTCTTATTTTCTGGGGGATGCTTTATATTTCAGCGAGAGGCAAAACTATAAGTAGGTCTTATTTTCGGGGGATGTCTTACTTTCGGGGAAACAGGGTAGCAACATGTAGAACAGGACTGAACTGCCACTGTGAGTTTCTGAGCCTGTCACTGTTAAGGGGAGTAGAAAGTCCTATCTGTAATGAAGGAGCAGCTGGTGGCTATGAACTGCTGACCTTTCTGATCTGCCCAACATGCAATCGCTATGCCGCCACAGCTTTTGTCTTATATGGAACACAATTGCTTAAATAACATGTTTCCTGGTAGTTTTGTCTTACATATTTTCAACATCTTATCAGGAGACCAGTCACTGGGAAAAGGCATCCTGCTTGTTAAAGTGGAGGGGCAGCTAAAAAGAGGAAGACACTTGATGGCTGCAGCAAAGGGCTCAAACATAAGAATAATTATGAGGATTGCTCAGGACGAAAGGTGCGTCATTCTCTTGTACATAGGGTCACAGTGAGTTGCAAACCGTCCGATGGCACCTGAAACTATAACAAGTAGTTTTTGTTTCTATTCAAGTGTGCATTGCCAAATGTGGTGGGAGGCATTTAAAATGTATTCATTGAGTCATCCAGCCCATAACTCAGCAGTTCTCAACCTGTGGGTCATGACCTCTTTGGGGGTCGTCCATTCATAACAGTAGCACAACTACAGTTATGAAGTAGCAACGAAAATAATTTTATAGTTGGGAGGTGCCCACATCATGAGAAACTGTATTAAAGGGTCGCGGCATTAGGAAGGTTGAGAACCACTACCATAACGAGTCTTTTTTTAATTGTTTTGACAAAAATAGATATTCTTACAATCATAAAACATTCCCAATATTTAATTTATTCAAATGAAATGGGCAAAGACTGAAGTAAGAAAAACAATAAGGAAAAACACACTAAATATTCATGCTGAAAGAAGTGAAGAATGAAGTCAAGTCTTGGTTTGTAATATTGAAGGATTCTATGACTAAATGAGCTGTCTGCTCCATAAATATTTATAAACTTGGAAACCAGGGTAGGGCTGTCATGAGTCAGACTTGACTTCATGATAATGGTGATAATGGGGATGGGCAAATTATTGAATGAGGCATACAGAATCAAGAGAAAATTGAATGAACACATAGAGTCATTATATCAAAAATAATAAGTAGATGTTCAACCATATCAAGCAGTAACATATGATCAAAAAGAAGTCTCTAGTGCACTGAAGATCGAAATTCTTTGTATATTTTTGTTTCAGTCTCTCAAAATTTCAGCTTGAGAATATGTTTTTTTCAATGTAAATACACGGCATTGGAATGAGACCTGACCTCCTTTGACTTCCCTATTGCCAGGAGGCAAGAGTCAGACATGATTCCACACTCCCTCCATCTCTACCTATTCTGACACCAACCATTCCACCCTTGAAACTACATGTATGCTGTGTTCTATAATTCATTTCAATGGCCAAACAAAACTCACAGACAATATTCACAAATGTGCTGCTGTTGTAAAGTGTCATAGAGTCTGTACCCACCCATACAGGCCCTATGCACAACAGAACTAAACACTGGAAGGTCCTGTGCCATCCAAACAATTATTCTTATGCAAGAGCCCATTGATGTCGCCACTGTGTCAATCCATCTCATTGAGGGCCTTCCTCTTTTTAACTGCCCATCCACTTTACCAATAATTATGTCCTTCTCCAGGGACTGGTCTCTCCTAACAATATGACCAAAGTATGAAAGACTTGCCATTCTTGCCTCTAAGGAGCACTCTGGTCTTACTCCTTCAGACACAGATAAGAGTTTCCCTTTAGCAGTCCATGATACAGTCAATATTCTCCTACAAAGCCACACTTCAAATGCATCAGCTCTTCTTCGGCTTTCCTTATTGTGTCCAACTTTCACATGCATATGATGTGATGGAGAGTACCATGGTTTGGGTCAGTTGTACCTTAGTCCTCAAAGTAACATATTTGCTCTTTAATACACTAAAAAGCTCTTGTGAAGCAAATTTACCTAATGCAATATGTCTTTTGTTATCTTGACTGGTGCTTCCATGAGCATTGATTGTGGATGCAAGGAAGACACAATCTTTGACAACTTCAACTTTTTATCCATGTATCATGCTGTTATCTTTTGGTTCAGTTGCAAAGATTTTGGTCTTCTTTACACTGAATTGTTTGGAGCCGAGGTCCATCTGACATCAGCAATGATGTCTTTACCCCACTCACTTCACCATTCCAAAAATTTAGCTCCTCTTGTTCCATGTCCTCTTCTGAATCCAGCCTGAATTTCTGGCAGTT
>NW_022111373.1:134521033-134523354 GCF_000313985.2 Echinops telfairi
GTTTGCATTGCATTGTTTTAGAGGAGCCAGGTGTCATTTTCCAGGGACTTGAAGAGCACTGGCTCTCTCTGGGAGACTTGCAGGAATGCTTCTTTGAACTGCCTACAGCTAATTTCACTATGGAATTAACCTACCACTTTATCCTCCTGTGGCTTCCCACTCAGGGGAGTGTCCCAGAAGGCTGGTGGGTTGCCTGCTTTGGTGTTGTGGAGGTTGGGCAGAGGTTCCTGCAGCAGCTTGGAACATTGAGGAGTATTGGCCGAGCTGCCTTAGGTCCCAGGCACACAGTGGGGGTAAGAAGTTGGGCAGAGAATCCCCTGGTGGAGAGGTCAGCAGGGCTTTCCCCAGCCTAGGGCTAGCTGCACAGGGTGGAGCTCACCTAGCTGGGTGTGGCACAGGCGTAAATGCCCTAGGCTAAGGGGAGTAGTCTGGAGGTCAGCAGTGGAGTGTGAAAGAACAGGAAAGAGACAAAGAGGAGAAAAAAGATAAAAAAGTAAGCCCACTGAGACTTTGGAGGGGATATAGAGAAGAGAGAGAAACAAAGGTAACAATGTAGCTGAGCTCCAATTCTGCCGATGGAGCTGCAAGGGTTTAGTCCCTGCCCCAGGAAGCGGCAGCAAGCTGTGGCTGTGTTGAGAAAAGGTCCCTGCACAGCCCTCTGAGACTGTAGGGGAATAGAGAGAAGAGAGGGAAACAAAAGTAGCAATGTAGCTGAACCCCAACCCCTGCCTGTGGGGCTACAAGGGTTTACTCCATGCGCCGAGGCAGCGGCAAGCTGCTGCTGTGTTGAGATTAAGCTAAGGTGACCAGACGTCCCACTTTTGGTGGGACAGTCCCGATTTTTAACAATCTGTCCCACATCCCATGGCATATTTAAAAAGTCCCGATCTTTGGAAAGAATGCATGACAAGCTAGGGTATATGTTTTTCGGCTGCCAGTGGCTATTTTGCTAGGATATGAGTTTTATCAATGTCGTCCCGCTTTTGTCCCGCATTACGAATGTTAAAATCTGGTCACCTTAGATTAAGCCCCCGAAGCGCGGACTCCAAATGGTCCCGGCTCCAGCAGGGACAGAGGCGGGGCTAAGGTCAAGCCCTAGCCTGCCTCCACTGTGGTACATCAAAAGCCCCCAGCCCCTAAAAACCTTGTGCGTCTGTGCCTACTTATCTTTATGATGCTCCTCCTGTGATCCAGCAGTGTTGAATTTCCCTCTAAGCAACTCTCCTGGGCTGAATTCTGTGGAGTCCCTCGACAACCAATTATTTAATAAAGAAAAAAATCTGATTCTTATTTTTCAATGTTCCAAAAATGATTTTATCTATTCAACACCTTATTAAGAAAACTGTGCCCTATTTAAAAAGAGCAAGAATTTTAAAAAGGATTTTATGAATGACTGGTCTTAGTGATGCTATGGCATTTCATAACCTCACACTTATAATGTCATTTTGGGGACATTGTGCTAATTCTATATGCCATGTCAGTAGTGTACCATATAAAGGTTTATTTGATAAAGACTTTTTAATAGACATCTCTTCTACTCTACTCAGGATAACTTCAAGAACTAAGTATGCATCTACTAAATTGAAGGGATTGGGATAAGCTCAGGACACTGCAGGCTCCACTCTTTGCATAGTCTTAGAGTCAACAGTGAAAACTATGGATGCTTAGCTTTTTTTTTTACTATGAAGTCATTCCTATTCTCATTTCTCACTTTTAAATTTCAAGTGTTGACATTTTTTAGTGTGTTATTACATTATGCTTTACTAGTGTTGCTTCAAAGACAAAGATAAATCTCAAAACTCATGCTTTTGAAATTAAGTATCAGTGATTTGGAAATATATATAATTTCTATTAATCTCATAATGTTCCTTTTCTAGATAGAGTATTTCAGACATTTATGTAATAAGACACCAATGGACAAAGAAAACATTTTATTCTTCACACACTGAATTTTTTTTCCTGCTCATTGCTATTTTAACTTTAAAATTACTATGTAAATCTTAAAATAACAATAAATGAATACATGCATGACCAGAGTCTAGTAACGGAAACATTTTTTGAAATCATCCTTTTAAGACACACAGAGTGAAGGTTATGGCTACTAACTAAAAAATTAGAAGTTTGAGATCATTTAGAAATACGTCAGTAGAAAGCCCTAAAGATCTAATTCTTAAAAATCAGCTATTGGAAACCCCGTGGAGCACAGTGAGTCAGAATCGACTCAGTGGTGATTGATTATGTTGTTATTATTAGCACTTGTTATATTTTAACAAGTGAAACCTGCATTCAGCCACAAATTCTCTACCCACACTTTTTTGCCT
>NW_022111373.1:134524500-134526234 GCF_000313985.2 Echinops telfairi
GTAACTCATTCCAAAGTGAGCTTCATTGTTTTCTCAAATGCTGGGAGATTCATTTAACTCTGTTGTATCTGAACTTGTCAAAAGATTTCAGAAAAGCAATTTTAGATGTCAGAATTAGAAAGCACCAAGGGAGAAAAACACAATGCTTTAAAACTCATTTTTATATGTTACCATGTATTATTATTCCCGGAAGTGTTACTCTCTGATGTGCACATAATTTCTAAGGTTAAAAATAATTGAAAGATTAAAATACCTTGTGGTCACATCATGAATTATAAGTACTTGAGTTATCAGGTGCTGGGGTCGATAAATGGTTATTTGGACAAGATTCCTTAGAAATAATGATGCTCTAGCATGTTTAAGAAAAAATATGAATATGGAATTTAAGTTGGGGACATACTTTCTTAAACATTCGATCTTTGTGGTTGTCAGGTGTCACTCAGCCTGTTCCAACTCACGGTGATTCTGTGTCCCACAGAATGAAATCCTGCCCAGTCCTTCACTATTCTAGGGATTGTTCTTATGTTTGAAACCATCTTTGAAGCCACTGTGCTAATCTGTCATGTTGAGGATCTTTATATTCTTCAAATGTTTCTCCACGTTAGCAGCCATGATTGTCTTTCTCCAGAGACTTGTCTCTCTGTGTCTAAAGTATGGAAGAAGACATCTTGCTAGCCCTCCTTCTAAGGAACATTCTGGCTGCTCTTCTTCCTAGATAGATGCTTGTTCTTTGGGCAGTCCATGGTACTGTCTTCACCAGTACCATAATTCAAATGCATTGATTTTTCTTCTACTCAACTTTCACATACATCTGAGGTAATTGAAAATACCATGGCATTTATCAGGCAATAGAAATTAAGCTGGAGATGGCATGATAGAATATTGCAAGACCAATGGCTTATTCATAATAAATGTTTTTCAATAACACAAAAGGTGACTATACACATTGACTTCTCCAGATGGAATACACAGAAGCCAAATCCACTCTATCTGTGGGAAGAGGCGATGGAGATGCTCAATATCACCAGCAGAGGACCTTGTGTGCATCCCACCTTAATGTTGAAAACATCTCAATAACAGATTTGCTTAATAAAGAATTGAATACTAAGGACTGAAGATCTGATGGGCTGTGGGCTTTTTAATGACCTTTTGTTTCTTCATGTATCAAGAACATCATTCATGAAGACAGAAAAGAAAGAAATTATTAAAGTGGATGTCAGAAGATATTTAGAGTAACTAAGGTAAATGTAAGAAATGATGAAGTCAAGGAGCCTAACTGAAAATTTCAAAGGAAAATTCCAGAAGGCAATGTCAAATATTATAATGCATTGTGAATATATATCCCATTAGATACAATTGAGTCACTGCTTACCATAAGAGCCACTGCCTATCTTAGTCTTGGTGTTTGCCCTTAGAGCATAGGTTCATAACATATTTGTCTTTTGTGATTGACCAGCTTCACTCAGCAAAGTGTTTTCCAGGTTTACCATTTCATGCAGTACATCATGATTTAAGTGTTATTTTTTAATGATGCACAGTATTCCATTTTGTACCAAAGTTTCTTTATCCATATTTCTACTAGAGGGCTTTTAGGCTGTGTCTAGCTACTTGGTATTGTGAACAAGGTTGTGTTAACCTTTTTAATGACCTTTTGTTTCATCATGTATGATGTCCTTGCTATTATCCCCAAACTTGTCTTATCTTTAGTCATTTGTGCTCAGTGTTTCAAATTTA
>NW_022111373.1:134527698-134540110 GCF_000313985.2 Echinops telfairi
AAACAAATCCACTGACACTCAGGTATACATGTAAGAAAGAGCTTTATATCAAGAAGTAATTATATATCAAGGAAACACCCCAGCCCAGTCAAACTCAAGTCCATAAGTCTGACACCTGTCTATAATCCCTCTTCGGCCTCATGCAACCACACGCAATGATGCAGAGTGCAGCAAGATGCCAGGCCAGAGACTACAGTCATGTGGCTCCAAGGTCAGTGGAAGCATGGCAGGGCTCCAGCAGCTTTCAGGTTGGCCGGCCAGCAAGAAGGAAAGGCAAGCAGAAAGGATGAGGTTCTAGGGTCCTCTTTATGAGAAGACCATGTCTCCAGGGGGACAATATCAGGCTGTGACCTGGTTGACAGGTCTGACTCCACCCCGAGCTAGGAGGGTCTAGTTGACATAATATCATATAACATCCACACATCTCTTCTCTAGTTGTATTTTCTGTGCATTCTAACCCGAGTGGCTTATCTTCCAGGATGACATTACACACTGTTCCGTTGTGATTCATAATGATTTTTTATTGGCTAATACTTCAGAAGTGGAATGGCTATTCCTTTGTCCTAGTCTATCTTAATCTTGAAACTCAAATGAGACCTGTCCATCACCGGTGACCTTGCTGGTATTTGAAATACAGGAGGCAGAGTTTCTAGAATTACAGCAACACAGAAGTTGCCAAAGTATTACACATAGACCCCAATGATTGACAGGTTAAATAAGGAATGTAATAATTGTCTTCTTCGTTATATCCATTACAGCTATTTGTTTTTAATTATCAAAACTGAAAATTAGGATGCAATTATTTCAAGCATAAATTGATTTAAATGTGCAGAGACATATCTTCTTGCTAGCTTCAAGGTTTTAAAATCATTCCTGCAGGACGATTATACGATATTTTTGTATTTTACAGCTGTATTAGAATGTCTCATTGGTTTGTAACCACCAGATGCCCCACAGAAGAAGTAAAGGGCATGCTACTCCCATAAGTGTTTGCAGCCTTGAAATTCTGAGGGCAGTCCTACCCTGTTTTGTATGGCCTGCCTGCAATTATGTCTCAATATGTTGATGACTGTGAGTTTGGATTAATGTATAAATGCATTGCCTTGGAAGAAGGGTTTTCAGCAGTGATACCGGGGTGCTGCAGTCTCGATAACTTCTTCTTGAAGGTGTTTTGCTTTACAGAACAAGATACGCTTTTCTATGAAATATCATTCTTGTCTGCCCGTAGGACAGGCCTCAAGCAAAGACATGTGTCCTAAGTTTATATGGATCCTCCTTAAAGCTTCTCAGTCTGCTCAGAGTTCAGAAGCGTGCATCAGTGAAACCATCACCTTTAATGTGATGGATCTATGATTTACACTCTGACATAGTAGTTGCTGATCTAGGTTTAAACCCAAGCTCACAAACTTAGGGATTCTACTATATTGGAGGTCTGATACTCTATATATTTTTTCAGTTAAACATGGACAATGATGTCTAATTCAGCAGTTGGTTGTGAAGAGCCAGCATAAACAAGTAAACGTATATTTAGTTAAATAAAATATACTAAGCATTGATTTTTGAAGAATTTATTTTCCAGAACATAAATTCTTCTGGAATATATACATACCAGAAGAATTTATGTTCTGGAAAATATACATATATGTTCTGATATATATATCTATATATCAGAATCTGTATAAATGTTATGCACAGGGCAAGGATTTAATTTTCTTCACTCTGGGTACATTTGCTTCAAATTAACAAATATCTGCTTACTGTCAACCTGGAAAAGGTCTCCAGCTCCCACAGAGAGAGCACCGCAGGTTAGCATTGTCTTAACAGCTGCATAGCAACAGGCCATCAGTACCTGGCAGGCAACATCTCTTCCATCAGCAGAACAGCTTAATGCACAATCTCAGGGAGCAAGGGAGCTTCCTATCCATGAAAACACAGAGAAAAACAAGGCCCTCCCATTTCCATTTGCCTTCTGATATAATCTTGTAATGGACCCTGATCTTTCTTTTGGAGAGTGATGGGAAATTTCCTCTCTGTCAATGTTAGCAATAAACCTATTAAAAAAAAAAAAAAAGCTCACTGCCATTCAGTAGATTCTGACACATAATGAATCCGAGTTTCTAAAACTGCAGCTTTTCACCATCTTTCTCCTGAGAAAACTGATAGTTATGCTAAAATGGGCTAAAAATGAGACCTAATAAATACCTCATTGTACTACTCTTGATAATGACAATAGTGTAAACATATGTAAATTACAAAGAGGTAAATCTTCATTTTTACTGTGCTTTTCAGCCACCACCACCCTTCACTTGACTTACAGATAGTTAACAAATTCCGGGTAATGGGGTGTGAGGGAATGGGGTCAGATCACCATTATTTGATCCCTCTTTCCTCTGCTCCTGAGATATAGAAAGAGCAGCTAGATCCTAAATATATAAAAGCAGGGGAGGGTGGGTTAGGAGACCTTGAGACCTCTGATAAAGAGAGTTTCAGATGATAAATCTCCAATTGGGGCTGAGTGAGAGGATAAATGTCATATTATATATTTAGGTGACAGACATCCCGCTTTTGGAGGGACAGTCCCGATTTTTAACAATTTGTCCTGCGTCCCGTGGCGTTTTAAAAATGTCCCAATTTTTGGAAAAAATGCACGACAAGCTAGGGAATGGCGGGAGAACGGGAAGGGAATATATGGCTTTCAGCTGCCATGTGGCTATTTCACCAGAATATGAGTTTTATATTATTTTTGTTAATTTTATGTTAAACTAGAATAATAACAAATAATTGTTGAGAATTGATTATCGAGAACTGCTTATCAAAGTTCACATTGTTGATCAGTTGTTAGAATTCGACCACCGTTGTTTGGACTTAATGAACAATGGCATTTTTTGGCATTGGCAACGACGAAAACATTTTGTAACTGTCTCTCAGATGATACACATTGTACTGCGTGCTAGTGCTAGTTAAACAAGTGATGTCAACAGTTCAGCTTTTCAGATAATTTAGGTAAGTAATTATTTATTTCATAAATACATAAATTTTCCTGAATTTAGCAGATGGTACTTGTTTTATTTATATTTTATAGTGGCGGCAAAATAATATAGACCAAATTTTTAATCAAGAACACCCCTACGTCCACCCCACCCCAGTCAATGGTGTCTCGCTTTACCAATGTTAAAATATGGTCACCTTAATATATATATTAATATATATACATATATATTAATACGCCTTAATACACATATACACATACACCTTAATATATATGCATATATAATCTATCCGTGTGGTTGTTGGAGCAGTTAGTCTCATACAACAGAGATCGCCACTTGAGGACTGTGAGCCAGAGTTGATTCCTTGGCAGAGGGATTTTGCTTGCTTGTTTGCGTTTGCTATTGTGAAAGCTGTGGCCTTGGTCGTGTGCTTTTTCAGCGCTCAGCTACTAATAGAAAGATCAGGGTTTCAAGTGCAACATCCACTCAGAATGATATGGCCGTTTATTTCCCTGAGGATGGCGGCCTGGGCACACTTCGGGCAGTTCTCCTTTGCTCCATCAGGTGGCTATTGGAATTGACCCCGCAAGGATGGACTCAACCCAGCAGTGACCAGGAGGAGAGCTCAAGAAGGAACAGCTTCCGATCTGCAACATGTAAGGTCACCAGGAGTGGAGCAAACCGGAGAGCAGCTAATATGAGCAGATGGGTGATTACGAATGTACAACGTCATTCATATCAGCCTGAACTCGCACTGCAGCAGCTAGAGCACGGGTTCTCAACCTGTGGGTCGCGACCCTTTTGGAGGTCGAACAACCCTTCCACAGGGGTCACCTGATTCATTACCGTAGCAAAATGACAGTGATGAAGTAGCAACGAAAATAATTTCATGGTTGGGGGGGGTCACCACAACATGAGGAACTGTATTAAAGGGTCGAGGCATTAGGAAGGTTGAGAACCACTGAGCTAGGGGAAAAGAGAGAATATTTAAAAGAAGGACTCTGTATACTTACCTGGCAGGGGAGATACCATGATCACGAAGGTGGTTTTCCCAGGGCGAGGCTCACTCATTGCACTTCGGATGTGCTGACCCCTGCGGTTTCCCCAAATGTGGGAAACTCGACTACATAATTTCTGGTAGTGGAGGACTGTGTTCATGCTATCCCCCGTTTAAAAAAAAAAAAAGAACGACTCTGTAATTAAGAACAGTTTGCCTGTGTGAACATTGCAAAGGGGGCTTCATATTATGGAGAACATTGGGACCAAAGAAAGACACACTGATAGAAACTTCCTGGAACACAGAGGTGATTCAAGAGTTTAGAAAGGAAGTTCAAGCCAGGTAACAGCATAAAAATTCAAGTTTGAAAGACTTTTTCTTAAGAAAAAGCACCCTGGAGAAAATGAATTGTTCTTTTTAAAAAGTATAATATAGAACGCGTTTCTTTCTCATGAGAGAATTTACAATTTAGATAGAGAAATTACATAAGAAAAGTTACCTTCATCACAAACTATTGCATAGGCAGTGACAGGAAAAATTAAAAAGTCATAAAATCCTTTGTGCTCTTTCACTAAGCCCTGTGTATTCAGTTGGCCTTTTATGGAGGTCAAACATTTCATATCATCTTAATAATACCACAATGATAATGTATGTATTTTTTTCTTAAACTATTTGAAATTTGTATTTTTAAGTACGTATGTTTTCTTCTCCATTTAATTAAATTCAGGCATTAAAGTATCTAGTATCTTAGCATTGAGCGAACTGGAAAATTATGAATCTCAGGTCTGTTAGTATGAGTCTGAAATATAAAGTGATGGTATCACAGCCTTATAGTGACATCTACTGAACAACTATTTTACTTCCTCTCGCAATAAACACAGAAGGCGAAAGTTTCCATGGATATTCATAATGATTTAAAAATGAGATTTTTTAAATGATAAAATCATGGTTACTCTCTAAGATGTAGCTGTCTAAGTACCTCAATACAGAATTTGATTGTGTTGATTCACCACAAAAATTTAAATATCTCCAAATCAGTCTTCCAATTTCCCTTACTCATGATATCTTTCAACCCTGCAAAGTTGTACTTGAAGGAAGCTCCAATTTAGACACATAGGGAAAGAATAAACATTTAAGAGGTCCTGAATTAACAATGAATGTCTTAGGGTGGGGGAAAGAAACTAGATTCTTTTGAAGAAGTCACATTTGTGAGAAAGCAGCGGGATGAGGGAACTTCGGATTAAAAACAAACAATGGTAGAAATTTACAGAAGATTATAAAGAAGTCAAGACAAAGTGGATTATTCTGATAAAGCTTAAAAAATTGCAGATGAATCTGGACAAATTAGCTAAATTCAAAATAGAACATCAAGTGAACCATGTGGCATCATTCAATGATAAACTCAATCGTGATCCTACATACCATCTAAATGAGCTGTAAACCTTTTGGGGAACAGTCTTATCTTTCCACCATAGAGAACCTGGTATATCTGAACTGTTGGCTTTGTGCTTGGCTACCAGGGCAGTCAGTCAATCATTAATAAAACAAATAAATTAATTTAAAATATCTACAACATACATGGCAAAAAATAACATTTTAATAATACATTAAATAATCATTGTATTATACCTTCTCAATTAAGTGTACAAAAACCATTCCCACCCCCTGCTGTCAAGTTCATGCTCACTCCCAGTGACCCTGCCCGCCTGAGGAGAACTGCCTGCGGGGGTTTCTAAGATTGTAAATCTTTATGAATCAAAAAGCCCCGTTTTTCTCAATCGGAGCAGCGGGGAGTTTTGAAACAGTAACCTTTGAGGTGAGCACCCCAATTTGTGATACACTGTGCTAGCAGAGCCCCTAAATAACATCAGAAGGCAAGAGTATATTAATTTACAGGGCAAGAAGACTAAGATAACCTGAGCTTAAGTAGGCAGGGTTAGCTGCCAAAGGCTGAGCAAGGCCATGAACCTTGGACTTCAAAGCTCACCAGCAATGCGCTTACACTAGGCAGCTCACATTTGGAAGCTGAGCACCCTTACCAAACACTTTGGCATGTATCAAATGGAGCGTTGTTGGAGTTCAGCACTCAAAATGGTATAGCATGACTTTGGACCAACCATCTCCATTCTTTACTTGCAAAGTAAGATTGTCAAGTTTCTTTACTTTTTAAAAATTTTATTTTATGCTCTTTTTCCTTCCTATAGTCCTAAATATTTAAAGCAATTTGGGGCACTATTTTGATTTTGGACAAGTTTTGATGATTTTACCTTGTAGACGTTACATAATAAACCAGCCAAATCTATTTATGATATTAATTACTGCTCTTGTCAATTAAAAAAAAAAATGGTTTTGAGGAAAACTCAATAGAAATAATACCACATTTTGAATGGCAGATTTTTTCATTTCTTTGACCATAAGAAGAAATGTCATTGCTGTAGCAGATATTGTTCTGGGCAAACCTAAAGACCTGGATGTTGATGCTTATCTAATATTCACAGTCATTTCTAAAGCTGCATGCTTGGTGATAAAATGTGAGCATGCTTATGAAGATCCTGGCAGTGTTTAATATCAATTTTGAGTTTTCACATTGTCTGGAAGATTAAGTAAATTAGTTTATCATTCCATGATTTATTAATTAAAATGTGTGCTGCTTTTCATTAGCCAGCAAGCTTTCAAACAATGTCTCTGAATCTGAGCAAGCACTCCCCTCACAATGTCTGCTGCTATGCGTGAGACCATTGCTGCAACTGTTGTGCCAATCTATTGCATTGATCTTGTCTTCTTCTTCTTCTTCTCCTCCTCCTCCTCCTCCTCCTCCTCCTCCTCCTCCTTCTTCTTGCTGACCTTACTATTGTTATCAAGTATAATGTCTTCTCCAAGGACTAGTCCCCAAAGTACATGAGACAAAGTTCTTGTCGTCCTCACTTCTAAGGCGCATTCTCATGATACCTCCCCCACTCCCACCGCCCAAAATGTTCATTTTTCTGGTAGTTCAGTGTAGATCAATTTCATTACCAACGCCATAATTCAATGACATCAAATCTAGGTTTTGCATGTGTATAAGATGATTGAAAAACACCATGGGTAATATCGGGCTAGTCCTCACGGCGCTATCTTTGCTTTTATCAGGAAAAAGAGGCATTTTAAAGCAGATTAGATCAATGCAACATGCCATTTGATTTCCTGACTGCCCCTTGTAGAGGCATTGATTGTGCACCCAAGTTAAATAGAATCCTGGACAGCACTTATCATGATGTGACTTTCTGGTCCATCTGTGAGAATATTATTTTACATCAAGTGCTGGTTGCGCAATAGTTACACCCTCAACTGCTAACTGAGAGGTAAGCAGTGAGACCTTCACTGCCACTCTCAGAGGGAACAATGTGGCAGTCAGCTTCTTTAAAGATGTACAGCCTTAGAAGCCTATAGTGAAATTCTACTCGATAGGGTTGATATGAACCAGAATCTCCTTTGGTGACCATGGGTGGTTAATATTTAAATTGCGATAATTATCCCCGGTGGCCTTGACAACTTTCTATGGTAGACTCTGCTGTACAACCTTTACAAGGCTCACGGTGACCAGCAGTCAATACTTCCATATAATGCCATTCTGCCACAATAGGGCAAACATAGCCAAAGATTGCCTTGCTTTACTAGAGACTTCCAGGGACCCAGCGGGTCCACATCCTGAACTTTTCACTTTTATTGACCACTTGAGTGTACTGGAGTCCCTGGGTGGTGCAAAAGGTTGGCATGTCTGCTAGATAATCAAAATGTTGCAAGTCTGAGTTCACTAGAGGTGCATCAGAAGGAAGGCTTGGAAAACTTCTTCAGAACAAAATCAACCACTGAAAACCTTACGGGACACCGTGCTGCTCAGACCCATATGAGGTCCCATGAACTGACACCAGTGCCATGGCAGGTGGCATTTAGAGGTGCTCGTTGTGAGGATATGCACTGTCTCCTCTCCTTATTCCAAGAGGGCACGCATTATCTCTGGAAGGTCATATATGAGGTGACATAGGAGTCCGGGTGTTGTCATGGGAGAACTCCCTGGGCTGCTAACTGAAGGTTCGGCACTCTGAAACCAACAGCCCCCCTCAGGACACAGAGGAGGCTTTCTGCCCCCAGCAGAAGTCCCAGTATCAGAAACACCAAAGGGCAGTTCCACCCTGGCCTAGGGGTCACTGTGAGTAGCAAGGGACTCAGTGGGAATGAGGGTATTTTTTGTTTTCATTTGCAAAATACCTGTGGGGGGAAAAAGGAATTTTCCAACAAACTCTTTGAAGGACTCTCATGATCAGGACCTCTTGAGTTTTGTGGTCTAAATGCTTTGATCACCACCACTCTGGCTGGAGAGCCCAATCTCCAGTCCAGTTTAGGTTAGGGTCTTCTCTCAGGACTGACCCGGCATCACTTACGCTTGTGTGTGATATTGTCCCCTCCTATAACCATCCATTGTTACAACCTCACTATGTGAATCTCCTCCATGAGTTCTAAAAGCCCCAGAGAATGCTTAGGGTGAATGGAATACGTCAGCACCTATTCAAATTGCTGCTTGTTCCGGGCTCCTATTGGTTCTTTTACTGTCTGTTTGCTTTTGGTAAGTTTCTTTGTCAAATACTGGGCAAGGTTACTTGATGGCTAAATTATCTTAATCCTGGATTCAAATGGATTGTGCATTTTTATATTCCATCTATTTTGAGGGCAATCAACTGTGGGTTTGTCATACCGCAGTGCCTTCATTGTGACTGTAATGCTGGAATCTATGCCATTGACATGCCAAACACTTGGGAGGTCTCCCATGATCGGCAGGTTTGGGCGAATAAAGAGCTGATGATCTGCTTCGGAAATTTAGTCAATGAAAACACTACAGACCAGGATGGAAGGTGCACTAATGTAGGGCTGGAAGATTTGCTCCTAGGTTAGAAGGCATGAAAACCACTCAGTGACTGCAATGGTGGGCTGGCATCTACCATTGTTATGAAGAGGACACAGAAGCGGGCAATGTGCTGTTCTGTTGTCCCTGCATTGGGACAACTAGAAGCCTCTTCTTGGGGAACACTTGGGGATAGTTTGCAAACAGGCCGATTTATACTTCACAGTAGATTGCATATTGAACTTGAATAGTATTCTAATTTTGGTTATGAATTGTGTCACAATGGCATAGTTCCTTTGGGAAGTTCTGAGGCTAGAGACATGGAGGATCATCTCACCCGGAAGCCACCGTCCTGGGTTTCCTGCAAAGAGGCGAGGCCTCACAGCCCAGAGCAAGGCTTTGCAGGTGGTGGTTCTGAGCAGCCATCGAGTCAGTTCCAACCCACAGCCACCTTGTGCAACACAACCAAACACTGCCCCGCTCCCCCGCCCCACACACACCCTGCACCCTCCTCACCTATTCCATAGAGGCTTGTACATGGAGTTCCTCATGAATCCACGATGGGCAAAGATTTTAAACTGTTCGATATGACATTCCTGTGGATTTTAAAGCATCGTGCTATACATATATATTTAAAGCAATTTAAAAATGAAGAGGACACATTTAAATTTAAATAATATTGGATCAGTAATAAAAATGCAAACATTTTTTGTCTGTTTCCTTTGACTGACTGGAAATGTAAATTTCATAACCACAAGGTCCCAGGTAGAAATACTCTGACATTAGATTTCAAATCTGGCCTTCTAGTCTAGAAGGTAAACAAGAGGGAGGTAGCGATGAGTTTTTCCTGGGTGAAAACCAGCCGGAGAAGATTTGCCTTGAGCCGTCCAGGTCAGGATGGTTCCTGGTTTTCCCAGGCTGTTTTCAGACGAGTCAGTTGGTCTGCATTCAGCTTTGTTTCTCAGGGCTGAGGGATTTCATGCACTTATCCTTTCTTTTCTGCCTGTCTGGTTTCCATGGAAATGTAGGCGTCTTGAAAAAGGCAAAAAGCCCCAATGTCGGTGTGAACAGGTCCTGGAAGGACAGGCAGGGACGCAGTTGGAGGGGACCATCTCCAATTGTCGTAATATAGAAGCTCCTGTCCGAAGGGGTTACAGGTTACCTCTTGTTCAGCAGATTACTCTGGGAAAACAGACAGGAGGAAGAAAATACAACACAACATAAGGTGAAGTCAACAGTCAAATGATCCTTCTGTGGCTTCCCTAGATGGGCATTCCCTCTAGCCTCACCATTTGTAGAAAGTAAATTATACTCAAGTCAGGTGTTTTAATGAAATTATTGTGCACATTAACTCAGCCAACCTCTCTGCCAGCCACTGCCTTAATCATGTATTTTTCCTCCCACATTCACACACACATTCAAATTGACCAGATTTGGAAATAATTCATGGGCTAAATATATGAAAACAGAAATGTTTGGGGGAACTAAATCTACTGATTGTATTTTATAATGAGGAGACAATTTTTCATTCCTCTGATGCATGCTGATTCTGGATAGAGACTGGACCTGTCTTAATATGTTACAGGGTGTATAATAAGTAGTTTGATTCCCTTCGTTAATAGAATTTTTGAATCCTATATAAATTCTTGGTATTGTTAAGATATACTTAGCTATAAAATTTTAGTCTTCGAATGATTATGAATCTTTGTGAAAACCGCAAAGGACCATGCCAAGTTAAAGGGCACAGTTATTCTTCATCACAAGCTGCTCACCTTCTAATGTATTCATAATTCACAATAGAGGAAGTAATAAATAACTTGAAAAGTGCGGTGGGATAAATAAATGGTTGGAGGTTGGAAAACAAATGAACAAATGACTAAAGTGCTATCAAATTTCTATCTGTTGATGAGAAAGTGTGGCACCAAGGAATGTATATAACCCCCCCCCCACACACACACACACACATACACACTGGCTCCAATTCAACAAAGGGGAAAAAAACATGTGTTTTTACACAAAGCATTTTCAAACACTATGTGTACGTGCATCTATGAGCTTGTCTTTGAAATGACAAGTTTGTGTTGGATATGTTTCAATGACAATTAGGAATACATCGTTTTGAAAGGCTAAGTCCAGCCCGGTCTCCACTCCTGAGCCTCTGCAGCCATGTTAGACCTGCTCGAGAAATTTCCCTCCCCTCCGATGAAGTCATTTACATGCACGATGCATTTCTTCTTGCATTTCCAAGGAAAGAGAATGAAGCCAAGTAACAAACCAAACCTCTTAAGGTCTCAGAGAAAAGTATCCTGAAAGCTGGAGGTAAAAGTTCAATAACCACGATAATAAAATGAGGTAAAACACCGGTGACATAAAATCAATGTTAACAGCTTATTCAAAACAATCTACTGTTTTAATAAAGTACTAAAGGAGATATATATAGCCGGAGAAGAAATTGAAAAGCAGAGTCCAAATGACACGAAATCAGTGTGGCAGTTTGCAAAGCTACGGGAGAACCTGGGACCGCGGAAGCTGCATCACGAGGAAGCCTGTCACCGAAGGGAAGGTCAGTCTTTTCCACTCATCGAAAACAGCAGAAAGCGACAGGGCTGCACCCGCCAAAGGGGAGCGCACAGGAGAATGTAGGAACGAAACCGAACTCCCTGCCATCGAGCGGATCTCCACTCACAGTGACTCCACAGGATAGAGTAGAACTACAAGAGGGAGGTTTCTAAGGCTGTAAATATTTAAGGGCCTCGACGGCCTCATCTTTCTCCCACAGAACAGCTCGTGGGTTTCAAGTGTGGACTCGAAGGTTAGCAACTCAACTCGTGACCCACTACTCCACCACTGCTTCTTCCAGAGACCCGGAAAAAATAGGTGTCCTGACCAGTGCCAACACTCCTGGGTTTCACTGTAAAATAAATGTCTTTTAATGAATAATGTGAATGTCATTGGTGGTGTTAGAAACCATGGAGCCAGGTCTGACTTACAGCGATCCTATGCGCAACAGAACAAACGATTGTCCCCAGGACTGTGACGTCCTCACAACGTGTCCTAGTCTGAGTCCATTGTTGGGGTCACTGCATCAGTCCACCTTGCTGATAACTTTTCACGTTTTTATAACCCTCTTCTTAACCAAGCATGATATCATTTTTCCATGGACTGTGCATTCTAGTAACATGTCTAAAATACATGAGGCAACGTCTCACCACACTCGCTTTCAGGGGACACTTGGACTATGCTTCCTTAACACAGACGTGTTTGCTCGTCCTTCTGGAAGTGCAAGATACACTGCATGGAATGGAAGGGCATGTTTCATATTATTCACTAACTCTGAGCTCCAATAGCAGTTGGGAGGATGACACAGGACAGGGCGGTGTTTCACTCTGTGTACACAGTCACTATGAGTCAGAACCTACTGTATGACACTTGACAATAGCAACACCATAATTTAAAAGCAGCACTTATTTTTCAGGGTTCTTTATTCCTGGCCCAGCTTTCACAGGACGAGAGGTGATGGAAAACATCATAACTTGAGCCAGGGGC
>NW_022111373.1:134541376-134542504 GCF_000313985.2 Echinops telfairi
GCTACACTGGATAGAATAATGTCCAGCCGCATGCGAGAAAGCTCAGTTCATAGGACTAGGGTGCCAACGTGTGCACCAAGTATTCAAATCCACGCTGAAAAAAATCGAAGTCCTCTATTTGGTCAGAAATAGATCAAGCAAATACATTAATAATTAATAGTAATTATAATGTGAAAAGCTATTAAGTTTGGGAACACATGGCCTTGGTGATAGAAAGCATGCTAGAAATTTGCAAGATCAACCAGTTGTTCATTCCAAATGCCTCTTTTGAACAAACCCAGACAATAAAAATAAATACAGACCTCACCAAAACGAATAGGCTGGAATCAAATTGACTACAACTGTGGGCTGAAACAATGCAGGAACTTCATAGTATCCGGTACAATAAGACCAAAGGCCATCTGTGGAACAGACCACCAATTGTTCAGACCCACATTCAGGCTGAACTGAAGAAACCTTTCAAAAATCAATAAGAACCAAAACATGAGCTTGCCTATAACCCACCTGGCTTTAGAGGCTATCGCGAGAGCAGATTTGGAATACTGAACACTGATGCACAATGAAGAGGTGAGCTGTAGGATGTCATCTAAAACACCCAAACTCTAAAAAGACCAAACTCACTGCCAATAAGTCAATTCTTACTCATAGCGACCCTATGAGACAGCACTGCCCCTGTCAGTTTCAGAAACTCGAACTCTTTGTGGGAGTAGAAAGCCTCCTCTTTCTCCCTCAGAGCAGCTGGTGGTTTTGAACTGCTGAACTTTACTGCCTCTATTCATTAATTGGTATTTTTTCCCCGCTGACTATTTAAAAATATAGAATAATCAGATAGCTTCCACATATTTTCTTAAAAATTTCTTTTCATATTTTCTTCTTAATCAAGGTCAAATATACAAGTCTGATTAAAATAAATAGAATTTCCCTTCCTTGACTGCAATAAATTTTAGGATGAATGTTAGTATTAAAAATACTTACATTACTGATTCTTCTTAAAATATTTTATTGTAAATTATAGTATGTAAAAGGTCAAAGCACTAATGTATTTTATAAATCATCTAATCCAGGACTCACACATGATTAATAAATCATATTTCTATGACCTTTAAATAAAAAATTAATTCATGGACC
>NW_022111373.1:134543844-134545360 GCF_000313985.2 Echinops telfairi
TTAGAATTCTGACCCAGCTAACTTGACAAAAACCCCAACTATCCCAGACTCTGTTATGGGTCGAATTGTGTTTCCAAATTATACATGTTATAAATGTCAACTTTTATAATTGTGTTTGTAATTTCATTTGGAAGTGGGGTTGCTTCAATTTGTAGAGTGTCCTTTTCAGTGGATTGCTTTCAGATATGAAAGAACAGAGTAAGTAAGAAAGTGCAAATAGAAGACAAGTACATGGTTCATGATTTCCAAGGGTATTCCCACAGAGAAGATAGGCAGAGTCTATCATACCTAGAACCTTGTTAATGAATTTGGTTGGACTTCTAGTGACCTAAACCCACGACTGATCTTTAGTTGTCATATCATGGTGGCTTGTGTTTTGTTGTGATGCTGAGAGCAACATCACAGAGATCTCAAATGCCAGCAAGGTCACACCAAGTGTACAGATTTCAGCAGAGCTCCCAGGTTTATAATGGACTATGAAGAAGGAATATGATGTCAATTCCAGAGGAACTAGCCACTGAAAACCCTATAGACAGCAGAGACATGTTGTCAATCAATGAAAACATAAGAACAATTGTGAGGACGGCACAGAATTAAGCAGTGTTTCCTTCTGTTGCACATGAAGTAGCTATGAATCAGAACTGCTGACACAGCAGCACCTAGCAGTAACAGTGACACAAATGTTCAGTATTTAAAATATGAAGGAAATGTGTGAGTCAAATCAAGTTAACTTCCTTCAAGTTGAGTCTATTCAACAATGACCCTGTAGGACAAAGTAGAACTCCATAGAGTTTCTGAGAGTATGAATCTTTGCTGAGGCAGGCTTGTTCATCATTTTCCTGCTAAGCATCAGGTGGGTTTGAACCACGGACCTTGACTTTACCAGAACAATACTCAACCCACTACACCACCAGGGATTCTTGATAAATAAAGCAGGATCAACCCACCTCCCCCCCAACAAAAAATGCTATTTCCTCATTGAATTTATTTACGGATTCATCTTATGAAACTCTGCTTAGTACTATGTATCTTTTTTGATAGTTTGTCATGCTTTTGTCTATCGTCCTCACAAGCAATAGTAATTCATCTCTTTGTGAACACTGAATTCTCCAGCTGGGTTCTGGATCCACCTCTGTGGAGATGGTTTCATTTGTAGCTGGATGAGGTGTGCTGACTTAGCTCGCAGCCGCACGCATCATTTTCTAACACTTTCTTTGACCACATGATTTGATTTGGTTCATTTCACAGCTTTTCCTTTCTTTTGCCTGCTCTGTCCTAAAGTGAACTTGCACATCTAACGTGTTTCCCAATCCAATCCCTAATATTATTTTTGTACTGGATCTCAAAATAAAAACGTCATAGCATTAATCTTAATTTTTACTTTGAGCACTCGCCCTGTTGTAATCATAATGTTTATACACATTCATGTGCCATTTTGCATTCATCAGGCAAAACATAATCGATATCATGATTATAGACAATTGGAAAACATAGCTCCAAGCACAATTTGAATTGC
>NW_022111373.1:134546029-134550308 GCF_000313985.2 Echinops telfairi
TGTGACAACGCAATGCCTTCTGTTAATCTGATTGATTCTTTTTATTCCAGCTAATGCATTAAGAATCACAGCCTCCCACTTCAACAATTATATTAGTACAGACTTATGTCTATTCACTCACATAAAAGAAGCCCAGGGATATGCAGTCTTCAGCAGGGCTGTCAGATGCAGGTTGTAGTCATCTGAGAGACAGGCAATCATCAATGTCTGCCACAGCATCATCATCATTTGACTTCCATTCACAAATTTAATTCAGGCTCCAAAATGACGATTGAAGTACCTATCATCAGGCTCATTTTTCAATTTCTCAGTGAGTCAGTTCCCTTCAATAGCTATCATTGACTGAATTGTGTCCACCTAAATATGCACTGGAATATCAACCAGTGTATATGTGGATATTATTTGGAATTAAGGCTTTTTCTTTGTTATGTGAAAGAGATCCTATATGTATACTGTGGATTCTAAGTGTGATCACTGCCAAGGACCTTTAGGAGCAGAGAGGTCAATGTGCACAAATGGGAGATAGATAGATGTCACACAGAGCTGCCTGAGGAACTGAAGGATGCTGGAGTCAGAGGAGCTGAGGCAAGATTTTCTTCCATAGTGGAGACTGGAGCGAGTGACTGGCATTAATCCCCAAATATGAAAAATAAACTTCTTGTGATACCTTGTGGAAATTATATTACACAAACATAAAAAAAATTCTAAGGTGATAGCATTCCTAGAAGTCTCATAAAATTAATCTGATTTGATTTCATTGGTCAGAATTTCATGATGTGGTTGGCGAGAATGATGGGCTTTCCCCCACCCGCCATATAAAAACAACATAATTCCAAATAGCACAGCTCTATTCTAAGGAGGAATAGGAGATTTTTTATGTTCAATCAGACAATAACCGGCTGTGCCTCATTGGTCCTCAAGCAGGTCTGCGAACCTCTAACAGAGGTGCAAAAGATCCCTAGTGGTACTGTGGTTGACCAGTCGGGCTGCTAACCAAAGTCAACAGTTAGAATCCACCAGCCTCTCCATGGGAGAAAAATGAAGCTTTCTGCTCCAGTAAAGTTTACAGTCTAGGGAAACCAAAGGAGCAATCCACTTCGTCCAGTGGGGTTCCATGAGGTGGCATCTACCCAATGGGTGTATTTTGCTGTTGTTGTTCCTGTTGTTTAAGAAGGGTGCTTACCCACACGAATCCACGTACATCCATGATGTTTCCTCTGTGGTTTTGGATTCGGCTTTGATATCTAGGAACCACTCACTAGAATAAAAACCACAGTTGAAATGTGTCCTCAGGATTTGAACAACAAGGTCAAAGTCCAGGCTTCCATTTTCAGATTTTCTGAAATTCCACCCATTCTTAAGGTTCCAGAGTTCATCTTGGACCCACAGTTTATTGGAGTGGCTTTCGTCAAAGAGTCTACGCTCAAGGTTTCAAAGATAAATGATCTCTTCTCTCCTTTCCTGAAGTCTCCTTTGGCTATAAACAGAGAACACCTGAAGCATATTGGCACTGGGAATTAGAGGTGATTTGTAACACTACTTCAGATTATGGTAAGAGATCAGGTCATAAGCATTTTGGGGTTATCATATTCTGAGCATTAGTTGGAAAATGAGCTCTTCCACATTGTATCGGCTTTTTGGTGTTCCGATGTTTGTTGCTGTTAGGTGCCATAAGCTCACAGCAGCCCTGCATACAACAGAATGAAACTCTGTGCAATCCTCCAAGATCCACACAGTTGTCCTTACGTTCGAACCCGTAGTTGCATCCATTGTGTTAATCCATCTTGTCGAGGGTTTTCCTCTTTTTTGCTTCCCCTCAACTGTACCAAGCATAATACGCTTCTCTAAGGACTAGTCTCTCCTGACAACCTACCCAAAGCACATACAGTGGAGTTTACCCATTCTTGCTTCTAGGGAGCATTTTGGCTGTATTCTTCCAAGACTGATGAGTTTGTTTGTTTGGCACCTCATGGTACCTTCAATGTTCTTCTGTAGCACCATGACTGAAAAATGTTGATTGTCCTTCAGTCTTCCTTATTCAATGTCCAACTTTCTCATGAATTTCAGCCAATTGAAAAGATCACTTGGTCAGTCACCCTGTACTCCTCAAAATAACATCCTTGATTTTTCAATACTCCAAAGAGGTCCCATGCAGAAGATTTACCAAACACATTGTATCCTTTGATCTCTTGACTGCTGATCCCATGAATATTGATTGTGGATGAAAGCAAGAAATACTCCTGGTCAACTTCATACTTTCTCCATTTATGATTATGTGACCTACTGTTTCAGTTGTGGAGATTTGGGTTTTTGTTGTTTTTATGTATATTGAGTTGTAATCCATAGAACATACCAACCCTTGAGCCTCTCTCTCTGTCTCTCTCTCTCTCTCTCTCTCTCTCTCTCTCTCTCTCTCTCTCTCTCTCTCTCTCTCTCTCTCTCTCTCTCTCTAATACATATATATATTAGCTTTCTTTACCAGGTAAATCATATATACATACATATACATATATATATATATATATGTATGTATATATGTGTGTGTGTGTATGTATGTGTATGTATATATGATTTACCTGGTGAAGAAAGCTAATGGTGCCCGGCTATTAGAAGATCTAGCACCTAGGGTATTAGAGGATTTAAGTAAAACAAGCATCCATCTAGCAGGGAAGCAATAAATTCCACATGGAAGAAGCACACCAGCCTGTGTGATCATGAGGTGTTGACAGGATCAAGTATCAGGCCTTAGAAGACCCAAAACGAACATTCATATCAATGAGAAATAGTAGGCCTGGGGTGGAAACCCAAGGCCCATCTATAGACAATTGGACATCCCCTCACAGAAGGATCACAGGAAGGGATGAGGCAGGCAGGGTGCAGTATAGCATCATGAAACACACAACATTCCTCTATTTCTTTAATGCTTCCTCCCCTCCACCCACTATCATAGCCCCAGGTCTACCTTACAAATTCAGCTAGACTGGAGCATGTACACTGGTACAGATAAGGTCTCTCAATGCATGCAATCCAGGACAGATAAAGCCCTCAGGAACAGTAATGGGAGTAGTGATACCATGAAGTTAGGGGGAAGGTGGGGGGCCAAGGGCAAGAAAGGGGGAACCGATCTCAATGATGGACATATAACCCCACCTCCCTCCATGGGAAATGAACAATAGAAATGTGGCTGAAAGGAGACAGCAGGCATCAGACAGTGTAAGATGTGAAAATAATAATAATTTATAATTTATCAAAGGGTCACAGGGGGTGCGGTGGGAGGAGCTGATACCAGGTGCTCAAGCAGAGAGTAAATGTTTTCAAAATGATGATGGCAACATATGTACAAATATGCTTGATACAATTGATGCATGGATTGTTATAAGAGCTATAAAATCCCCAATAAAGTGATTTAAATATATAATAAAATAAGAGTTACTTTTATACTTAGTACCAGGAACACCAGAAAAACCAGCCAACTTATGTTCAATCATCAATTCAAAATACTCATATGATCCAGTCCTGTAAGAAGGTAATTAACATTCTTTATATATGGACTATCAGAGAGAATACACAGGAATCAGACTGAGTATATATGTGGGTAGAGATGATGAAGGAGCTCACTATCACCATCTAAAATATTACCAGAACTATGGAATAAACCATGATTGCTCATATGCAGATTGAAATTAAGGAAAATTAAAACAACCCACTAGAGATAAACCTTGAAAACATCACATTTGATTTAAGAGACTACCTCAAGGACATGTTTTGGCATATGGAACACTAATAACTGAAGACTCATTAAGTTGTGGGACAACATAGGTGAAGAAAGACAAAGGGCATTACAAAGATAGGAAAGAAATAAACTACCAAAGTGGATGCCAAAAGAGAGTCTGAAATTTTCTCTTGAATGTAGAGTTGCTAAAACAAATGGAAGAATTGATGAAGCAAACAAATTGAACAGAAAATTTCAAATGGCAGCTCAAGAAGATAAAGTAACACATTATAAATAAAAAATGAAAATTCTGAAATTAGAGAATTAAAGGGACAAATAATAAACTCAGTATATCTCAGTCTTAGAAAACAAGAAATAAATTGCCTCAAGTTTATATAGTAAATTATTCTATGCATAAAATATTGAAGCTCTCAGAAGGAATCAAAAGAAGATTAAAGGAACATGCAGAGTTACTGGCCAATTGAACTGTTTGGCATTCAACCACCATTTCAAGAATCATCAAGTGATCAAGAACCAATGATATTAAAGGAAGAAGTACAAGCTGCA
>NW_022111373.1:134551213-134553191 GCF_000313985.2 Echinops telfairi
GCTTAGCAAATGAAACACAAATAAACATCTTTCTGATGTTATCTGCTTTCAGTCAAGTTCCATCTTACATCAGAAATAATATCCCTCCTTATGTCCCTACATCCACCAGTCCTCCTTTGAAACCATCTTGAATTTCTGGCAGTTCATTGTCAATGTATTATTGCAACAATTTAAAATTTTTCCTTCAATTAAATTTTATTTCATTGTGATAAAATAACATTGTGAAATGATCACCACATGACATATTACATATTACTGTGTAACCATTTACATAGGTGGATATACCTTTAACTGTTGGTCATGTGGCTGTCTTCTGGATTGCCCGGTTTAAATGAGTGAGTTCTTTCCATTTACATTAAGTAGTAGATTACAGGGAAACCCAAAATCCATTTGTAAAATTCCATGTGGATCAAGCCTTCAATGAATTCTCTCAAACCACTGAATAAGGATGTAAATAATCTTGCCCTCAGACAAAGTAACTCTATTTATAGTTTCTTAGGGTTGGGGAAGGGAAACTTAGTAGGGGCTTCAATAGATAGCTAATAATAACTGGTAGGAAAGTGAAAAAAAATGCCCTAAAATTGATGGTTGTGATGATTTCACAACTCTTTTTAAGATAGTCAGGACAGAGAATTATATGTATATGAAGTACATGTCAATAAAAATGTCAAAATCATAACTCATGATATTTAAGAGATATGACCAAGCTGCACTGAAGACCAAACCCTTACAACTGGGTCATCAGATAACATCATAATAAGTGGAAAAAGATTGAAGTTCTCAAGGGTGTTATCTGGATTGGATTTATAATCATTGTTGATGGAAACAGTAGTCAAGAAAGCAAGTGATGCATTGGACAAGTCTGCTCCACAGGGCTTCTTTAAAGTGCTGAAGGGCAAACATGTAACATTGAGGACTAAGGTACACTCGACACAAACCATGGTATTTTTGATCTCTTAAAATGCCTGTGAAAGTCAGATATCAAATAAAGAATACTGAAGAAGAATTGATACGTTTGAGTTATGGTGTTTTGAAGAATATTGAAAGTATCACAGACTCCCACAAGAACAAAACAGTCTGGGAAGAAGTACAGCCAGCTGCTTTTCAGAATCTAGACTGGCAAGACCAGCTCTCAGACATGCTGGGCATGTTATCAGGGGACTAGTCCCTCAAAAATGACACCATGATTATTAAAGAAAAAGGCAGTGACAAAGAGGAAACCTTTGCCTACATGGCTTGACAGAGGGCCTCCAACAATGAACTCAAACATAACAACATTTGTGAGTATAGCACAAGAACAGGTATTGTTTAGTTCTGTTGTACAAAAGTTCCTATGCTGCTAAGAACAAGCAAGCAAACAAAAATAACAACAACAACACAAGAAGAGACAGGGAAGAAGCTCCATGCCCCCAAGCAAGTCAACTCCAGTGGCTGACCATGAAACAGATCACGACTGGCTTCTACGGAAGTTCAAGTTGAAGTTGAAGAAAACTAAGATAAATCCAGGAGAGTCAAAATACAGCTGAGGGTATATCCCGTCTGAATTTCAAGGACATTTCAAGAATTTATTTGATTCGATTCACTGAACATTAATGACAGAAGACTTGATGAGTTGTGACATGATATCAAGATTACCATAAATAAAGAAAGCAAAAGGTCACTGAAAAGATGGGATAGGAAATGTCAAAGTGATGTCAGAAGAGACTCTAACACTTGCTCTTGAACATTGTTTGGCTAAAGCAAATGAAAGAAATGATGAAGTGTGGGAGGTAGGGGAAGGAAGGAGGGTTGGCCAACCTAGGGACAAGGGAACAACAAATGGTTCAAAATCAATGGTAGGGAGGGGACAGGAGGACAGGTAGGGAGTAACCAAGGTCAAGGCAACAGCGAGGAACTACCGAAGCCAGAATGAAGGCTGAACATGGTATTGGGACAGGAGGAAAGCGTAAAGAAATAGAGGAAAGAAGTAGGAGGCAAA
>NW_022111373.1:134554797-134556768 GCF_000313985.2 Echinops telfairi
GAGGGAGAAAGAGGAGGCGTTCTATCCCCTTATCGAATTAAAGTCCCGGAAACCCTCAATGGCAGGTCTTCTTTATCCTATAGTGTCTCCTGAGTTAGCATCAATCCCATGGCAGTGAGTTTGGTTACAAGCCAAAACCACACTAATAGATGGCATATGATCAAGAGCCAATGGTATTGAAGACAGAAGTTCAAACTAAACTGCCGGCATTAGCGAAAAAACAGGGCTTCGCCAATTGACAGACTAATAATTGAAATATTTTAACAAATTGTTGAAGTGCTGGGAATCACTCAAATGGCTATATTAAGAAATTTGGAATTCAGTTTCATGGTCTCCCTACTGGAAAGGATTAATATTTGTGCCCATTCTAAACAAAGGTAACCCTAGAGAATGGGAAAATCATCAAACAATACCATAAATCTTGAATGCAAGTAAAATTTGACTGAAGTTAATTCAAAAACAGCTGTAGCAGTAAACTGAGAGGTAGTTCCCAGAAATTCAAGCCAGGTTTACAAGAGAACATGAAATGATCATTGCTGATATCAGGTGGGCCTTGGCTGAACATGGAAGAATATTATAAATACGTTTATTTGTGTTGTAACTACAAAAGGTAATCAACAGTATAGATCATAAAAAATACACATGGGCAACATTGAGAAGAATGGGAATTCTAGAACACTTCATATCTATTATGCAGAACTATTCAAAGACAAAGAAGTAGTTCTTAGAACAAAGGAACACTGCATAATATAAAATGAGGAAAGGTGCATGTCTGAATCATATCCTTTCATCATACTTACACGGTCTATACACAGAGCAAATATGATGAGAAGCTGGACTGTGTGAAAGTGGATGAGACATCAAGATAGGGAATTAGCTAATTAACAACCTTCAGTACACAGATGACGTCACCTGGATGGCTGGAAGAAAGGGAGACTGGAAGCACTGGGTGATGGAGATCAAGAACTGCTTCATTCATCATGGACGGCAACTCAGGGCAAAGAGAGTCCCAACCGTCCCAACTGGACCAATACCCATCACCGTAAAAATGGGGGAAGACTGAAAGCGCCAAGGATTTGTCTTTGCTTAGAGCCACAGTCAATGTTCACTGAAGGCAACAGTCAAAAGCATCAAGCACTGTCTTGCATTAGACAAATGTGCTGCACTTGACGTCTTTGAAGGTTTTAAGAACAAATCTATCACTTTGAGGCTATGGTATTTTCAATTGCGTCATATGCATGGGAAGTGGAGCAACGAATGAGAAAGGCCAGAATCCAATCTATGCATTTGAATTGTGATTTTGGGGAAGAAAATTGAAACTACCATTGCTGGCAAGAAGAATGATTAGATTTAATTAGAAAAAGTAGAGCCAGACACTATTAGAAGGGAGGAGGAGGAGACTACATGCACCTCACACATATTTCACATGTTATCAAGAGAGACGAGTACCTATAGGGGACCACCATGCTTGGCAAAGGGTCAGCAAAGAGATTCAAAACCTTCCATGAAAAGGGCTGATATAGCGGCTGAAACAATGGGTTCAAACATCGCAACAATTTGCACAGGGCATAGACCTGCGTGTCTGTCTTGTTTTGTTATCTGGAAGGTCTTGCCAAGTCAGAACAATGTAAGGATACCTAACAACAGTGACAGACATGGGGTGTTGTTTCTTTTGCATGTATCTAGAGCTGTTTAATAATTGTCTTTTCATGTCTTTCAATGAGCGACAGTTACCAATTTCTATCTGACAATCTCTGACCACTGTGCTAGCTACAACTCACTATGGTATTTGACTATGGCTTTTTGTTTTTTTAATGTAACATTGTGCCATCTAATATGGCTATTGGGTTGATTCAAAGGTAGAAATGTCCTTAAATATTTTAAACAATGTGATGCAACTATTCTTTCTGCTTCTGACAAAATTCTTTTTATATCATTTTATTAGGAGCTCATACAACTCTTATCACAATC
>NW_022111373.1:134557402-134559586 GCF_000313985.2 Echinops telfairi
AGGTCGCAAAGGCGTAAGAGAACTTGAAGCTGAATCTCTCACTAAACCCTCTTCTACTGTGTGTGTGAAGCTCTGAGCAATGACTTCACCAATCCTAGTAAAGACTGAAAATAGGTCCTGCAGAGCCAGACATCAAAGCCACTCAGACAGACTCGCATGCTGTGATAGCATCAGTCTCATTAATTGAGCTGAAGTTCTGCTCAGAATTTTCATCCACTCTCTTGACCTCTATAAAGTTGAGGGACACTAGGCTGTGAAAAACATCTTGATTTGAACACTGGATGGAGGAGGCCTTCAAAAGTTTGTGGGAAACATCCATTATCCTTTAATTCTATTAATCTACAAACATATTGAAGCCTCTCTGTATGCAAAATGACCAAAAAAGGATTGGCAAGTATAAAAATGGTCTAATATAAGAAAAAAAACTTACATCCACAGAAAATTGTGAAATTTAGTAAAATATTTTAATTACTCTATAAAATTGAGTATGCAATAATGACCAACACCGTGTATTTATAGTTTGAGGTTTAGTTCATGTTTGCCTTATAGTTATAAAATTTTAAATAGACTTAACTCACTAATATAAATTTTTTTCAATTTGTACATGTTCATGATTGGATAGGTCTCAGCAAGTAAGTTTTCATATGGCAGTATTTAAAATAACGTGCTTCTTTTTATAAAGCAGGCATTCATAGAAACTTAAAGATAATGGAATAACCAAAGAAGTACAACTATTCTAAGGGAAATTGACTACAGTGTTCCGATGCCACAGAATAATTTGACTCCTTTAGTGAGGTATGATTAATGAAGTACTTACAGGATAAATATCTTTCATTTTATTGGAAATAATATTTCAAATTAATTTGGTTTCCTTTTGTTCCTCTAGCTAGATGGTCACTGTGATTCAGTGAATTACTTAGTATTACCTGTCTAGTTACAATCCTCCATGTTGTGATGCACTGTACATGTTAGTCTCTATGCCTATGATTACAGTCTCCTCGTAGAGTGAGTTTTATTATGTTAACGAGTCAGGATTGACATGGGCTATATCTTGAGCTGGCACTTTACTAGAAGGTATAACAAAAGTTACTCCCCTTAATTTTTGTGGGGGATTATCTCCATCCAAGATGTGTTTGGGCACTGTTCTCTCTCTTGTTTTGTATCCTGCATCTAGCTCCACTTCCGGTGACTTCTTGTTCTTGTCATGAGCCAACAGTGTAAGGTCTGACCTGATTGTTGTGCTTCTCCAACCCTGTGAGCCAGCAGCCTGTCCTCTGACCCACTGGCATGGATTAATCAGTCGTCCAGGCAAAGCGGAAGAGATTTTCAGCCCATGGTTTTACCCGTGTGTTTGGAGCTAACCAGCTTCCTCGACTGCCTGAACCATTTGCTTGACCGAATGTGAGTTTCAGTAAATTACAGAACCCAAACTTGGGAGCAAGATTTTCGAAGAGGAGAAGCAAAAACTGGTGTGACAGATGATGGAGCGTTACAGCAGTTTGGGAAAGGTGGACATTGGGAAATATGTTACTCTTATCTCATAGGAGTCAGCTTTGTTCTGATCCTAATAAAAAAAATATTTGTACAGACAGAGAGATGGATAGAATGAATTTTAGTCAACTCTGGCTCATGAAGACTCTGTACACAATAGAACAAAACACAGCCCAGTTGTTGGTAACAGTCCATCTCAGCAAGGGTCTCCTTCCCCTGTGTTGGTCCTCTGCTTTGCCAAACACCCTGTTCTCCTGAAAATGAGCCCAGAGCCAGTGAGTTGGGCAGTGGTCTATCTTCTTCATGGGCTAATCATCAGAGTAGATTGCCAGGCTTTTCTTCCTATTCTCTCGTGGTCTAAAGACTCCACTAGCACACAAACCCTTTTAGTGTTCATGAACGTTTCACTAAAACCTATTCACCCTGGGTGACCCTGCTGGTATTTAAAATACTAGCGCATGGCTCCTAGCATCAGAGCACGTGACAAACCATAACAGTAGGGCGCTTTGACCAGCCAGGAATATAAGAAAATATAAAATAAGAAAAAGAAACTAATCAAACGGCCACAAGATGGCAGCAAAGCATAAGAGACGATGCAAATATAGAGATGACAAACCAAATGGGAGGCCTTGTGGTGCATGTGGACTCCGCGCCCCTGTGGGCTTCCTAGACTGTCGCTGTTTGCAGGGAAGC
>NW_022111373.1:134559901-134562060 GCF_000313985.2 Echinops telfairi
ACCTTAGTTTCAGATACTGACCTGAATAAAAGGAGCTGTGGGGGGTGGGGGGAGCACTAAGCAGTTTCCCTTCTGTAAATAACAAAGAGGAAGTTAGGTGTTTGACTAGGAGACAGGCACATCACTCTGAAACAGGCTCCACCCACCCACCCACCCACATACTGACACACAGAGGAATAGCGCATGCAGGCACTAGTCCGGGTGGCATAGTGCGTGACTCCTTGGACTGCAACCACAAGATCCGCAGTTCGTACACACCAGCCTCTCGGCTTCTGTAGAGTTTCAGAAACTGCAGGAGCGATTCCACTCAGTGCTACAGGGTCACCAAAAGTCAGAACGAACTCTGTGGCAGTGTGTGCGTGTGTGTGCGTGTGCATGTGTGTGTGTGTGTGAAAGACAGGCGCAGGACCACCAGGCCGTTGGTGGTTCTGCTGTACCTGGGTCCCTATGAGAAGGAAAGGACACCACTCCTCCCAAGAGTAACAATCACATGAACCAACCTGCAATCTACCGGCGAGATCGATCGGTTTATTACACTGGGTTGGTTGACTTGTTTATTCCACACTGGAAATTATGCCATTGGTGTTTCAAATATCCATTGATCCATACTCTCGCCCATTCCAAAGAAAGATAACCGCACAGAATGTGGAAATTATTAAACAATATCATTAATAATAGATGAGAGTAAAATCTCGCTGAAGATCCAAACACAGCGGTGGCAGCAGTACGTGGACGGACAGGGAACTGCCAGAAATTCAGGGCAGATTCTGAAGAGGACGTGGGACAAGGGATATCCTTGCAGACAGCAGAGGGACACAGAAGAACGAAAGCCCGAAAAAACGTTGACCTGTGTTTTACTGATTGCGCGAACACTTTCGATTGTGTGGCGCATAAGCAACGATAGAGAACATTTATAAGACTGGGGATTTCTGACTGCTTCATTGTGCTCATGAGGAACTTATGTGTGGATTAAGAAGCAGGTTGCTCACACAGACTCTCTGTCTGAGCAACTCATCAGAAGAGAGGGACACTGGGAAGAAGAACATAGCACTAAGACCGGAAGAAGGCTTATGAGCAACCTGGATGTGCAGCTGAAGGAATCCTTCTCGCTGTTTCTGATCTTTTGATATACTGTAATACAGAAACGACTTAACAAAACCTAATAACAATAATCCACTTGCTGGGTGGGAGCTATAGACAATGGCTACAAGACCCCCAAATAAGTAATTTCACCTAAACACAATATGACAAAACATTCCTTGCTGAAAGTGAAGCAGACGTGACACAGTTACTGATTCATGCATATCGAAAACTTCAGAATGGATTACATATTAAGGTAAAGAAAGTCTTTTGAAACTTTGAAACTGGATCAATTGACAACATGTGATGTATGAAGAAAATTTTCAAGTCATGCAAGATTTTGTTTTATTGAGATCCCAAACCCATGCTCATGAAAGCATTCAACTCAAGCCATCAAAAGTTATATGTGCGAGGCAAATGTGACCACTGTCAAGTGTGAAAGAGAAAAAATGCCACTTTGAGGGAAAAGATGTGTTTGATCCAAGGCTGTAATTTCAATGACCTCAAATGTGTGTGAAACTACAACAATGAATAAAGAAGATGGGGTAAAAATCAGATGCATTTGAATCATGGTGTTGCTGAGAAACAGTGAACGTATTGACAGAAACGTAATTCTATAGAATTTTCACTTGGTGATAGAAATTGAAGCTAGAGAACTCATGACAGAATTCTGCAAAACCAGTGCCTTGTTCATAGCAAATACCTTTTTTCAACAAAACAAAAGGTGGTTATACACATGAACTTCTTCAGCTGGAATGCACGGCAATCAAATGACTCCATCTATGGGAACATATGATGGAGAAGCTTAATCTCAGTAGTGAAAACCAGGCTCGAGGCTGGCTGTGGACCAGGCCATTGTAAGCTCAGGTTAAAGCTGAAGGAAAAAGCAGGCCACGGGAACCAAAACACAAACTTGAGTCTATCCCACCTGACTTTTGAGATCATTTCAAGAACAGATGTGACACATTGAACACTGATGACACAAGACCCGATGAGCTGTGGGAGGACATCAAAAACATAATTTAAGGAGAAAGCAAGAGGTCATTCAAAAGAAGGAAAAGAACAAAGTGGATGTCAGA
>NW_022111373.1:134563078-134565450 GCF_000313985.2 Echinops telfairi
GGCTTACATGAAGCAGAACATATCGTCAGAATCGGAAGGCTTATTAACAACCTTCCGTATGCAGACGACACAACCTTGCTTGCTGAAAGGGAGCAGCACTTGAAACGCTTGCTGATGAAGATCAAGGATTGCAGCCTTGAGTATGAATTGCAAATCAATGTAAAGAGGACCCAAAATTCACACACACACCTGAGCTAATAGATAACATTATGGTAAATTGTGATAAAGTACACGTTGTCAAGGATTTTATCTTACTTGGATCCACAACTGATGTGCATGGAAGCAGCGGTCAAGAAATCAAAAGACTTATTGCAATAGGTAAATCTGCTGCACAAGATCGCTTTACAGTACTGAAGAGGAAGGATGTTACTCTGAGGACTACCATGTGTCTGACCCAAGCCATGGTATTCTTCATTGGATTGCATATGCATATAAACATTGGATATGGAATAAGGAAGACTCTAGGAGAATGGATCTATTTGAATTGTGGTTCTGGAGAAGAACACTGAAAGTAACATGAATTTCTAAAAGGACAACCTGATGGTTTTGGAAAAGTAAGGCCAGAGTGCTCCTTAGAGGGAAGGATGGGGAGACTTCATCTTACATACCTGGGGCATATGTCAGGAGAGACCAGTCCTTGGAAAAGGACATTCTGTTTGATAATTAGAGGGTCCGTGAAGAGGATGAACTCAGAACACAGGAACAATTGTAAGCGGGGAGCAGGAGCAGGCATTGCTTTCTTATGTCATGCATTAGTCTCTATGGGTCTGTACAGACTCAGGAGCGTGTAACAACAACTGTTTCTTTCATATTGAGTTGTGCCCCATGAGCAAATGAAAGCCCTGAAAGCTTCCTCCATGAAAGGTCCATCTCCTTACACTGTCACAGACAACTTCCGGCTTGCTTTCATAAGGCTCGCAGCCACTAATCCCTCAGAGGTGAGTCCACTATTTCTTCTTCCTACTGTCTTCTTAGTCTGGCCACTGTGCTGAAACCTGCTCACTATGAGTGGTCCTGCTAGTCTTTGAAATATCAGTGGAATAGCTTCTGGTAGCACAGTTACATACAAATCACCACAATGTGATGTTATCAAGTGATGGTGTGCATGCTGTGTTAGGTTTTTCTTTGCATTTGGTACCTAATCAAAAATTGTCTGTGAACTTGGATGAAAATTCTACCAAAAAGACTAGGAAAAGTGACCATTGCAACATTCTCAAAAAGTAGAAGTAAACTTTACTGTTATCCCAAGGTTCATGTATCTATGCTTAATTATCTCGTGAAATTGCGCCTTGTGCTGGGAGCCACATGGTCAGCAGTTCTAAACCACCAGCACCTCCATGGGCGACAGACTGGGCTTTCTACTGCCGTAAGCAGTTGTGGCCTTGGAGACCCACAGGGGTCGCTGCGAGTCCATGTTGACTCATTGATGGCCATCAGAATGAAGGTGGAGAGGTCTGCCACGTGGGTTTCAGGGCTGATCTTTAGCCTTATGATCTTTGACATTTTTATGCACATGATAGAAACTGCAAAAAAAAGTGCGAAATTTCAAAACTATTGGAGGATACTGGGCTAAAAATTTAACCCCACCTTTGTTGTAATAGTTTCATTTTCTCGGAAAGCCACAAAGGTATCAATTCTGTTTGCAAACTTGTAACAGAAAGAGACAATGAGGAGATTATAACAGCCTGTGATTTAACATTCCCACACAAACAATCATGTGAAATGTTACTAGGTTGACAGTCAAAGTTATATCTCTAATCTCTATGGAACTTAGATAAATATGTGTAATCATTTTCAATTTTTAAAAATTATGGTATTGAAGATGCCATCTCAACAAAGGCTTAATATGTTGTTTTACACAAGTGTTTGTAAAACCAAAGTGGAGCCCAAATAGGTTCCTGGAAATATGTCCAGGTGTGATGAGTGACTCCTGTCAGACTATTGATCTAGTCCACTGGGTGGTATTTAATTCTGATTGGAATTTTAGACCATTTGAAAATTAAGAGAAGATATGTTTTAAGTAAAAAGCAATTAAATTCATAAGTATGTTCTCTCTCAAAAAATTTTGGCATTGCGTAAGCAGAGTTAAACTTTGGAGAAAAAATAAAAAGCAAAAAAACTCACTGCCGTCTGGCAAACCATGATTTATAACGATCCCATAGGGCAGCATAGAGCTGCCTTGGTATTGTCTGAGACTATAACTCTTGACAGGAGTAGAAGGCCTGTCTTTCCCCCCTGGAGAGGCAAGCGGTGTCAAAATGCTGACTTTGAGGTTGGCAGCTAAGCTCATAAATCACTCCACTCCTGCTAGATGGGGCTCAGGTCTTCCCTGAAGTATGAGTCTCAAAGCATTTGGGGAAGATGAAGATCCT
>NW_022111373.1:134568830-134575507 GCF_000313985.2 Echinops telfairi
CAGACATCAAAGAACTGAAAATCATATCAGTGGATGCCCGCTTTACTGATCTTCTATTATGTACCTGGAACCTATGCACTGGCATTGACTTACAAGCTAATTTTCTACGAAGAGATCAATGATGGGAAAGATTTATGATCTCATAAATATCAAAGGGTGGATCTTTACTCATCTTAGTACATTTACCCCAAGGTGTACACAAAGTCGGAGTCATTTCAGAAAACAACGAATATTAAGTGTTTTCTTATTAACCACTTTCTTAGCCTGTTATTGGTATCATCCTTCCATAAATCCAGGAGTGCCCTGGTAGTGTGGTGGGTTACTTGTTGGGCTGCTAATGGCAACGTCAGTAGTTCTAACACACCAGCCACTCCAAGTGAGAAAGGTGAGGCTTTCTAATCTCATAAAGATTTGCAGTCTTGGAAACTCACAGGAGCAGTCCAACCCTGTCCTATCAGCTCACCAGGAGCCAGAAGTGACTTGCTGGCAGTGAGTGTGCTCCCTCCTTCCAGTTTCACGTCTTTGAAGAAAGGTGCAATTCAGCGACCTTCACAGCAGGTGGCAAACGTGCCTTGGGGCTCTCCTGCACCTGTGTAAAGAATGGATTCTGATGCATAACCAAAGAGCTCTGATGTGCTGGCAGTGGTATGTTCTCTTAAACAAAGCATAGGTCAATGCTTGATATTAGAGCAATGATGTAGACATGGGCGTAAAAAATGAGTCTTTTTCAAATAACCTTCTCATTCCAACTAATGGTAAACATGATAGAATTGTGGGACAAATCTCTTTGTTCCATAAAACCTGGAAAACGAACCCACTTCGAATGAGTAGACTTAACTGAGACCCTATCTCAGATTCTGAGACCAGAAATCTCTTAGAGATTTTGATTCCTCAAATGGCAAGTGAAGCCCAGGGATCTAGATTTTCATGCAAACCCCAGATGACTCCATTGATTTAAAAAAAAATTATTTCTAATAGTTTCATTAGGGGTTCATACAACTCTTATCACAACCCTGCACACATCAATTGTGTAAAGCACATTTATACCATCATTGCCCTCATCATTCTCAAAACAGTTGCTCTCCACTGAAGCCCCTGACATCAGGTCCTCTTTTTTGCCCCTCCCTTCCCGCTCCCCGCTCCCCGCTCCCCCTTCCCCCATGAGCCCTTGATAATTTATAAATTATTATTTGTCATATTTTGCACTGTCCAATGTCTCCATTCACCCACTTTTCTGTTGTCCATCCCCCAGGGAAGAGGTCACATTGATTTGTCAAGTTTTAGAAACCCAGGTCTTAGAATATTCGATGGGAAAAATATTCTGAGATATAATAGTCAGATAAAAAATAAAATGGAAAAGAAGTACATAGATTTTCTTTCTGAGCAGTTTAAAATTTATTGATACCTACATAAATTGCTCCCAGTCATACTCAAATCACGTTGGCTGAGCAATATTAAGCCAAGAGATGTTTAGAAATTGAGAGACTCATGCCATAGAGCTGAACACTTAACACAAAGGGGACACGAACTCTTTGTAATGTTAGAATCTAATAAAAAAAAGTGGAAATTTCAAACATGTATCTTTTACTTAGTTGGTGCCAATGCAGGATCGCTGAGCACTTGATCTGAGCAAGTAGTTACATGTTTCCTTTCCTCTACCTCCCTTCTCCTCACTCTCTCTCTCTCACATTCATATGCGTGTGTGTGGAGGGGGGGGCGGTTCCCTGTGTCTTTCGATCATTTGGTTTCATATTTTTTTTTAATCATGAGCATAGTTAGACTGAAGGGAAGATAAGGTTGGTGCATTGAAGATTAACTGAAGGGAGGGAAAATTGCACACAGACAATGAATTCTGATTTCTCCTTTACCTCCTGCCAAATGAATTCAATGTCACATTCCAGTAAGAAAGTGATTATTGTATGAAACATTTTTTTATCATCAATCTCTATCCAGTAGCAGAATTTACTTTACTGGAGACAATAGTTTAAGTTACCCTATTGGGTAGCAGCTTCTCTGCTATCGACAGTACTTTGGGAATGTTTGGGGTCATCTAGTTAAATCTTAACCACATTCATATGGGGCAGGCATGTGAAACATCCCAATGAAACAGGAAAGAGTTGAAGAGAAAATGTGCCCAGGTCATAGTACTAGGTCATGGTATTACTTGTTTACAGAAGGGGGTTCCAATGGCTTCTTTTTTCTTTTATAAAACCTCAATGCTTTCTGACATTACACCTAAACTAAGTGCCATCAAGTCAATTTGGACTCACAATGACCTTTTATAAGGTTTCTAAAATTACAAAAATGTGAGGGAGTAGACAGCCTCATCTTTCTCCAGAGCAGCAGCTAGTGGGTGTGAGGCGCTGACAGTTACACCAGCTTTGTATTTGTGATTATACCTTGTGTCCTCATGCCCTTCAAAGGACTTGGACAAAGCTTGCAAACGAAATGTGGTGTCTTATCATCTTGTTAGGTGCCATTCACTCAGTTCTGGCCCACATCAACCCCTGCACAACAGAACAAATCTGGCCCTGCACCATTCTCACAAGTGTCCCTGTGCCCGAGCCCATGGCTGTAGCCACCGTGGCAAGCCATCTCTTTGAATACTTTCTTCTTTCTCATTGCTCCCTACTTCACTATGTTAATTGATTTTCTCAAGTTGTATATGCATACTAAATACTAGAGCATTCTGCCGTCACAGGACTCTGTAGTATTTTCTTCATGCTTATAAATCTCTGTAATTTCATTGGCAACATCAACTGGAAGTTTCTTCATGAAGATATACGTGTGAACTGGGCTATAATTACTTATGTTAACTATCAACTGTTGTAACAAATTTAAGATCAAATGATTACTTTGTTTAAATTGTAGTTAAACATTAATCTATACTGCTTCAGGAAAGGGGCCACAGCATTGAGACAGCTTTATAATTGATAATAAAGCCACTGCAAAGAATATGCAAACACATTTACTAATAAAATGAAATTATCATTATGATTCACATGCTAATACTACTTGTGATTTTCAAATAAATGTTTCTTCTCAATGACATTACCATTTGAATGAAGATGATTATTCAACTACTTCCATTTTTTAATAGCAACATTTTTAAAACCCTCAGATCTTTCCAACACTGGAAGAAATTAATTTTAATTCAGTACAAAGATCATAGTTCTTTACCGAAATTGTTACTTCAGTAATTTGCCTAATGCTATACTTAGAAAGGAATGTTTACTATGAACATAAATAAAAGGGGAAGCAGTGTGTCCTGTGATTCTCATTTGCATGTGACGGTGAATATTGGTGCATCATCGCATGGAACAACTCACATAGAACTTGCTGTGGGTTTATTTTAAAATCCACCTATTCCAGAGCTTTCCACAGTCAGGTAATAGATTTCTACCTTAAACTGTGCCATATTTTCATGACGAGACTTTATACCATAAGTGATGTCATATATTCATGATAAAATAAAACCACGTGTAAGTATTTAATCTATAAGATATTAGAAAATGGAGACATTTAATCTGTAAGAGATTAGAAAATGGAGACATATTTAACTCCAAAGTTTACATTAAAAAATATTTTTCTACACCACCTATCTTTCTTTTATTTGAATATTCCTTTAGGAGCCTGGCTGCTGCAGGAGTCACACGTTGAGCTGGTAGCTGCAAGGTCAGCTCTGTGGGAGAAAGAAAAGGATTTCTACTCCTAAGAAGAGTTGTCTCTGAAAATCACAATTGCAATTCTATTCTGTCCGATAGGATCGCTGTGAGTTGGCATCGAACTGATGGCAGTGAGTTTGTCTTTTCCTGGTTAGGAATCTTAATTGAAGTACGCTACGTTTATTCATTTGATGCATGAATAAGAAAAGCAAGTTGTACTTTGAACATTTAAATATATGCTTGGAGATGATAGTGATACATATTTATGGGAAAAATTGAAGACTTTTTAGAATGATTTTCCTTTCTCACTAGAAACATTCCTTCATATACCATAAAATTTTAAAGCACTTCAGGAACCATGCCCAAATTTGTGTTTTAAATAAGTATACAGTGATTGAATCTTTATTTATAATATATACTCGAGTATAAGCCAACCCGAATGCCAGCCAAGGTACTTTACCACAAAAAGTGCCTTAAAAATGTGCTGAAAAAGTCAGTTTATACACAAGTATAGATGGTAGCTCACCGTCCTATAAATGTATCGTAACTTTTGAAAATTAATATGTTTGGGTAACTTCTGGCTACAGATCAATTTAATTTCAGTTTTGCAGTAGATGAAAAAGTGGAAACGGGATGAAAATAAAGATGACATCCCTGGGTATCAAGTTTAATAAACTGTTTCCCTCTAGGACGTTCCCTAACAAAGATCTTTTCTTCTCTTCCTTCAATATAAGATACAAGAAGCATGTTATGAGTTGGGGAAAGAAAGATCATTCTCCCCAAATTAACTGAACTGCCCAATGAAGACTGGGTTTAATATGAGCCCGAACTGAAACAAGAGCCTGCACCTGGTCCACTCGACCCTGCTGTGAGGGATGGGTATGCCTTCAGACACTGGTTGGCTTTGCCAAAGCAAAATAAACGATCCGCACAGATATTAGCAACTGAGGGTTCAGGGTATCAATTATTTTGAAATTGAATCTAACAAAGACCAGAAAGGGCAGAGTGACTTTTCATGGAAGTACTGTGATCCTCCTTGACAACCACTTAAAGGTTCCTTGGTGCGAAGGGAGACAGACCATTTAAGACTTATTGCCCTCGCCAGAGGTACTACCAAGCATCTATGTGTCTAACAAATTAAAATTGCAGGTGGATGAGGAAACTTACCAGCAAGCTTATTACCTTCTTCTAATGGATGTTGTTTACTGCCACTCCATTGCAGAAGTACAGAAGGTTGCCTGATCCTGTGTCAGCCCCATAAGCAGCTATAGACTGGAGAGTTGTTATCCATAGATTCTCACTGGCTGGTTTTCAGTCTAGGTCACTGACTTCCGTTCTAGTGCCTCTCAGTCAGGAATCTCCATCCCACTTCATATTCCACTTCATAGCAACACACAAGCCTCCCGAACAGAAGATTAGTGGCTGCACATGAGCGCCACTGATAGGGAAAAAGAAACAAACACCTTTATTGTCCTTAAATAAATATATATGAAAATTCTACCACTGAACCGTGACCAGTACCAATTGCTGAATCAAAATTAGAATCCTGAAGTGCTCCCCACTTGAAAGTCTTTCATGTTCCTCCCCTCTGTCCATTGCGTTTGGTGACAGATCCTAACGGTGTGTTTATCAAAAGGAGAAAGGAATAATGCAATGAAAATTGGAAACATATCCAAGTATAGCTAATATTCTACAGTAAGAGTGAGCTAATAGGTATAGCTATAGTTAGCTAATAGGTATTAGCTGTACTAGGTATTAGCTATGCTAGGTATTAGCTAATAGGTATAGCTGTAGTTAGCTAATCAGTTATAGCTAATATTCTACTGTAAGAGTTCCCTGATTAAGAAAAGGGTTATGGAATAGATATAGAATTTCTTGGTTTGAGATCATGGCTGTGTAATAAAATAGCCATATCTTCGTTCCAGTACTAGAAATTCTGACCCTTTAAGTCATGGGTGACATCTCAGTGTTAGGCTGAAATGAGAACTTCCTGCTCCAATCTTTGTAGGCTGTTGAAACGATGATGTCCCTATAATTTGCAAGAGAAATTGCTATGGATTTGATTTATTTTCCTCATGGTCATATCTATTTTACCCTGCAGCTAGATCAACTATGCACCTGTGAAGGCTCTGTTGAATGTGTTGGAACAGTCAGGAAGTGAAGCTTAGGAGGGTGTAAGATGGCATAGAGAAGTTTCATGAATGGGTGATTAGTTTAACTTTGTGAAGAGCATGAAGCCACGGAAGTATTACTTTATCTTAACTGAAGTACATATTGTTTATCAGTTAAAGGCCTTATGAATAATGTGAGTTGATTTTTATATGGAAGATCAGAGGGCTGTTTCCAAAAGAACAACTCAATTGAAGAGGTGTCTCTGAGGGACAGGTAGGAGTGCATTCAGGTAAGTGGAACAAAAGCCACTGGTGGCCACTATGAAGAGGAAACTATTCTGAACACTAAAATTCAGTGAGAAAGGGAGGCATAGCTGTTGACATAGTCCATTTTTTAGTAATGTTGGGAGATTATAATAGTGTTAGATTTGAGCAAGTATCGTGTCCAGGGTTCAAGGAAAAGGACAAACTTACTGCCCTCAGGCCCATGCTGACTCATAGTCGCCCTGTAGAATAGAAGTGTCCCTGTGAGTTTCGTTATTGGTATACGCATCCTCATTTTTTCTTGTCTGGTGAGGCAGGGGTTTTAGGAACTGCTGAACCTGCAATTAGCAGCCCATTTTATAACCTGCAAATGCCCTGGGATCCCTTTGTATGGAGTTGTTGTGTCGTTCTCCGAGGCCATTGAACCGAGTTCATCCAGGCTGAAAAAAAAAAATGTCATTTAGACAGGCTGCAGATAGAAGAGTGTAATTTCTTCCAGGAAGCTTTAAAGAAATGGTAACCCCTTCCCCCCTCTCTCATGAACCCTCGATAATTTATAAATTGTTATTTTGTCATATCTTGACCTGTCCGACGTCTCCCTTCACCCACTTTTCGGTTGTCTGTCCCCCAGGGAGGA
>NW_022111373.1:134575914-134582584 GCF_000313985.2 Echinops telfairi
TGGATTGTGATAAGAGTTGTATGAGCCCCTAATAAAATGATTTAAAAAAAAGAAAGAAATGGTAATCCTGGTTCCAGAAGAGCAAACCTGTGTTGTTGTTGTTGTTGTTGTTGTTGTTAGGTGCCCTCAAGATAACAATAAGTGTCCTCAAAGTAACATCCTTGCCATTCAACAGAAGGAAATAATGCCGGGTCCTGCGCCATTAACTAAAACTCTGAGGCACTGTGTCAATCCATATTGTCCAGGTTGTTCCTCTTGATTTCGCTGTACCTCTGCCTTCCCAAGAACATGCCATTTTCCAGGGACCGATCTCTCCAGAAAACATACCCAAAGTACATGAAGCAGTGTCTCACCAATTTCACTTCCAAGGAATATTTTGGCTGTAATTCTTCAAACAGATTCATTTTGTGTATGTGTTTTTATTTTTGCAATCCATAGCATTTTCAATACTCTTCAATTCTTCATCAGTTCTATAGTTCAAAGGCATTGTTTTTTCCCCGGTCTTCCTTATTGCATGTCCAACTTTCACAAGTATAGGAAGCTACTGAAAATATCATGGCTTGGATCAAGAATAGCATATTCCTCAAAGTAACATCCTTGCCATTCAACTCTTTAAGGAGATACTGTACAGTAAATTTGCTCCATGCAAGCAGTTATCTATCTCTTGACCATTGTCTTCAGAAGTATTGATTATGGGTCCAAGCAAGATGAAATCCTTCAAACTTTTCTTGGTTTATTGTAACATGACCCATTGGTTTGGTTTTCTTACATTACATTTTAATCTATATTGAAAGGTACAATCCTTGATTTTCATGAGCAAGTGCTTCAAATCCACCTCATTCCAGCAAGCAAGGTTGCATCATTTGCATAGGCAGGCTGTTCATAAGCCTTCCTCCAATCCTGCTGTCACATTATTCTTTATATATTCCAGGTTCTTGCATTATTTGCTTGGCATACAAATTAAATAAATATGGTAAAAGGACACAACCCCGATGTACACCTCTCCTGATTTTCAGCCACGCAATACTTCTTTGTTCTGTTCTCAAAACTGCTTCTTGATCCAAGTCCAAGTTCCACATGTGCAGAATCAAGTGTTCTGGACCCACCATTCTCCATGGGGTTTGGTAACCTTTTTAATTTGCTAAAATGCTCAGCCAAGATTTTGGTGTCACTTTTTTTCTTTTCAATGTTCTGAATAACTCAAAGAATGAACATGTACATACAAGAATTTTAGGACTTTAATTAAGCTATACTTGAAGAAAAATAACATTATGCAGATACATGAGATGGGTTATGATATTTTGGAAATTAACTATATCTCGGGTGGAGAAAACCTGAAAAAAAACATAGTAAATAGGCTTTGAATTTAACGTTATATTCCTATTTTTCCTGGATGGTAATCTAGGTAAGATGTTATTGATCTGAGGAAAATATGTCTATATATGTGCTATCTCAGCTGTTGTAGATTCTTATTGAAGTTTTCAGAATATATTCTTTTATTTGTAAAGTGCAGGGGGAAAAATAAGAATTACTAACTCTCAATTCTTGATTACAAAAAAAAAAAAAAACAACCAACAAAACAAAGACAAAAACCTAAAGGGCCCGGTGGAACTGTCCTTTCGAGTTATTGAAACTATAACTCTTGAAGGTAGTATAAAGCCCCATCTTCCTCCCACAGAGGGACAGGTGATTTCAAACTGTTGACTGTGAGGTTAACAGCCGAATGTGCAACTACTGTGCAACTAGGGTTTCTATCAATTCTTGATAAAGAGATGGGAGCACAGTATCATTATAAATACTTTTGTCTTTGTTTAGAACAGCAGTTCTCAAACGGTGGGTTGTGGCCCCTTTGGGGTTCGAATGATCCTTTCCCAGGGGTTGCCTAAGACCATAGGAAAACACATATTTCTGATGGTCTCAGGAACGGAGACACCGCTCCTCTATCATCTCCAGGCGGGTCCGCCCACATGCAGATACACCCACATAAGAGCACCCGGCTTGCAGACTTTTACCCATGCTACACCATGCTTCAAGACACAATCTCATTGATTTGTAATGAGAAACAAATATTTCACAATATATACTGAAATACATATTGTTTTTGTAATTAATCACTATGCTTTAGTTATGTTCAATTTGTAACACTGAAAATACATCCTGCATATCAGATATTTACATTAAGATTCATAACAGTAGTAAAATTACAGTTATGAAGCAGCAACAACATTAATTTTATGGCTGGGGTCACCCAACATGAGGAACTGTACTAAAGGTCGCGGCACTGGGAAGGTTGAGAACCACTGGTCTAGAGTCATAGTCACTCTAAAGCACACAGCAGAACTGCCCCTGTGAGTTTTGGAGACTATGTTGAAACTAGATGGTAATGAGCTTGATTTTATGGCTATATACAGATGTCTAAGCTATCAAACCCATTAGCCTTTTGTGCTGTCTAGATTTGGGATTCAACTAAGAAAATCTCACGTTTCTATTCATGCATGTTTCCTTCATGTAAAAACCGCAATATTTATTATGGTCGAAGAGGCAGGTGAAGATACAGCCTATGTTTTCCTACTGTTATCATCATTCCATAGAGTGAGCTCTTTGACAACAGGCTTTCTGAAAAATCCCTGTGTATCCCTGTAAGCTATGGATATTACATTTTTATATGAAACAAGTCTGCTACCAAAAAAAATCTATTTAAAGCTTTAAAAAGCCAAAGGGCATAGGCCAGCTGATTCCTAAACTCTGTCTTCAGAACTGTGTTAAGGTACTCAGGACAATCTCCACCTAATTCACAATGAAAAGATAAAAAAGAAACCAAAACTAAAAACAGTTGTTGTCTAGTAGACTTATACTCAGGAGATACCACGTGAGTCAGAGTAGATGGTGCTCCATTAGGTTCTCCAGAGCGGATTTTTGAAAGTTTTGCTAGAACCTGCCTCCAGTCTTTCACACTTATCCTTCCTAGCAGCTGACCAAATACTTTAACCATTCCCCACCCAGGGACTCCTAACTGAGCTTCAGAATCCCTAATTTATGTGAACTGTGTTCAAGGAGGGGGGAGGAAGTCTGACAGGATAACGTCGTATTTGTGAAGTGACAATTCCCTATGATTCCTTCCATCTGAAGCACTCACTTATTGTCATCTCCCTCTTCTGTACATTTTTTGTCATGGTCACAGATATTTCGGATAGCTAGCAAAGGAAAGACACACTTGGAGGTACATTTAGTGTGGATTTAAGATGTTTCAATAGCTCTCTGGCACAGTGAGCATTGGGCATTTATTCTTTATCTACTCAGAGTGCCAAAACCTTCCAGGATTACACCTACAACTCCATAAACCAACTACTTTTGCCCAGGGATACATATGGTATTAGTCCAGAAGACATATGGTGAAGTGAAATACTCCCAGAAGTTCAAGAACAATGGGAAATCAACAAAGTTAGGAATGGTCAAATATAAAATTCCTCTAAAGAAAATCAATTGTCTAAAGAAAACCATTTCCACCATTAGGAATGAGATACTATAATGTTGGATCTTTTTTTTGAATGAAACAAAATACATATACAGTGAACCCTCGTTTATCGCGGTTAATCGGTTCTAGACCCTACCGTGATAAATGAAATTCCGCGAAGTAGGATTCCTTATTTGTAAATCAAATATTTTCGTAGTTAGAGCATAGAGGACATGAAAAAACACCCTGCAGTCACCATTACACTCATATTACCCAATTTATTAAACGAAAAAGGGAAAATACAGTAAAACATTTTGGACGTTACAATTATCATTTATTATTTATTATATTATTTATGGCATCAAGCGTGTACAGTATGAGCCAATCAGCGGCAGTAATGACAGAGCATGCGCTGTTATGCAAAAACCGCGAGTGAAGCCACGGAAGTCGAAGCGCGAAGTGGCGAGGGTTCACTGTATATATATGTGGGAAACCTGAAAAGCAGAATTAGAATTCCTCTGAGGAATAGCGAAACTTCTAGGGCCCATGGAAACAACTCAGACATGTGGAAAAAACAAAACTAAACTAGTGTGTACCTGACAAAATGGGAACCTAAAATCTTACATCATTCATGACGAGATGTGATGGCGAAAGAAAAGTTTCGAAACTAAGAAGGACTAAAAATGATAATACAAAAATAATAATTTGTGGAAAGGTTATGAAAGTTATCAATACAAAGAATTAGGGGAAGGGTCATATAGAGTTCCGGCAGGAATGAATAAAACATTGAATTAAATTCTTGGATGGAATGATTTTTATGAATCAACTTTTCTCCCAAGAAAGATACACTGAAGTCTTAACCACATACTTATGACCATGACCTTGCTCTGAAATAAGCAATCTGGAGATGTTATTTCTTAAGTTGACATAATGTACTTGAATAGTGTGTGTCCCAATGCTATATGAGCAGTGTCCTTATAAAATAGCACAAGAGGCACAGAGAGAAGGTGAGACAGAAGACTAGAGTTCAGCTGCACAAACTAAAGGATGCCTGGTGGCACCAGACATAGAGTGTGCTGGAAAGGATATTCTGTTGGGACTTTCTGAGGGAGCAACTTCCTGCGAACACCCAACCCAGACTTCCTCTTACAGAATTATGAGACAATATATTTATGCTGGTTTAAGTCATCTACTTAGTAGGATTTTTTTTAATGGTAGCCCTAGGGAAGTAATAAGGGACTAAAATCATCAGTGTGTATTGCCATTCGTTGTAAAGAAAATAAAAATCCTCACAACTGGACCAGTAGCAGCATGAAAAAGGAAAGAAATATTGAAGTTAACAAGGATTTCATCGTTTGGATTCACAACCAATGCCTATGGAAGCAGCAGTCGGAAATTAAAGGACGTATTGTGTTGGACAAACCTGTTGCCCTGGACCTCCTTAAAGTATTGAAGAGCCAGGATATCACTTTGAGGACTAAGGTGCATCTGACTCAAGCGATGGCTTTTTCCATTGCTGTGTGTGAAATTCACACCTTGAATAAGGAAATACTACAGAGGAAGAAAGGACGCTTTGGACTTGTGCTGCTGGTGAACACTACCGTGGACTTCCAGAAGACTCAACAATTCTGTCTTGGAAGAAGTCCAACCAGTGTGCTCTATCAGAGTAAGGATGGAGAGACTTCTTCTGTCATACCGTGCATATATTATCAGGAGAGACCAGTCCCTGGGAAAATACATCACACTGGGTAAAGTAAAAGCAAAAAAGAAGTAGACATCGGAAGAGAAGGACTGACGGTGTGACTACCACTGTGAGCTCCAACCCAGCAAGTGTGAGGGTGATACCGGGCCATGCAGTGTTTGAGTCTATTAGTGTAGGATTGTTGTGGGTGGGAGCCCACTTTCTGGCACCTAATGACAATAGCATTACCACACATTGATGTCATCTGTTTACACAGTATAACTTTCTTATTTATTTTTTATTTGAAATAAATATTCTATTTGTCGCAATTTTGTGGTTGTGATTTTCTATCATTCCTCCTGAAGTCACAAAATTATTGAAGCTTCAGGTGACCCCGGATCCTAAGTCTTTTCTTTGCTTTTTTATTGATTTATAATCAGGAAACCGATTTCAAACAACAACAATGAAAATATTGCAAGTTTGAAACTCTGTATACAAATGATTTTATACATAAGAAAAAGTTATTTTTCTTAGGACATTAAAATAAATTAAAATGCTGCAATGTTTAATAATTAATTTCTCTGTTTCTGGCATGGTTTTATTAGACTGCTTAACGGATGCCAAGAAAGATAAAAAAGGAAGGTGGCAGCAATCCCAAACATATGTTATCAGAAATGTATGCTTCATGACTGCCGGTTGTAGAAAATTATGCGACTAAATTATTTTTGGTTACTTACAGAACAAGGCTTGCAAACATGTCTTCTGCATCTTGTGAGCTGAGAGAGGAATAAGTATCTCAAGGTGGAATATTCACTTGCTCCATATTTTCCAAATCTGTATTTAAACACAGAGAAGCTATCAGCGAGTGAGAGGAGAGTGGGTGGAAAAGGTGTACAATGTGATCCCAAGTATTAAGCATGTGGGAAGGGAGCACAAGGTATGAAAGAGGAGACAATTCTCCAAGAATGAATAAAAATGTGTTTGGGAATGGAAATGTGCAGGAATTTTAGAACTTTTTTTTACCAGAATGAGTTTCTCAAATGGGAAGCCAAATGTGCCTAAATCCCAGCAACACTATAGGAGGAAGTCTCTTAAATTACTTGCACCAAAAAAACCACAATGTTTTTGAAAGTGAAAGGCAATGTGTCTTTGGTTAGCACCAGGTGCTTCCTAGGTCATCATTTAAGTATTTTCTGAGTTGCTGGAGGCCCTTCATAGTCCAGGTTCACCCTGACTGGCCTCTGCCCTCCTGTGTAGCAGGTGACAGCTTGGATTGCTAGCTGTGAGGTCAGTAGTTCAAGCTCACCAGCTTCTCTAAGGGAGAAAAATAAGACTGTTCCCATACCGATTTACAGTCTCAGAGAACACAAATGAGAAATTTTAATCCATTCTATAGAATCAGTATGAGTCATAATTGAATGGCTGGCATTTTTTTAATCTGCCATCAATCATTTTTAATAACTGTTTTTATTATATTTGAGAATGTATTTATAAACTAACTCTGGGCTTCAGGTATGATCATTTTCATAAGAAAT
>NW_022111373.1:134584980-134587544 GCF_000313985.2 Echinops telfairi
AAAAGACGTTAGGAAATTTAAAAATTATATTTCACAAAATTATATTTCTCAGTAGTACTGCCATCAAGTACCATACCACCCAGCAAGACTTCTACTGGATATATGCCACAAAGAAGCAAGAGACAGAACACGCATGAACAGACATGTGCTCTCTCATATTCAAAGCAGCACAGTTCACAATAGCAAAGAGCTTGAAACAGCCCAAATGCCCGTCAGCTAAGGAATGTATTAAGAAACACCGGTACATACACTCAATGTAAAATGATGCATTCCTAAACATGCACGAGACCACAAACAAGACAGGGGAGCCATTATGCTGAGTGACCCAGTCAATCACGAAAGAACAAATATTGTAGGAGTCCACCACTACGGAGCTCAAAACCAAGGCAAAGGCAGGCTCCTGTTCTCAAGTCAGTTAGTATTCGAATCCAGTCTTCCAATCAATGACTTAGTGTGATTGCCTAGTTCCCAGAAGCCCTATACCACCCCCTTATTTGAGCATCTTAAAAACCACTCGAGAGGTGTCCTCACTCCAGATGTGGTCAGTTTCTCATGTCGAGGGGAGGGGAAAAAGGTTGATCAATTCCTGCCATGTAGAAATGTTCTACAGTCATGCCAAATCAACAGCCACTCCTACAAAAGAAATTAGTGACCTTTACCCAGAACTCAGATCAAGAGGAGGTGGAGATAGGTCTGCATCAGAGAATGCTATTACATTTCTAACGGTGGGTAAACCAGTGGAACAACCCACCATTGAAAAACCAAACCAAACCTCATTCACTTGCATTCCAAGGGGGAAACCTACCCATTATTGTGTTCCTAAAGTGGCATTTTTAATCTAGTTTCTCTTTTTTTAAAAAAAATCATTTTATTGGGGCTCGTAGAACTCTTATCACAATCCACACATACATCCATTGTGTCAAGCACATTTGTACATCTGTTGCCATCATCATTCTCAAAACATTTGCTTTCTACTTTAGCCCTTGGTATCAGCTCCTCCTTCCCCTCCACCCGCTCCCTCATGAACCCTTGATAATTTATAAATTATTATTATTTTGTCATGTCTTACACTGTCCAACATCTCCCTTCACCCACTTTTCTGTTGTCCATCCCCCAGGGAAGAGGTTATATGTAAATCCTTGTAATGAGTTCACCCTTTCTACCCCACCTTCCCTCCACCCTCCCAGTATCTCCAATTTCACCACTCTTCCTGAAGTGTTCATCTGTCCTGGATTCCCTGTGCTTCCAGTTCTTATCTTTACCAATGTACGTCCACTGGTCTAGCCGAATTTTTAAGGCAGAATTAGGATCGTGATAGTGGGCAGAGGGGAGGAAGCATTTACAAAATAGAGGAAAGGTGTTTGTTTCATCATTGCTACACTACACCCTGACTGGTTCTTAATATAGTTTCTATCCAGCTCCTAATGACCCAGTCCAAGTGCTATAGACAACTGGGGTGTTAGATAGTCCTTTCAAGGTGGACAACACCCTTCATAGACCAAATCAGAAAGAACTGAATTAGAAGCCCCACTTAGCAAAGTGGATGTTACCTTAAACTCATTTGTAGCATATTTCAGGAACAGAAATACTCCCTTGAATTTAAAACTGAAATTTCCTAGTGAGAGAAGAAGCAGATAACCATTATCCCAAGGTTAGGAAATTGGTGGTCCTTGGACTTTGATTTGGTTTGTACCTATTGCTTTGAGGGTGCCCAAGGAAAGATGACATGTACTTGCTACTTTCATACTCCTTCTGCATTATTTTGTCTGTCATGTGTTATTCTACTAGGCATGGTTCTATGTTTGTAAGATTACAAAAGATATGTTTTGTGTTACTGAAAATATTTGAAGTGTTACTGAAAGAATTGGAATATCTTGTGGTTTTCCCACCCTTATTGATTGCATAAATAGTTTAGTTACCTAAATTTCAAGACAGTATAAATTGACATTTCTTGTCTTGTTGATTTTTTCCCATTGGTTTTCTGTATTCCAGTTCATTTCGTTCTTCTTGAAACTTTATGATTTCTTTTGTTATATTGTTGAAGGGTTTATGCTGCTATCGAGTAATAGTTGTTGGAGGTGTTGTGTTAAGGCCTTTAGCTTTGTTTTCTCCTCTTATCTTTACATGTGTGTTGATTGCCCTCTGATAACTCTATTTATTAGTCGATTTTAGTTGTGTGTTATTCAGTCTCCACACAGCTGTCTTCATGTTCCTGTTCTTTCTTTTCTGCTGATTTCCAGTTTTATAGCATTGTAATCTGAAAAAATGGATCATAGGATCTCAATGTATTTGAATTTGTTAAGGCATGCTTTGTGGCCTAGTATGTGAATCAGTGTAGAGTATATACCATGTACACTGTAGAAAAATGTATACTATGATGTTAATGGGAGTAATACTCTCTATATATCTAGAAATTTGAGCTGGCTGATTGTGTTGTTTAGCTCTTCTGTTTATTGAGTTTCTTTCCTGATGATCGGTTTTTCCTTGAGAATAGTGTACTGAAATTCATGTCACAGCTCATCAGGTGTAGTGGAATGTGTCTGGGCCCTTCAATGGGAGAAGTA
>NW_022111373.1:134589453-134623757 GCF_000313985.2 Echinops telfairi
GAGCCCCCAATAAAATGAATTTTTAAAAGAGAGCCTTTTGTGTAGCATGCTTAATTTTTATACATAGATGTATATGTATTGTTCTCATTCAAAAGTATTCAAAGCAAAGATGTTGCCCTGAGGACAAAGGTCCACCGGACCCAAGCCATGGTATTTACAATTGCCTCATATGCATGTAAAAGTTGGACATTGAATAAAGAAAATTGATGAGGAATCTGGATGCATTTGAATATTGTGCTAGTGAAGAATGAAAGTCTTATGAAGTGGCAAAGGATTAAAAAAAAACTCTGTCTTGGTAGAAGTATAAGCAGAAAGTTCTGTAGAGGCAATGATGGTAAGAGTTCATCTCATTATTTTTCACATGTTGTCAAGAGTGATCAGCCCCCAGGAAAAGACATCATGCTTGTTGTGCTACAAGGGCAATGAAAAGAGGAACACAATGGACACAGTGGCTGCAACAATGGGCTCAAATATAAAAGCAATTGTGAGGATAGTGCAGACATGGGAAGAGTTTCTTTTTGTTGTACGTTGAGTTGCCGTGAATTCAAACTGAGTCAAGAAAACCAAACAACATCATCCAAAACATTTAAATTTTTTCTGAAATACCTTGTCTACATAACTAGTACTGAATTTTTTAAAATGTATGCACAAGAGGCTACCCACAAAGAAAATGGGGGCGGGGATCCACTGGGCAGAGCTTTTATAATATACATTTTTACCACTTAGGCAAGCATCAAGGAACTTTCTCTGAGTTTAGTGCAACCAGTGGCATTACCTGGGAATGTTCTCTCTGGTCACACTGAAGTTTTTCATAAAAACTATTTCACTTAAATCTCACTTTTTGTGATGGCTTTTCTAAGAGTACAGCATTCAGCTTTGAAATTTTGTTTCCTGCTCAGGAAAAATGCCACAGACATGGTTAATCAAGTTTTCTATTTAGAGGTTCTGAAAATATTGTGTAACAGTGTACAACAAAAAGGCCTGATTTGTGCCAGATGGAGGATTGGCTTTGCCACCATGACAATGCCATTTCAGTGCACCAGTTTTTGGCAAAAAAAACCCAGCATACCTCTCTTGTCCCATGCATCGACGCATTTGACCTTGCTACGTGCAACTTCTTTTTGTTTCCATGTATGCAGAGGGACAAGAAAGAGTGATTTGGTGACATAGAAGAGGTATAGAAAAAAACAAGGGAGGTGCTGGCAGCCATCCAAAGAGATGAGTTTAAAAACTGTTTTCAAGAATTGAATCAGATTTGACAAATGTATTAAGTGTAATGGAGAGCACTTTCAAGGGGATAAGGTTGTTTTATGAATGAATGAATAAATAAATAAATGCGGAACTTTGAAAAAGATTCCGTTTTTTAGGGAAGTTCCCTCTCATATGTGGGGTACATATATACCCATATATACTCATATGTATGTATGTATGTATATACATACATATACAGTTATATATGGGGGAAGCACTCCCCGATCTATGCCAAGAAATTTGGAAGACCAATACTTGGCCACCTGACTCTAAAAGATACATATTTGATCCCATTCCAAAGAAAGGTGATCCAACACAATGCACAAATTATAGAAATATCATATATATTACATGGAAGTAAAATTTTGCTCAAGATAATCCAGTAAAGGTTGTCACAGTGCATTGACAGGGATCCAGTCACCAGAGCTTCAAGCTGGATTCAGAAGAGAACATGGAGCAAAAGATATCCTTGCAGATGCCAGATAGATTTTGGGTATAATAAGATAATACTGAAAGATGTTTACTTGTGTTTTACAATGTGGATTACAATTCAATATGAAGAAAACCAATATCTTCACAACAGTACTCATAGCTAACATTATGGTAGAAGGAGAAAAGATAGAAGTTGTCAAAGATGTAATCTTTCTTGGTTCCACAACCACGGTTTATGGAAACAGCAGTCAAGATCAAATGCTGCATTGCATTTGATAAATCTGCTGCACAAGACCTCTTTAAAGTCATGAAAAGAAAGTACGTTACTTTGAAAACTATGGTGCACTGGACCCAAATCATGGTATTTTCACTCATCTACTACGCATATGAAACTTGGAGGTTGACTAATGTTGACTGAATAAAAAGAATAAAGCTTTTGACTCATGGTGCTGGCAAAGGGTATTGAAAGCCCCATGAACTTCAAGAAACAAACACATCTGCCTTGGAAGAATCATCTTTAGAGCCAAAGATGATGAGGCTCTCTCACACACTCTGGACGTGTTGTCAGGACAGACCCGTCATTGGAGAAGGACGTAACGCTTGGTCAAATGGAGGCACAGGGAAAGAGCAGAAGGTCTTCAACAAGATGGAGTGACACAGCGGCTACAATGGACTCACACATAAGAACAACTGTGAGGACGCTGCAAGACCGGTGGTGTTTCATTCTTTTGTAGATACGGTTGCTGTGAGTTGGAGCCGATTGTTGAGGCCGAATGTGTATATAAACAAATACATACACATCCTCATTTTTTTTTTGAGATTAAGAGAAGTGTATTACGGAATTCATCTACGGGTATTCTGTGATTGCAGATATATGTTTTTTGTTTTTTTTTTAAATCATTTTATTAGGGGCTCATACAACACTTATCACAATCCATACACACATCGATTGTGTAAAGTGCATTTGTACATCATTCTCAAAACATTTTCTCTCCACTTAAACCCCCAGCATTAGGTCCTCATTTTTCCCCTCCCTCCCGGCTCCCCCCTCCCTCATGAGCCCTTGATAGTTTATAAATTGTTCTTTTGTCATATCTTGCCCTGTCCGACATCTCCCTTCACCCTCTTTTCGTTTTTTTGACGTAAATATATGTACTTTGGGAAGTATATATAATTTTTAGGAGTTGGGAGAAAGGGTAGATGTTATGGATGCCATGATTGCTGAAAATATGCATGTGATATTAGATATCTGTTAACCAGAAGGAAGTTATAAAAGTTTTGTTGTTGTCTGCCATGAAGTTATATGATCCCTTGGAGTTTTCTAAGCTATTTTCTTTCAGGGAGAAAATTTCAGATCTTTAGCCCCATGGAGCCAATGGGTGGGTTTGCACTACTAATCTTCAGGTTTAGTAGGAGATAAGTTTTAGCCAACAGTCATAAGGAGCATGTATTAGGTAGGTTATATTTTCAGAGAAAGTGATATTTTCTTATTTATGATAAATATGTTGATATCTTTGTATTCATTGGTACCGCAAGTTAATATGAGCATAGTTTCATAGTGATCATTGCAATAAGGGGGAAAAAAAGCACATATTAGCTGAGTAATTTTTCATGTATCCATACCAATGGATGGAAACAATCCATAATGGTACAATGAGAGTCTGTTGTCATCCCATGACATTGCTGCAAAGGGAAACTGAAGTGGTTCATTCAAGTTTTAATCACAATGTGGCATTTCTCACATTTTCATGGAATTTGCCGTGTGTTTCAAAACTCTCAATACAGAAAAAAATTCCCTATATTTCCGAATTTTGAAAAACATCCAGTATTTAAAATGCAGTTTTCCAAGAATTCCAGTAGATGGCATAAATAGCCCCAATTCTTGGTTTAGATTAGCATTAGTAATCCTGGGGAGGAGACTGCAGCTCTCCACACAGAGGGAAGAGGGACTGGGCCCATTCTCAGCTGCTGTTGAAAATCTGATTTAACTCTGAAATTGTAATCAGACCATTTCTTCTCCAAACAGAAATCTGTTTTTATCAACACGACACTGTCACATTAAAGATTTTCCTTTTGTCCCGGAACCTCTGCTTTACCAAGCACGATGTCCTTCTCCAGAGACTGGTCCCTCGGAAAACATGCGCAAAGTACCTGAGACAAACGCAAGCCATCTGCACTTTGAAGGAGCACTCTGGCTGAACTTCCACACCAGATCTGTTTGTTGTTCTGGCAATAACAATTGATGACTTCAGTGAGTTTATAGGAACACAAATGAACGTTACCAGTGTCCCTTATAAATGTCTGTATCTTGCTCAAACACAGTAGATGACTTTTAAATACACATGGAATTTAAACAATCAGGATGGTGACTGTGACAGAGGGCTTCTAAAATCACAGGTGTTCATTCAGAAAAGCTTATGTATACGTAATGGAGAATCAGGGAATCTAACCGACACCGGCGAAGACATCCTTTTTGTCAAAAGACACCTTCCATATTCAAGTCCTTTTCTAATGAAACACATTAAAAACTCAGCCCACGTTGTTTCAACAAGCCACATCTACTGCTTTGTTTAGTTTGGGTTTGGTTTTTATAGCTGCCCCCCAACTCCCCATGCCTAGTCATATAGCCCCAGTCATGCCACACATCTAGACACATGGAGTCCCCAAACTTCTCACAGAGTTCTCCCTTGTAAATGGGTTCTGACACAACCAGTTTTCAAAGAATGGGATACCTCAGTTTGAAAACATGTTAACTATTACTGTCTTTTATACTCAGTGTCTCTGAATCTGATTTTTATGTCCCTAGGGATTGGCATGAGAATGACAACATCAGCAAATCGTGCACCACAACATGTTATGTAGTATGCAATTCACAAATGCTATTGCTGTTCTTAGGTGATAAATGATTCAAATCATATATGTAGGTGTGCTGCAGAGGAATTATTGTCAGATCTTGTGATATCCTTGATGCCATGCTTGAGTCCATTGGTTGTTGCAGCCACTATGTCAAGCCCATTTATGGTCATTAGATTTTGTGTCAATTTGGCAGGGTCAGAATTATCAGAGGGTTCCAGTTAAAATCTAATAACCCCAAAGGCAGAGACCCAGCATATTTTAATTACATCTGTAATGAAATTCACTATAAAAGATTAGGTAAGTTTAGGGTGGGATGTGGCACCTTTACTCAGATCACAGCCCTGATGCAATTAAGTGAAAGGAAATTTCCTTTGGGGTGTGGCCTGCTTCCAATATAAGTGGGCGCTGTAGAAAAGCTTGATTGATTTTTGCTGGATCCGGACCTAGCATGTGCCTCAGTGACCTCTGGCTCTTTGGAATTGAGCCCCTGGTGCATTATACAGCCTGTGGTTCCTGCATCCTGTCTTACTTACCTTGGATTCATGTGCCTCTGTAGCCACTGGCCTGTTTTGTCCCTGATCATCTTGGTTTCATTAGTTCCCAAGGCCGCATGAGTCAGAATAAGCTTGAAGCCTAACATCTGAGTCACAGACATGGAACCTGCCTGACTTAGACTCACATGATTCTTAAACTGTTTGAGGCATTTTCTTGATATACATTATAGATAGTTGAGGTCCACCGGTTTTGTTTCTCTAAATAAACCAGCTTAAGACACCACATATTAAGGGTTTTCCTTTCTGTCCTTGAAACTCTACCAAGTATGATGCCCTTGTCCAAGGACTGGTCCCCTCAACCTGATAACCCTCGCAAAGTACATGAGACAGTGTCTTTCCATTCTCTCTTCCAAGGAACATTCTGGGTGAACTTCTTCCAAGAGAGATTTGTTTGTTGCTCTGACTGCTCATGGCAGATTCAATAATTTTGGCTAACGACATAATTCAAACACATCTCTGAACCATAGTGACAGTGTGCAACACTGTCCTGTCCTCCACCATCCGCACCATTGTTTATCGGTGAGGCTTGAGCAGTTGCTACAGTCATGATGTCAAAACATCTCCTTGGGGACCTTGTGTTCCTTTGCTGCCCCTCTACTTTATCAAATATACAGAATGTCTCCAGGAACCAGTCTCTCCTGACAGCATATCTAAAGTATGTAAGACAAAATTTTACCATCCCTTCTAAGAGATTAGAAAGCCTCATCTTTCTCTGATGCAATGACTAATGTCAGTAAACTATTAACCTTGCACTGAGTGAGTAGCCCAGAATGGAATCTTCTAAGCCACCATAGCCCCTAAGAGAAGACTAGGCAAGTTACAGTATAACTCAGTCAACACATTAAAAAATAGGCTTTGCCACAGATGAAAAAAGAAATCACTTATCTGAAACATTAGTGGGGTTCTGAAAGCCTCCCTATGTTTTATATATTTTATTTTTCACAAACCTATATAATTTTATTCTTATAAGCAGTAAAACATTTCATTAATTTTATGTAAGAATGTAAGTCTTGCCTTCATTGCTTATCAAAAGTTTTTCTTCACTTTCTTACTCAATGCCTAGAGTTTTTCTGTTAGTCAACAATTTAGAGAAATACACTAAAACCAAGGGACTAAAGCACATAGAATGCATCCAAAGTTTAAAATGACTTAATTTAAATGAAGTTCATTTAACCACCCCATCAACACTCATGGAATCAGCAATCAGGATGTCAAATGATGCAGGGGATTTGGCAAATCTGACTCAAGCCATGGTCTATTCAATGGCCTCATGTGCATGTGAAAACTGGACAATGAGCAATGGAGATTGATGAATAATAGTTGCATTTGAATTAAGGTGCTGACGAAGAGTATGAAAACTACAATGGACTTACAGAAGAACAAAGCAATCTGACCTGAAACAAGTACTGCCAGAATGCTCCTTAGAAGCGACGATAGAAAGGTGTCATCTCTCATGCTGTGGACATATAATCCAGAGAGACTGGTGCCTGGAAAAGGACCTCATGCTTGCTATTATGGAAAAATAGCTAACATGAGCCCCGTGGCCTTGTGGGTTCTGAATTGGGATGCTCACCCTAACATCATGAGTTAAAAACCCCATGTTTCATGGGAGACAGATGGGGCTTTCGATTCCTGTAGTGCTTTACAGTGTGTGAAATCCCCAGGGGCAATTCCACTCTGTCCTGTAGGACGGCTCTGAGTTGGAATTGACTTGAAGGCTGTTAGAGCGAGAGTCAAAAGGAGACCCTCAAAAAGATGGGCTGACAACGTTGTTGTAGTCACAGGCTCAAGCACAGCAGCTATTGTGGGGATATTGTAGGACAGGGTGGCGTTTTTCTCTGCTACATGTCCTGTCACTATGAGTCACAACCAGCTTGAAAGTATCTAATAACCATATCTAACAACTTAGCATAAATATAGCTATAACTCATGCAAATGCAAAGAATATATACTTGCAAATGATTAATCATGCCTGAAAGCAGAAAATACCAGGAGTAGGTTTACCTGTTTCATGAACTATGCAAAGGCATTTCACTCTGTGGATGATAAGTTATCAGAAATTTTTCACAATGAGAAATCCACTTAACTGTGATCTTGTCAAACATACATGTAAACCAAGCGTCAGTTAATTAAAGATAATAAGAGAATAATGCATGGTTTAATTTTTTTAAGTGTGTCAGGGTTGTATCTTCCCGCCATACTTATTCAATATCAATTCAATTCAATACTGAGAAGCCATCTGACAAATAGGGCGATGTGGAGAATACAGGTACAGGATAGGAGAAATGTTTATTAGCAACCTTTGAGATGCAGATGTAACAACCTTGCTTACAGAAAGTGAAGTAAAGCTTTGATCAAAAACTAACCTTAAGCATTAAGATTAAACCTCAACATAAAGATCTTCACAACTACACCCATGAGCAATATCATGATAAATCAAAAAATGTTGAAAATTGTCAAATTCTTCTTTTTCAGATCCACAATTGGTACTCAGGGACACAGCAGCCAAGAAATCAAACAACACATTGCGTTGGGTAAACCTGCGGCACACGATCTCTTTCACACGTTGACAAGCCAGGATGTCATGTTGAGTGGCTGTAACAGTGAGCTCCAGCACATCCACAATTGTCAGGATGTGCAGGACCTGACACCATGTGGAGATTTACGTTGTCAATTTTCAAATTACAAATGAATCATCTTTTTTTGGTTTTTGTCTTTCTTCTATATCCTTAACACTTCCGTTCTTTCTTCTATATTGCTTTCTCATATGATTGAGAGATTTCTTCAGGACAAGCTCTAAACCGTATCATTCAGTCCAAAGCGTGTCACTCTCCACCACAGGATTCTCACCTGGCAACACTTACACCTCTTCCCATGAAGACAGGTCTCTCAGGTTATAACTGCTTGGTGGCCTCAATAGGACCGCTCTTATCACCTTTGTTTCCACCAGGGGACAATAGCCTATTGCCAATTGCTTTCAAATTTAAACCAAAACACATCTTGCCTTTTCTGGCTCACAGTACAAAGTACTGCTTTTCCATGAAACTCCCTGCTTTCAGGCTCTGCACTCACAGTAATGCTCTTTGCCTACAATTCTGCTCGCTGTGGCTCCCCTTGTGCCCTCTCCTAGCAATTGTGTGCGGTTGGTTGCTCCATCTAATTGGCTTTCTGCCCTCAAATTGCTTAAGCATTTGGACAGCATGGGAATGATCTATTCTTTATGGGGCTCTTACAGACCACGTTTCCCTGTTAGGGAGAGAATCATATGCTCCCCATTTGGAGGGGAGGAAAAATATGATGTAAGGTTGCTATATGTGTGAGTTAAAAGCAAGTAAGATTTTGAAATCAGCACACATCTCCATGGATCCTGAACGTGCATTTGCTTGCTGCTACTGCAGTCAGAGCTGTGAAAATTGAACGACCGGAGCACAAATACAGCTGCAGTCATCTCACGTGGGTTTCCATGCTCCACTTCCGTTCTCTTTCTCATGTGTTTTCTTAACCGGAAAGTGCAACATGCTGTCACATCAAATCTGACTCATTGCATATGGGATGTGTATAGCTTAATGGGGATTTTTTTAAGTACTCTATAATTATTGTATTTCCCACATTATAAGCAATCAGTGACCAGCCAGCAAATAAATTGTATGTGTAACACAGGTGAAACAGATTGATATGGATTATATGTATACTACCATCATTAAGTGAGGATATGCTAAAAGAACTTTATGTTTCACATTATAGTGTCTATTGTGTGCATTTGAAGAAAAGGAGGAAATAGAAGATCTAAATGAAGGTTTTCCATCTTTACCATAAGACAAACACATGATGATTTGAGCAGAATGAAAAACAAATTAAAATGTACTTCATTATCCAAATTTAAACCCAACTACATTCTCTCTTTTCCTCATTCCTTTAGTCAGGTTCTTATTTTATAGATTATTCCCAATTTTTTATTTCATTTATTACAAACGTGTAGCATATTTGTATGTGACTAGCCTTTTACAAATTGATATAGACTGTTCTATTCTACTCAATGTCTCTTAATGTTTTATGTTCCCTTCTACTGCTGGATATTTATATTTGAGGGAAAAATTTCTAGATATATTATAGTATCCTTCCTTCTCTACTTTCATGGTCATGGGATTTCGACAAGTGCCCATGCCTCCATCTATTCATTCCTGAAGCCCCCCAGGTGGATGTAGACTTGCCCTTGCAGATAAAAACTGCCTCCTAGAGACAGTGAGCAATAGAATCCAGGTGGTTTTGAAACCTAGGTAAATTTGTGAAGCCAAGTCACCGTGCCAAAAGAGCATCTTTCCGTCTCCTTCAATTATTAAATCATAACATCTAATCTGATTCAAAGCAGGGAATTCCAAGAAAAGTATGGTTTCCTTTCTTGCTCTGGCTTTTTGGACAGCCTCTCTACCCCTGAACTTTTAATGCTACCTTAACTATGAAAGCAACGATTCACATTTTCCAAAATATTTGCCCTACAAAATATTTCTGGGATATTCTCACATGCTCTCAAAATAACCACTTCTTTCTCTAACCAGAACTTTCTCGAACTAGAAAGAACACTTTTTTTTCAGGAAGGCCACTGGTGTAGAGAAGTTTTTCACTAACATTTTGCGAAGGGGCAGTAAAAATTCAGCAGCAAGTCCTGAGCTGCTGGATAATGAGGTTTGTCCCTGACTCGCTCCAGGACTTGAGCTCAAGCAGGTTGACATACAGATTCAAAAAGTGTCCTCCTCAGCATGCAAGGAGTGGGGCTCTGTCTAGCGTAGCTACCAGACAGACTACGTCTTGCCATTGACCACACAAAGTCCCATGAGCTATCCCTTGAATCCACTCGTTCCCTTCCCAAGTCCATGGTTATGAACCTTACACTTTTAAATACTATTTTGAGATGTATTCAAGTTCTTTCTGATCTTTTTTAATGATAAACTTGAGAAACACAGGTATATATGTCACCCTGTGGACCAGATTGGATACGTTTGTAAAAAGAGGGCCTTCCTCATTTTCAATGCCTTCTAGTTTCCTTATATTTATCTAAAGGTATAACTGGCATTGGGCCTCACAAACATTTCTGGGCAAAAGAAACCCCAACAAAACAACAAAAACTGATTAGATATTACTGTTCTGAGCTTGAAACCTGATCTCAAGGAACAAAGAGGAGCAAGCACATTACAAATATACGTACAAGGTTTTACCTGATGAATCACTTCTGCAATAATAATACAAATGGAACCAAAGACACTGTTATCAAGTCTATTCTGAATCACAGCAACTCATAAAGGATTTTTGAGGCAGTGTTGGTTAAATTGCCAACCTTGTGTGTAACACTTCAATATTTACCCAGACTCACCACAAGGAATGTAAAGAATTCAGCACTATTGAGTCAATTCTGACTCACTGTGACTCTGAATGGCAAATTAGAACTGTTCCTTTGACTTTCCAATGCTAGCACTCTTTACCACAATGGAAAGCTTCATTTTCTGTGGAAGAGTGGCTTCTAGATTTGAATTCCTGACTATGATTTTAGCAGTCGAAGGCATAACCCACTCTGCCATCAGGGAGGTAGGCTTGGCTAAATTCTTATTATGATTTACTGTCCTATTATCTCTCCAGCAACATAACTGAGCAGTGAAACCTTGGCACATCAATTGCCCACACGGAATAATTTCATTTCTCAGCCTCTCATAACTACTAGTACATAAACATGGCTAAGATTGTGAAGAAGTTTTTCAAAGGGAACAGAAAGGACCCGTGCATTTCCTGGTCGCCTACTTTAAGATGACATGCTGATCTCAGACCGTAGTGCATGTCACCTCCCTCCATGCTGAAGTTCACTCCTCTTCTCCCATAAGCTTCAGGCCAGAACACAGCTTGTTTTATCTCGGCCTTCATGTAAATAATTTCATCAAAGAGTTAGTATCATTTCTTCCCGAGGGAAATCATGCTACATTGATCCACTGTCTTTTGCCATGCAATACCTGATGACGTTGCATGCCTTCAATCTTTTTCAGGAAAAGGTATTGCTATTGTTGCTAAGTGCCATCAGGTTGCCTTCTCTCAGCCTGGCCCTGCGCATAACAGATAGAAATACTGCCCACTCCTCTGCCCTCTTCACAATGGTTAAGCGTGCGCTCCCTGTTGGAACCAGTGTGGTCATCGCACTCATTGAGGGCCTTCCTCTTTTCCAATGCCTTCCAGTTTCCTGAGCAGCACGCTCTTTTCCAGGGACTTGGCACTTACTTCAGACATGCCATTCAGAAGAAGGTAGCATCGCATATTATGAGATGATTAGCTTCACATATTTCTTACTTGCTCTGTCCGCCAGACCATTTGACCCGAGAGGATCTAAGAGAACATATACCATTTTGCTTTCCCTTATTCTTCCCCTAAACTGATTTGTTTCTTTCTTCTTAGAGCTTGCTGTTACCGTGGCTCATGTATGGGTTGGGGGAGCAGAAGGACAGCATGATGCAAGTGTCAATTCTTTGAATATATATCCTATAATCGTTTTTGTCTCCAATTTCATATAATGTTCATGAGCTAGCATATCAGAATCTCACATTTGTACCCCCACAGGGCAGTGTATGGGTGGTTCTGGGGAGTGGAAAGGTAAACTGTGGATTTGGAAACTTTTAGAGGAACTTGTAAGTGCTTAACTACAAGGAGAAGGGTTGGCTGTTCAAACCCACCTAAGGATGCTTCAAAAGAGAAGTGTGGAAACTTGCTTTCAAACCATCACACCCCTGAACATTCTACATAGTAGTTTTCCCCTGACACATGGAGTCACCTTGGGCAAAACATGCTCCCCAGCAGCGAACAACAACAGTAGCCTTTACTTATTGCAAGAAGAGTTCACTGAGTGAATTAGCAGGATAATAAAGAGGATAAAACACCGGAAGATTGGATAAGTTTGTAAGATATAGTAGAAAGGGATTGAATAGCAATCATATTAAGTCAAAAAATCTGGAAACACTTGCTTTATTTCTTTTTTCTAACCTTAGTGTTAAAGTAAGGGAGAAGTAAATTACAGAGCTATTGTACAATACATTATATGACATTGTCTTATGAATTCCTCAAAATTTATGTCATTTATGTCATTATAATCAAATCTGCATGAAAGACATTTATTTTTTCTCAGCTATTTTGGAGATGATGAATAATTGATCCTGAAACATTTTTAAATAAGAGCCTTGGGAATCTGTCTACAGAAGGAAACTTCTTAAGGACTTGATGTTTGCACTCAGGAAAAACCCAAATTAATTTCCTCCTTGACTTCTCCTTTCCTCAAAGAGGCAAATTTTCTCCTCAAAAGAATTGGTAATATGCAATGTGTTCCACAACTGAAGTTTTATCCACCTAATCAAAGTTTTATATACCGAGTTCAGGGTTGCCCCTCTGGCACTACAAGCTAAGTTCAAAAATGATATCTGTACTCTGGCGAACTTGGACTGTTGTTAATCGTTTGCTCCAACTCACGATTATCCTATATATAACAGAAGGAAACTTGGCAGTTCTGTATCATTCTCAAAATCATTTGTAGATTCTAATGGAGAAAATATGAAAGCACAATGAATTTGTAAAAGGACCAACCATCCGTCTTGGAAGAAGTACCGCCAGAATATTCCACTGAGGCAAGGATGGCAAGACTCATCTTACGCACTTGGACATGCTGTGAGGAGAGGATAATCCCTGGAGCAGGACATCATTCTTGGTAAAGTGGAGGAGCAGTGAAGAAGAAGGCCCTTAACTACATGGATTTACATGCGGCTGCAGCAATTCTCTTAAACCTAGAAACAGTTGTGAGGAAGGCGCAGGTCTGGGTAGCACTTGCTTCTGTTGTGCACAGGGTCTCCATGGGTCCGAACTGAATGAATGGCACCCAACAATAAAAACATGAAAACAGTCAAGCTGTATTTCACCTGTTTTTCTCCCTATGGTGCAAATAAAATCTTAGCCTAAGGAGAAATTTCACTTCTTATGAACCAAAAAACCACTTTAAGACAGATATTATAACAATACCAATGTCTTCCCATTTAAACATTAAGATAAACTGTGGATATGAAAACTCAACTAGGTGAGCTGAGACAAGACGTCTTGGCCCTCATTTTAGCTTGACCATCAGATTTTTGCCTTGCCCATATTAGGATTCTCCTAAATGAGAAGTCAATATGCCTTTTGGGGAGGTGTTGAACTAGATATTTTAAAAGTAAGAAAGAATCGGATCATTTAGTACTTCAGTATATTAGTGCCAATTATGCACTATTACCTTCAAGTTCTTCCTAGCAGTTAATTAAAATGTATCTCTGCTTTAGAAGCTTAGTGTAAGTTATATTTAATAGGCTGGCAACTGGATTCCTTTTGAATTACCATGAAAACAACATACTTCCCATTAACATGCAAACTCTGTAACACTTACTTTGACATCTTCCACATTCTATGCACAGAAACAAGCTTAAATCTAAAACAATACTCCAATAAGAATCATCATTTCTAATCAGATAATATCACTTATGTGCCTGTAATCAAAGAAGAAAGGGAATAGGTAATTGTCATAATAGTCAAAATATATTAATACATTTTTAAACATCTTCAAATAATGCTGCTTTTGTTTACAGAAATTAGAACATAGATCAGGCAACCAATATTCATGATTTTGCTTTTGTTTGATGGTGCCAGCTAGTCAGTTCCAGACCACAGCAATCCTGGGTCCAACAGATCCAAACAGTGCTCCACCTTTCCATCCTCACAGTTATAGTTCATGTCTGAGCACACTGCTGCCGCCGTTGTGTCAATCCATATCGTCAAGTGGCTTCCTCTTTTACACAGACTTTGAACTTCACCAGGCAAGATGTCCTTTTCCGGGGACGGTGCTCTCCTGCTGACATATGCAAAGTATTTGAGATGAAGTCCCACCACCCTAGCTTTGACGGATCATTCTAGTTGTGTATCTTCCCACATTGATTGGTTTTGTTTTGTTTTTAGCAGCCACTGTGCTTTCGGTATTCTTCTCTAGCACCCCAATTCAAGTGCAGTGAGTCTCCTTTAACCTTCCTTATTCATTGTCCAGATCCCACATGCAGAGTCGATGATGTCAAAAATGCTGGATTGGGTCAGGAACATCTTGGTCCTCAAAGTGCCATCCTTACTCTTCAATACTTTAAAAAGAGAACTCTTTTTGCAGAAAACTCACCCGATTCAATACGTCATTCGACTGCTCCTGCCATGAGTATTGACTGTGGATCCAAGTGAAATGAAATCCTTGACAGCGTCAAGCTGTTCTTCAATGATCATAAAGTTGTTCACTACTCCATTTATGAGGAATTTATCTTTAATGCAATCACTATGGAAGGCTTGCTTTTCATCAGCAAAAGATTCAAGTCTGCTTTGCATTCATCAAGCAAGGTTGTATCATCCGCAAATCACAATTTGTTCATAAACATTCCTAAAATCCTGATGCCTTGTTCTTTTTCATATAGTACAAGTTCTCAGTTGATTTGCTCAGCAAAGAGTTTGAATCAGTATGGTGAAAGGATACAACCCTGATACACACCTTTTCTGATATTAAACCAAGCAGGTTTCCTGTGATATGACAGCCGCTCGGTCCATGTTCAGATTCTGCATGAGCAAAGTGAAGTGTTCTGTAATTGCCATCCATCTCAGTAAGTCTTTCAAACTGTACTTGTTTTTAGCCTGCAGGTTAGTGTCTCCTGGTTCAAACCCACCAGTCTCTCTTAAGGACAGAGGTAAGACTGTCTGTTCCAGTAAATTTTTATAGTAAATATTCTCAAGGTCTCTGAAACCTTATGTGTGAGGTTAGTATAAGTCATCATTACCTGGGTGGCAGTGTTTGCTTTTTAAGATTTCATAGGGACATATTTCCAGGCATTTTCTTTGTGGAGATTCTGCTGAACTCTAACAGCCAACCTTTCCGCCAGCAACAATGTGGGTAGTCAGTGTGGAATAAAATGCTTTTGCTTCTGTTTAGCACACAAGTGAACCTATACAGTGAACAAATATAACCCTGCTACAAATCCTTTCCAATTTTAAGTGTCCTCTTACTGGGTTGGAATGGATGGCTGCCTTGGATCCTCATACAGGATCCTCACGAGCATCTTTGGGTGCTCTGGAAATTACATTCTTCATCGTGTTATTCATAAGAGGTAACCCAAAGCGGGCGATAAACATACTGAATTGTTGTTGAACATCAATATGTTATGTGTCATAACATTTTAATTAGACCAATTAAAATACCAAGTACATTAAACATTTATCCATTTATAAATTTAGAACTTGTGAACAGCACGCTATGCAAAAGTTAAACGATAAATGAAAACCAAATTATTTGAATATATATAACAAAAAGTATGTGATAGCAGCAAATACATATGTTGTTGTGGTAAGGTGCTTTTGAGGAAGTTCCCACTCATAGAGATCCGATGTACAACATAGGGTCTAACAGAACACAAGTCTACCCTGTCCTGGACCATCCTCACAATTGTTGTTATGTTTGATCCCATTGTTAAATCTCCTCGACAATTGCGTTAGATGGGTTTCTAGAGAAACAAAATCAGTCATACGCAAGTATAAGAAAGAGCTTTATATCAAGGGATACATTTATATCATGGAAGTAATCACTCTTTCTCAACTCCATGAGGCAGATGGCATGCTGGAGGCTCCTCTAGACGCATGCAGCCACCAGTCAAGGAAGCAAGACTGAGAAAAAAGGGATTGGGAGATCGCACATGCGGAGACTTGATGGCACACTGGTGGTTACAGCTGGGCTGCAATCTTCAAGGCCAGTACTTTGAAACAACAGCCAGACAGGGGTTTCTACTTCCATGAAGAGTTGTGTCTCAGAAACTCGGAAGGGTGGTTTTACCCTCTCCTATAGAGTCTCTTTAGAGCCCTGGTGGTGTAGTGGTTTTGTGGTGGGCTGCAATCCACAGGATCAGCAATTTGAAAACAAACAAACAAACAAACAAAATAAACAGCAGTCCTCTGGAGAAACACTGAGCTTCTCAATCCTGTAAACAGTGACAGTCCAGAAATCCACGGGGGCCGCCACGAGTCAGCACTGACTCCCGGGCAGTGAGTATACACTATGAGTTGGCATTGACTCGATGGAAGTGAGTTTGGTATTGTAGGTTTTCGGGAGATCTTGGCTAGTGGACACAGAGCAGTATGGATCCAGAACCTTGGCATGGTGCCAATAGTTCCCGGGCTTGCCAGGCCACCTGGGCCACCAGTCACAGAAGTCAGATATGGTGTCCCAGCAAGCAGGAAGAGGAGAAGGGCAAGAGGGAGAGTTTAGGTCTCCACGGTCTCTTAAATAGTCTACTCACCCAAGGCGATGTCATTAGGTGCTGTGTGCTGGTAGAGGTGAGACTATATCTTCCCACAGGTGAACCAAGTTGGCACACAACCTATCACCACGGCCTTCCTCCTTTTTGCAAGCCCTCTAACTGATGAAACATGATGTCCTTTTCCACAAGGTGGTCCCACCAGATGACATGTCCAAACTAGGTGAGAAGTCTTGCCATGCTCACTACCGAGGAGCATTCTGGCTGTACTTCTTCCAAAACAGATCCATTTGTTCCTCTGGCAGTCCACAACACTTTCAATATTCTTCCTCAGCACCATAATCCAAATGCATTAAGTATTCTACAGTATTCCTTAATCATGTGTCCATCTTTCACATGTGAAAATTTGTGAAAAATTTCACTTTGTTGCACTCAGTTGCCATCCATGCAATCATCTCTTTCCTTTTTCAATTAGTATTTGATTAATAAAACCTGTGAAAGGGAGGAAACCCCTTTTATTTTTCCTTCCCCCTTAAACAAAACAAGGCGAGCCAGCACAGAGTCATTTCTGTTTCATGGAGAATATCCCTGAAATTATAATTTTCTGAATCTATTCTCTCTCTTAACATACAATATGTTGTTCATTGTGCATAGTCATGCTAATGTTTTACTACAAGATGAAGAAGTATTAGTGCATTTTATTTGCTTTATTAATTGATAAACCTTGGAATATCTAAGATAATCCAATATATTTGAAATCATAGAAGCCAGACAAAATCCACTTGTGAGAAACAATAACAATTGTTGATAGAAATTTTGAATTTGATATGCATTATCATGTCCTATCACATATTTAATATAGAATCTGAGCAATCGGCTTAAATGAGTGTGAATCAGCCAGGTGGGAGAAATTGTTGGTTTCTTAATGAGTGCATGTTTTACATTTCACATGCACACAGTAAGTGCTTACAAATTTAATAATATTATTGGTGGCCTGTTTTTTCATTTGCTACCTTGCTACTTTTCCAAGCACGGTTTCCTTCTCCAGGGACTGGTCTAATCCTGACAACATGTCCCATATATCTGACAGAGTCTCACCAAGGAGCAGTCTGGCTGTACTTTTTCCAAGAAAAATTTGTTCTTTCTTCCGGTAGTTCATGGTATTTTCAATAATCTTCTACAGCACCATAGTTCAAATGCATGGATTCTTCTTTGGTCTTCCTATTTGGTCTTTCTATGTATAGAAACAAATAAATAATAACTATGAATTCATTTCTAAAGAGATAGTTCTCATAACTAGAAATGTGTATTTATAATAAATAATATAAATAAATATGTATCTGTTATTAGGGGAGTTCCATCTAGTTGATTCTGACCCATAGAGACATAACAGAAGGGGACCATTTTCCAGTCTGGTGCCATCCTCACAATTGTTCCGTGCCTGAGCCAATTGTTGCAGCCGCTGTGTTAATCCAGCTTCTTAGGGGCCTTCCTCTCTTTTCATTACCCTGTACTTTACCTGACATGATGTCCTTCGCCAGGTCTCTCCTGACTACATATCCAAAGTCTGGGAGATGAAATCTCGCCATCCCTGCCTCTGAGGAGCACTCTGGCCTTACTTCCTCCAAGACAGGTTAATTTGTCCTTTCAGCCGTTGAGGGAACATTCCATATTCTTCTCCAGCACTCGAAGAAAATGCGTCAACTCTTCTACAATCTTTCTTTTTCAATGGCCCACTTCCATATGAATATGGGGCAAATGAAAATGAAAGGGGTGCTTACGTCAGCCACTCCTTAGTCCTCAAAGTGACAGTCTTGCTCTTCAATTCTCTATAGAGTTCTCACGCAGCAGATGCCACCCATCGTGTGCTCTCTTGAGTACTCTTCCATTAGCACTTATTGTGGATCCAAGCAAGACACAATCCTGACAAGATCACGTTTCTTCCATGTTACCTATTGGTCCAATGGTGAGGATTGTGGTATTCTTTACATTGAGTTGTAAATTCATACTGAATGCTGCAATTCTTGATCTTTATCAGCAAGCACTTCAAGTCCTCCTCATTGTAGCAAGCAAGACTGTATCATCTGTGTATGGCAGGTTGTTAATAAGCCTTCCTCCAATTTTTATGTCCCATTCTTCTTCATATAAACCAATTTATCTGATGCTCAGCATATCGATTACATTAGTATGGTGAGAGGATACTACCTTATCACACACCTTTTATGATTTCAAACCATGAATTAGTCCCTTGTTCCCTTCCCACAATTGCCTCTTTATCCTGGTACAAATTCCATATGAGCACAATGAAGTGTTCTGGAATTCCCATTCTTTTCAAGAAGTTATACTTAATGTGTTATGACCCACACAGCTGAATCACCATTTATCTTTCAGTTTGTCATACTGTGGTGGCTTGTGTGGTGCTGTGATACTGGAAGCTATGTCACTGGTATTTCAAATGCCTACCAGGTTCACACACAGTGAATATATTTCAGTAGAGCTTCGAGATTAAGAAAAGAGAACAAAGAAGGATTCATCTCCCCACTTCAGAGGAAAAAAACCCTGAAAACCTTATGCAAAGCATCAAAGCATTGTCAGATACAGAAGGCCTAATGAATGGAAGCATAACATGGTCGAAGATCATGCAGGAGAATGGGCCCTTCAGACCAGGGGGGCTGTTCAAATGTGATAAAGTAGGAGCTGATTTTTCAGAGTTGAGTTAACTAACCATGGTGATGTAAGTCAGGTGAAGCCATGGGAGTGGAGCTTTGAGGATCTTCATTTGCTCACAGGGTATGATTCCAGGTAAGGAGAAACAGCTGAAAACATCTGTTAATTATCAAAACTTGGAATGTGTGAAGTATCAATTGAGGAATATTGGAGGCAGTCAAAAAGGAAATGGAATGCATAAAGATTGATATCCTAGTAAACTGAATTAGTGAGCTGAAATGGACTGTCTTTGGCCATTTTGAATCAGAAAATCATATGATTACCATGGTGTTAATAACATAATCTAGAGAAATGGCTTGGCATTAGTTGTCCAAAAGGACACTCATTACAAAAGCAATCTTGAAGTACAATACTGAGAGTGATAAGATTATATATATCTGCCTTAAAGGGAATCCAATCAAAACTATTATTCAAATTTATGCACTAACAATTAAAGTGACCAAGAAATTGAAGACTTTTACCAAAGATGACAACTGGAAATTGATCAAACATGCAAAGAAGATGCATTGATGATTAATGGCGACTGGAATTCAAAAGCTGCGAACAAAGAGGGAGGAACGAAGCCGTCGATGGAAATATGGACTTGGCAATCTAACAAAGCTGGAGATCACATTATACAATTTTGCAAAACCAACGACCTGTTCCTAACAAGTACCTTTTTTAACAACTTACAAAGTGACTATACACATGAATGTCTCCAGATGGAAGACTTAGAAATAAAATGAACTACATCGGCATGAGGAGATGTGGGAGAAGCTCAATATCAGCAGTAAAATCAGGTCAGGGGCTAAATGTAGAACGGACTCTCATTTGCTAATGTGCAAGTTTAGGATAAAGCTGAAAGAAACGAACACAAGTTCACGAGTGCCAAAATACCACCTGGAAGCTACCCCACCGGATTTTGAGAACATCTCAAGTACAGAGCTGACACATCAAACACTGAGGACAGCAGACTCGATGAGCTGTGGGGTGGTATCAAGACCATCATCCATGAAGAAAGCAAACGACCATTAAAATATAGAAAATAAAGAAAAGATACAGGTGTTTTCCAGAAGAGACTCAAAACTTGCTAAAACAAATGGAAGAAATCATGAAGTGGACGAACTTAAGAGAAATTTTCAAAGGGCAGCTTAAGACTCAGCATCATATGTAATGAAATGTGCAATGATCAAGAATTAGAAAACAGAAAGGAAAAAATATGCTCAGAATATCTTTAACCAAAACAACTCGAGAAAGAATTCAATCCTCAAGTTGCAATGATGCAAGATTATATAGGCAGAATATTAAATGATACAGGGAGCATCCAAAAAGAATGGAAAGACAACAGAGTCATTGCACCAAAAAGAACTAGTTGACATTTAACCCTTTTAGGAGGTAATATGTGAACAACCACCAGTGGTGCTAAGGACAAATTTCAAGCTGTACTGACGGCTCTAGGTATGGATGAATACCAATTGAAATGTTTCAACAAGGTGATAAAGCACTGGCAGCACTCCATCATCTAGGCCAGTAAATTTGGAAGACAGCTTTTTGGTCAACTATAAGATATTCATCATTGTGCTTATATCAAAGGAAGGTGACACACAGAATGCTTAAAATTTATAACCATATCACTGATATGACATGCCAGTAATTTTTTCCTAAAGAATACCCAACAATGGTGTGATAGTTAAGTTTATTGTGCCAGTCTGGCCAATGGGAACATGTGGGCAGGGATGAATCAGGTCACAGTTTGTTTAGAGGGCAAATAGATAAACTCTCTGCCAGGTGTGCCTTCGTCTCTCTTACTCCCTGGTGATCAGACCAGCATGCTGCTGCTTTAGCTAGTTCTCTGCCTCAGCCTATGAGCTCCATTATCTGTGGGCTAAGCCAACCCGTAGATCCCCATGGATCCATGTCGCTAGAGTGGGAGGCCTGCTTCACCACACTGCTGTTGTGTATATCACTTGGGCTGGAGGCTGGTGGATCCTGTTGCCTTGAATTGCTTCAGCTCGATATCCTATCAGGGCCTGCTTTGCTAAGCTCACAAATTACTGACTGTTGCTGACCCACCCTACTGTCTGCTGCTGGAGGGAAGACTGCCTGCCTTGCCTATGGGAGGACTCAGCTGTCTGCTTCTTTGACTTTGGATCTGACAGCCCATGTGAGTTGAAGGACTTCCAATATATTAACTGTTCCACGAAAGTGAGTTCGACTGAGCCCTCTGTATTACTGTGTGGACAAGATAGCTGTTATATTCCATCTCGCTGTGTAGAGAACACTGCCTAACACAAATGGTCACAGCAGTACATTGACAGGGCACCACCAGATGTCCAGGCTGACTACAGAAGAGGAAGTGGAACAAGGGATATCATTATTTAGATCAGATGGATCTTAGCTGAAAGCAGAGAATACCAGAAAGTGTTTACTTGAGTTTTGTTGACTATATCAAGGTATTCGACTTTATGAATCATGAAACCAAATAAATGAAGATAAGTGCATTATTTAAATTTTCTTCAACATAATCCAAAAAAGTTTATTATAATATGACTCCATAATATACAGTGCCTGAATCCATGTATCTGAACAGGCACTAACTATCTACAGGAGGGAGGGTATATGATTGCTAATAAGGTACAGGAAGGTTAATTGCTAGGCTGCTAACTAACTTATTAAATAGTACTCAGCAGTCACCCTGGAAAAATGGTGTAGTAGTTTTTTATAAGGTTTACAAATTTGGAAAGCCGATGGGGGTAATTCTACTCTGACCTATATGGTATATAAGATAAAAATTAATGGGAAGATAAGTGGTTTGGTTTAGGCTTGCTCAAGATACAGATTTGAAGTCATTGAGAAAGAGGTGTGTGTATAGTACCCTGGCCCATAATTTACTATCTGGGTCACTCTGTATACATCTTATTCTTATCCCTTATAAATATTTGCAGAATAAATGTATTCCTGTTGTTTGCCTTCAAGGTAAATTGTAAGCTCCGTGACTTTAGGATAAAATGAAAGTCTTTTTTTTTAAATTTTAAAAGAGATCTAGTATGCTCATTAATCCCTTGAGTACTAACTCTAATGCCAGCAGGTTATACCTTCCAGGTGCTACAGGTAGAAAAAGGTGTTAGCTTCAATAAAGGTAACAGTCTGGGAACTCCCATGGGGCATTTCTACTCTGTCCTATAGGGGCAATATGCATGAGAATCCACTACACAGCAGTGGCTTTGGTTTATTTTTGGTTTTTGTTAGTTGAACGATATAGTAAAATAGGAAGCATTCAATAAATATTAGTTGAATGGAGGAAGGAATGCAGTGTATGGTTTAGGAAGTTACAAGCTGTTGGTATACACTGTTATACACTGTCATTACAAGAGTTAACATTTTCAGTGCCTGAGGAATGTAGTGTTTGTTTCAGCTATCCTCAAGACAGATCCTGACTCTTGTCAGTTCCTGGAATTAGAAAGAGTTGTCCTAGCTTAGCTGGAGGTAGATCATCAGGACTTCTTTTCCCTCATAAAATCTCTGGATGGGTTTAAACACTCATCCTTGTTAGCAACTGATAACCTAGTGTTTCTATGAATACTGTAAATATAATTTTCTGTTAAAGAAAATGTACATTTATTTCAGAGTATATAAGACAGTGGATTTTATAAAATGTGAAGTTTGGCAAAGGATTTTTCTAAATCTGATTTGGAGCAATAATTAGATATCCTCAATGTTCCTGGGCAAAAAAAGAAAACGAACGAAAAAAAAAGAATGCGTTGTTATTGTTCTCTAAGAGCTGTTATTGTGGTTAAAGTGGTCATAATACAAATATTTGTAGCTGTATCAGGATTTTGGGACCCATCCAAGGACATCTGTAGTTTTCTATTTGTGATGAAAACCGTGTAATTCATTTGAATAAAAACAAGATAATGATAAAGAAAACTTAGGAAATTGTATCTCCAACCTAGAGGATATTTGATTTTTACATAATTCTGTGTTCCAGTGAAATAACCCTGAGAATTATGTTACTAGAGATATGGTTTCTAACCACGAACTGGCTCTGATTGGGGGAAATCATTTACTTCTAATCTCAGTCTCTTCATATGTGAAATATGAGTTGCTAGATAAACATCACTTTTGGCTAGATCTATCATCCATTTGTTTTTAACTACATTTAAACAGTTCCATGAGTGAACATGAATTTTACTTAAGCACTGGCAAACCCTTGCTAAAACATGGGAATTTCCTGGAGTCATTGATTAAGATATATAATCAAGGATATAATATTTTCTAAGAGCAAGATTTGCTAATCTTTAAAATCTGATGTTTTAAAGAAATTGAGTTTTTCCTTCAAAGAAATAATTCAAATTGTACTTTCTCTTAAATATGTTCCTATAAGCCAGGTCACAGTTATCATACTTATTCTTTCCCCTTCTTAATTTTGTTAGTATTTAAATGCACACAAAGCACTCACTTTAATGACTAGAGAAACTGCTTTTCTTTTTGTCTGTACACATGTCCTAGTATGCCATGGGACTGAAATCTTTTGTGGCAGTGGTTAGTTGACTTTGAGCAGCCTCCAACTCATAGTTACCTTTTATGTAATGGAAGGACACATTGCCAAGTCCTATTCTATATTTATGATGGTTCCTATGCTTGAGTTTATTATTTCAGTCAATGTGTTCACCCATCTTACCCAGGGCATTCCTCACCATTGCCCACCTTCCACTTTATCAAACCATGATGTCCTTTTCTAGGGATTAATCTTTCCTGACAACATGCCTGAGTTAGGCTGGGTTGTCTAGAGAAACAAACCCAGTAACATTCATCTATGTTTAAGAAAGAGCTTTCTATCAAGAAATATTCACATATCAAGAAGTAATTCCTGCCTGATGCAACTCAAGGTCATAAGTTTGATGCTAGTACATACATTCCTCTTCAGACTCACATAGCGACGTGCCAGTGGCATAGAGAGGTGAACTGAGAAGCCACAGGACCACAGGCTGGTGGGTGCAGAGTTATGTGTATCCAAAGTAAGTGGGAACATGTCCTAGTGTCAAGCTATCAGAGCTGAGCGGCCCACATGAGGTCAACCCTCGAGGCTGGCAGAGTTCCAGGGAAGTGAGTCCCAGCAAGGAAGAAGGCAAAGTCATGGAGAGAAAGCAGTTTCCAGAGTCCCTTACTATTATACAACAGGCTTATGACATCAAGAAGGTGTCAGAGGATGAGATGTGATTGATAGGTTTGACTTTAGCCCTATCCAGGAGTATCTAGTTGACACAATCCCTAGCTACCACAATGCCCATAGCTAATAAGTTAAAATCTTACCAACCTGTCTTCTAACATGCTTTCTGGTTGTAGTTCTTCTAAGAGTGACTTGTTTGTTTTTCTAGTAGTTCATATTATATTATTCAACAGTAGCACACTATGAATGCATCAATTTTTCATTTTTCTTCCATTTTTAGTGTCCAGCTGTGAGACAATGAAAAAGATCATTGCTTGGGTCAGGCATATTTTAATCATCATCCTTTAGAGACACATACCTGTGAAATCCTTCGCCCATTGGCGTCAAGTTTGAGTCTAACTTAGAGGGACCCTATAGACCAGAGTAGAAATGCTCCAGTGTCTAAGACTGAAAATATTCGTGGAAGAAGAATGCCTCATCTTTTTTGCTGCTGGGTTTGAACCACCGATCTTTTCAGTTAGCTGCCCATTGTGGATCCCACTGAGCCATCCACCCTTGTTCTTTAGAAGTCTCTCTGATAAATTCCTTAGTGAAAAAAAAAATAAAGTTTTTGTTCCATTTGGTCTATATGCAACAGCATGAAACACTGCCAGCCTCGTGCCATCCTCAAATGTGCCTATGCTGGTGCTCACTATTTCAGCCACTGAGTCAGTCTACCTTGTTGAGGACCATCCTTTCGGGCACCGCCCTTGTACCCTACCAAGCATGTCCTTCTCTGTGGATTTGTCTTTCCTGACAACATGTCCCAAGTATTAGGACTAAGCCTCTCCATTCTTGGCTCCTACGAGCACTCTGGTCATATTTTCCCAGGACATATTTGTGGGTTCCTTTGGCAGTCTAGGTGCTAAGGTATAATGGCTTAGTTTCCTGTGACTTCCCTCCATGTTTCATCAGTTTGTTGAAACAGTTCAATGGGTATTCCACCAATTCCTGGGGCTTTGTTTGGCTAAGACTTTCAGCGCAGATTAAACTTATTTCTTCAGCACCATTACTTCTTGATCAAATGATACTTCTTGAAATGGTGGCATGTGGACTACTTTATTTTGATACAGTGATGTGTGTACTCTTTCCACTCTATGCACAACAGAAGGAAACACTGCCCCCTGCGCCATCCTCACATTTTGTTTCCATGCCTTAGGTCTTCAGTATGTGTCATGTTTCAAAGCTATGTGTAAGGATTTCAGCAGTGACTTCCCTTCAAATGGGCAGCCAAGTCCTTCTTTGCAGTGTGTTCTTCGTCTGGAAGTGGTGCTGGCGCCTGTTCCCTTTGGGGGGCCCTGCTGGTATTTGAAATACCAGTGACATAGCTTCCAGCATCACCGCAACAGTGAGTTTGAGTTTTAAAATTCCCTCAACACCCCCAAATGAAGTTAAGAATTCCATTTTTTAAAATGGATTGTAGTCGTTTAAATTTCTGAGCACCGAGTTTGCAGAAAACCATAGTTTGCAGTGGAAGCCCCAAATCCAGTTGTCTATGCATAAATTCAGCCTCTATTGAATTCCTTCGCCTCACTGATAAAGCAGCAAGCCTAACTTGGCCCTGACGCAGAGAAGATTAAGAAAGTGGACAGTTGTCACTCTCCTAGTGAGTCCTGGGAGAAGCAGCATAGCCTTTAGTGACTTTGCCTGAATGTGCCTTATCGAAACTGGTAAGCGATAGTTTCCTGGTCACGAGTTTCATCCTGACTGCCTTGATAGGAGGGCCCTAAGCCAACCTTGTAAACTCGTGTCCAACATAGCATGTGCAACCTATGGCCCTGCTCCCCTTCTGCTGTCCTACCTGTAACTGTGATGTATTGGCCTGCTGCCAATCATGCTTTTGCAATCATTTCTTTTGCCTGCCTGTGCTCTTTTTATTGCCTGAATTTCTGCAAACATTTGGATATTACTATGGCCTCTTGCTAATGGTATCTCTCATCCCAATGAAATGTCTTTGTCAGCTTGTCTTTTCCCACTTAAGACTTACTAAATGTTCTCCTTAAATTATATTTAAGATTTAGGTCCTCTTTTGTTCCCTACAAAATGGAATAATAATCATTGAACTTTCAATAATTCATTTTGTTTCTGTGCCATGTTGTAATGTATATATATATATATATATATATATGTGTATATATGATGTATTTTAGTTTTGACCTAGTGTTATTTCATCTTGCTTGATATTTTTAATCCATTTCATTTTCCTGTGTTCTCATATCCTCCTTCTCCAGCATGATGTCCTTATGGTTCATAGTTAATAATTCTGCTTCATATGTCAATGGATTCACAAGGCTCAGTGGCTTTTATGTCATGAGAATTAATTTTGATTATGCAGAAAGAATGTTACTGCAAAATAATAAAATATGACATGAATTATATTAAAGAAGTATACCAAATTATCTTGGATCACATAGACAGTTTTCAGTTTAGGTATTGAATACTGGCTTTATTACTAAGCCTCAAAACATGGAGATGGTGGGAAAAGTTATGATGATAGGCTCTGTTTGCCTCTTTGCATGTGGCTTGCATGACATGAAAATAATCATGATAAGGTGGATTAAGCAATTTAGAAATGATCATACGATTCATAAGAAGTGGGAAGATATTATCATAAAACTACTGAGGAATGCAAGTATAGAAAGAAGCATGCTAATCTTCTTACAAGTTAGATTTCTAATTACTAAAATCCCTTGTAAGCTTTGTGAGATAGCTAGCCTATTACGTATAAGGTTATACATGGGAATATTTTTGATATTGCAAAGTTTCTATTGAAACTTCCTCTCTTCACAAGTTATTAAATCTCATAAACATTTCCTCTATTCACTTCATTTATGTAAACAACATAATTTCACAACTGAACTTCCACTGGAGCAGTTCCACTCAGTCCTACAGGGGGCATCCCACTGAAAGCAAGGAAGGTGCTTCAGGAGTCTTGGTGCCACAGCGGTCTAAATGTTGGGTTGTGAACCAAAGGATCCCTGGTACAAACCTATGCACTGCTCCATGGGAGAAAGACAGGCAGCTGTACAGTCTTTGGAGTAATTCTACTTTGCCAATAGGCTCACTGTAATTCAGATAGGGTTGGCAGCTGTGGGCTCTCATAAAAGTAAACACTGTGTATATGTAGAGGAATGAACACGTTTAGTAGTATAATTATACCACTTTCTAATTAAGTTGATACAGAAACTTTCAAGAGCTCTTTAAGTACCTTGGCTCATTAATTTTTACAGTGATCCCCTAGTTCTGCTGTTTTCATTGAGGTGAAAAAATTCATACTATGCCCTAGGCATGAATAAATTAGAAGACGTGGTCAATTCAGAGGAATAAATATTATGAGTCAGAATTATCTGAGATGCTTTCCCATCCTTGAAGACAAGAACAGAAAAAAAAACTCCTACTGGGTAGATACACCCTGTTGGAAGGTGACAAATTCAATATCTGGAAGCCCACTAAACATTCCTTCAGTTGCCCTGAGTGCTAACACTATCATATCCTACAAATGAATTGTATCTTTATCCCTATATCCGTTGTCTATTTCTATTTTTGACTTGTATTTCTTAGAAATTTTTTACCACAAAGATGTTTCTTTTTTACCTTGACTTTCATGTAACAAAGACAAATTAGATTTGTTTTTAATCATTTAAATCCAGGATTAAGGCAAGTTTGTTAGACTGTAAATGAAAGTGGTTCATCATATATTTGTTCTTAAAAAGATATGACAAAATACCCGTTTATAAACTATCAAGGACTGATGAGGGAGGGGGGAGCGGGGAGGGAGGGGAAAATGAGGACCTAATATCGGGGGTTTAAGTGGAGAAAAAGTGTTTTGAGAAATGATGTACAAATGCGCTTTACACAATTGATGTGTGTATGGATTGGGATAACAGTTGTATGAGCCCCTAATAAAATGTTAAAAAATAAATAAATAAAATAATGTTTTACATGAAAAAAAATGTTTAATGAGGTATCTGTATCAGGCAATTGAGAACATCACACATGAAGAAAACTAAAGGTCACTGAAAAGACAAGAAAGAAAGAAAAGATCAATGTGGGTGTCAGAAAAGGCTGAAACTGACTCAAAAATGGAGGGGCTGAGACAAACGGAAGAGATGAGGAAGTCAAACAGTTGAAAAGAAATATTTAAAGGGCCTCTTGAGAAGACAGAGTTAAATATTATAATGAAATATGCAAAGACTTATAAAACCAAAGTGGAAGAACAAGGTCAGCATATTGTAACTAAAAGAACTAAAGAGAATATTCAGCCCTTCACTTATAATATTGAAAGATTCTGTGGGCAAAATGTAAATGATGTAGGAAACATCTAAAGAAGATGGAAAGAAACACAGAATAGCTATATCACAAAGAATTAGCTGATCAACGTTCGACTGTTTCAAAGGGAAGTATATGAGCAGGAACCAATGGTACTGAAGAAATTCAAGCTGTACTGAATGCTTTAGCCAAAACACAAGATATCAGGAATTGATGGAAGACCATCTGAAAGGTTTCAGCCAGCAGATGAAGCACCAGACACATTCACACTCATCTATGTCATGAATTTTTGGAAAGCTACTTGGCCAATAGGAAAAGATCCATATATGTAGCCATTCTAAATGCAAGGAAAGGTTTACTGAACACCATCCAACAATGGATGCAACAGCCAGATTCAGAAGAAAAGGAACTAGAGAAATCATAGGAGATGCCAGATGAATCTTGGCTAAAAGCAAAAAAGACTAGGAAGATGTTTACTTGTGTTTTATTGACTATGCCAAGGCATGAGTCTGTGTGGATTATAACAAACTATGGATATCCTTGAAGACAATGGGAATCCAGAACACTATAGTATGCTCATGAGGATTTGTACATGGGTCAAGAGGCAGTTGTGGGAGCAGACCATGGTAATAGTTCCTAGTTTAAAATCAGGAAAAATGTGAGTCAGGGTTCTACCATATACCATACTTATTCTGTTTGCTGAGCTAATAATGTGAGGCTGGACTACTTGGAGAAAAACTAAAGATCTGGATTTAAGGTAGGCTTCTTAACAACCTGCGATATCCAGATCACTGAACCTTGCTTAAAGTGAGGAACTTTAAACCTCTTTTGCATGAAAATCCAGGATTGCAGCCTTCAGGGTGGATTACAACTAAAGAAAACCAAAATTCTCACAACTGGACCACTAGATAACATCATGATAAGCAGAGATGTAGAATGTATGGTCTTTAGTCTGTACATGATCCTCTTGGGCGAAGCCTGCTTTGAAAGTAGCAAAGAGTTCATCTAATAAGCCCCAAACCCCACAGGGGATTACAGAAAGAGGGACCCTGTAGACCAAGAAGAGCTGAGAGCAGAACAATGTATGCCTGGGATTCTTGTAAAGGGAACATAGTCAAAGAGCTGCTACCTAAGTCAAAGGCTCTAACCCTGACACTGACAGGGAGGCTGAGCAGAAGGACCCTGAAAGCTGTCTCTACAGCAAAAAACAACTGCGGAGAAGAAGCTAAAAAAGCTGAGCGAGAGCTATGAAAGTCAGCAGTGGGGAAGTGGGTGGTAGGTAGGTCAATGGCAAAGGCTGGGCCACCATGTGGCACAGGTGTCTGCATAGACAAGAGTGGGTATGAATGGCCAACACGGGGCATTCAGAGTCAAGAAAGGACTTGCATGGCCCTTAAATGCCTACTTGCTTTCACAGTCAAAAAGGGCTGGCCACCGTGGCTGAGAAGAGCTGAGGGCTGTTCTGGTTGGAAGTTGTGCTGCCTCATTCACCTGCTTCTGATTGTGATCCCAAATTGTTCCCTTTACCTACACGTTGAACCTGAGTCCAAGTGTGGTACTTCCTTAATAAACCCCATAATTTTGAAAATGATCTGTGAACTCTTATATGGCTATTGTAATGAGTTATTGAACTTTGCACAGAAATAGACAGTGTTATAGGGGAAAGAGGTGGACTGGCCAGTTTCAGATGATAAAAATTTGGATAGTGGATGTATGCCTGACCTCCTCCTCATAGGAACTACTTTTATGTTGATCTTGTTGATTATCCCTCGGCAATTCAGATGATGTTGTAATCTGTGCTATAGTCCCAAATGAATATTTCAATCTCTGGATATTAAACAGCATATAGACACAAGAGCAGTTCAAGTTCATTGAGAAAGCTTATTTAAACAAAGTATATATTCCTAATAAGTTTGTCTCATTTGCTACCAAAAGGCAAGTCACATTCGATTTTTATATTTTGATTACAAATTTCCAATAGCTCTGAAATAGCAATCGAAGATCACCAGGTCTCGTCACCTTTGTCACTGGAGGCAGCTCGTCTCCCTCTTCTCTATTCCTCAGTTCTTGTTCCACTCACAAGAAGGAGTTCAAGCTGTGACAAAATGTAGACCTGGTTCAGAGAAAAGGGTTGGACAGAAAGAGTTAATTTATTGAAGAGGATACTTTACAAAATAATTCCAAAGGCCCCTTAGTCAATCTAAAATGGGTGGGTAAAACTTAGAGCTTGACCTTTTATTTTGCTAACGGAAGACCTCCCACCCTTGAATGGCTTTCAGACAGATCTTCTCCTATTGGCTGGTCTTCTGTAGTATTCTTCACTTCCCAGGGATATGGGTCCCTGCACCCTTGCACACCAGTTCACACTTGTTTCCAGACCCCATATCCAAGAATCTATTCAGTCTCTGTGGGGGTAGTGTGAACATCCCCTCATGCTCCAACCAGCCTTTTCACTATCTCCTATCATTGCCATTAATGAGGAAATGTGTCTTATCTGCTCTTCATCTCCCTTTGTGCTGGACAAGTACTGGGGAAACTTGTCCTGTCTCCACATCTCCTTTGTGGTAGGATGCCTGCCAGATTCCTGCCATAATCACCTTTCCTCCCTATGCTTGCCTCTATCTAGTTAACACCCTGAAATTTACCTCTGAATAACACCAGGAATTTAACACCATAAAATTTCCCTCTATAGCAAGCTAGGTCAGGACAGTTTATCTTTCAGACAGCATAAATGGACAACACCCACATCCATGTGTCCCATTCTGTGCTAGATGCTCTACAGTAAAGCATAGCACTTTCAGCATCTCAAGTGCTGACTTAAGTTAAAGTACAGATGATGCACATTTCTCCTAATTTATACCAGAATCAACAAAAGAGCCATGGTTGGATGATAGATTCCAAAAAGCCTGGGAAGATTTCCAGAAGCATTTCAAGGAAGTTAGTTTCTCAGTGTTGCCAGGAAAGTCTCTTTCGCCTTGAATGAATGCCATTAGTAACCATCAATTTAATATTTAGTCTATGACCAGCAACTACTTATATACAACTAAAATGAGAAATTTTAATGATTTCAAACTACTACATTGTTTTATCAATTGTTTTGCTTAATTGTTTTCTAATCATGTGCACTATTTTCACCAAAGGAACTCCATTAATAGAAGGTACTATAAACATAAACTTTTCATCACAATACATGGAATGGAAAATAAAGCAGTGATCACACAATAAATCATGAGTTTGGATAAGAAAATGAATGAGTCAATTGACCTGCTCACCTTTAGCTTTGTGATGTATGAAAGAAAGAGTTTCATATTTTCTAGTATAATTATGTGATAAACTAATTATGTTGGTAGAATCTATTACTTTTTAAAGCATCAAATTAAAATTCATGCAATATAATTATATACAGACTTTTACACTGTTTATATACATATACACCAGGAATCAGGGAGATAAAGTAGCTAGATGAAGCAAGAAGACCATGGCTAGAGGATGCAGAAGCTAGAGGATCCAAGGTTGGCAGGTCAGAAAGCAGACCTTGATGTCTCCCAGGATCAGCAGGCAATGTGGTGGACCATTGCTCTAAGTGTAAGGAAGCACTGGTCAATGAGACAGACACAAGATACAGACAAGCAAGAACCGAGGAAGTCCTCCAGAGTATCTACTTTCATATACATGAAATAGATCATGCCTCCAAGAAAGCATTATGAGAATTGTGAGCTGAATAAAATGTTTACACGCCACCATAACGTTCCACACTGGTTGGCTGCTCACAGTAGGCTCCATGATGGAACTCTTTACATTAGGTCACATCCTGGGGACGTCTCAATCATGGGACTCTTGGCCCAGCCGAGTTGACACATATCCTAACTATCACATCAGGGTTGGTGAGTGACTAGAAGCATAGTCATAGACATAGCCTGATTTTGATGTCATTGTAATTCTGTGAGCCCTGGTGGTATAATGGTTATGCATTGGCGGCTAATTATAAGGTCAGTCATTTGAAACTATCAGTCACTCTGCAGGAGAAAGATGAGGCTGTCTACTAAGGTAGCGTTATAATCTCAGAAACTCGCTGGGGTCAGTTCTACTGATCTATAGGGTCGTTATGAGTCATAATTGACTCCATGGGAGTGAGTTTGAGTTGTATTACTGAAGGCTGGAAGAAATCACAGGAGTTATCAGAATTAATATTTCCATGATAATGAGTTATTAATCAAATCCTAGTCCTTTGTGTAATTGAAATAAAATTAAGCATCTGAGGTAGGATCATCTAATTGGTAAATTGTAGTTAAGTGACCATATCATTGATACCTTTGTTTGTGGAAAGAAAGTATTTCGCATTCCTGGCCTTCTTGATAAGAAATACACATGCTGCTCATGAGGCATAACACAGTGGACTGTCTCCACGTATGGAAAGAAGATGCAAAATGTACTCAGATTAAATTAACACCAAAAATCTTCTTTCAGGATGACTTTGGAAATCCGACATCTCTAGATCCACTTTCTATATTTCTGCTTTCCAAAGAAATACTCCTATCTATTATAAAACAGCATCCCAAATGTCCCAAGTAGTGCTGCTAGGTAACCATTGCATTGCTAACCACAAGGTTCCAACTACAAGCTGATCCACAAGAGATGAGTCTATCTGCTCTGCTCATGTCTCAGATGGAGGTTATTGTTGTTGCCCTTAGGTGCCATTAAGTAGGTTCTGACTCACAGCAACCCTATGGCCAACAGAACGAAACACTGCCTGGTCCTGTGCCATCCTCACAGTTGTTATTATGTTTGACCCAGCAATGCAGCTACTGTAACGGGCCTTCCTCTATTTTACTGCCTGTGTTAGTCTGGGTAGACTAGAGAGACAAATCCAAAGACACACATATGTGGACAAGAAAGTGCTTTATATACAAGAGCAGTTGAAGTCCAGCCAGTCCAGACCAAGTCCATAAGTCTGCTATTAGCTCACATGACCAATAACAATCTATAAATTCCTCTTCAGACTCACGAAGCGCATGTAATGACACCAAATGTAGGAAAATCACAGGTCAGTGGGTGGAAAGTCTTGTGGATCCAAGTGACAGTGTAAGTATCTTAGCACTGGCGTGGGTCTCCAAATGGCTCCTTCAGCTCCCGGACTCTAGCACAGTTCCACGTGCCTTGTCATCAGAAATACAAAGCAGAGAGTGTGTCCCATTTCCAGGGAGGAAGACAACAATTCCCAGAATCCTCAGGAGAAGGCCATGCCTACACGGAGGCCTTATTGGTTATGGCCTGATTTACAGGCTAGACTCCACCCCTTGACAAGTTGACAAGAGATTATGTAACTGCCACCCTGTCCCTCCACTTTAGGAAGCATAAAATTCTTCATGGATTCATCTATGGGAGTGGGTGGGTATTATAATAAAACAAAGGATGCCTAGTGGTATTGTGGGTTATGTATTGGTCTGTTAATTCCAACATTGATGATTCAAACCCACCAGCTGCCCCATGGGTGAAAGATGAGGCTCTCTGCGCCTTAAGAGATTTATAGTCTCAGAAACCTCATAAAGGGTTAAGAGGAATCAGAATCTATTAGATGTCAGTGTTTGGGGTTTTGTTTTGTATTTTAATTATAAGACAAAGGAGCCCTAGTAGGACAGTTGAGGTGGCCTACTATTTGCAAGGTCAGTAGTTCAGCCCATCGGAGAAAAATGAGGCTGTAAAGATATA
>NW_022111373.1:134625007-134630866 GCF_000313985.2 Echinops telfairi
TGATAGAGGGTATGTTGATGACTAACCAGATATTTGCACATTAAAATTATACAGAAAGTGCAAAATTTGTTATGCTTAGATACTTGGTGCTAGCTATACTCCATCTAACCCATTAATTAGTTGCAAAAAATTAACTAGGACTTCAATCTAACCCTAAATGCAAATATCCTAATTTTTAAAAATCATTTATATTTGTAGCAATGTAATATCTAAACATTTTTTAACAAAATTAAAATAAAAATTAACATAAGAACAAAATAAAATCAGTATCATAATTCAGGACATTATACAAATAACCTAGGAATTTTGTTTTTACTTAAAGAATATAGCACTAATCTTAGAGGAAGCAATACTACTTTTATTCTGTCATAAATTTTGTGTGATTTCCTAATCTCCTAAAATTTACTTTTAGTAATATCCAAGATTTAAAGAATAATACAGTATATCATTACTCCATGAAAGAACAATTATGCAGTTATCCATGGGATTTTAATGTTTAATGATAACTATTTCCTGAAGATTTTTTTAATCAACAATTTTAAGCAATAAAACTATCCTATAATTATTTCCTTACTGTTTCTTATTATACTTTTACTAATATATGTATAAAACCTACTAAGTTGTGGATAGTTTTACAAAATAAATCCAATCCATCCTTTTCTATTTGTCAATACTTTATCTTTGGAAGGATGAATGATTTTGAGTAGGAAATGAGAACCTATGTAATTACATTCAAATAGATAAGCAGTGTTCTGAAAGTTTCAAGTTACCTCTCTTCCACGTTTTCAGGAAGATATACATGAATATAATTAGGTTCCTATCAAACACACAAAAGAAGCTTTTAACTCAGGGCTATGATAAAACAAAAATAAATAACTACAAGGGAAAACTCAAAATGTATTCAAAGAATCCAATGTTTCATATCAAGGAGTAATTACACACTTTTGACATGGTAGCGGTCCCACAGGCAAAACAGGTAATTCCACAAAAATTGACTGATGTGAAAATGGAGGGTGTCCACATCATTCCATAATTGCCCATTGCCATCCTGACACAACCGCCAAAGCAATGAGATTTAAACCACAGCCACGTTGGCACGTAACCAGGGCTGCCACAACCACGGTCATCCTCATTTTGCCCCCCAGCATTTGTTATTTCCAGATCCATGTCCTGATTGTTCACAATTGGTTAGTTGGGTTCCAACTCATAGCTACACTATGCACAACGGAAGGACACACTGCCGGTTTTACACCAACTTCAAGGTTATTACCGTGTTCAAGTCCACCTTTGAGGCCACAGTGTCAACCCACTTCATCAAGGGCCTTCTCCTGCTGTGCTGCTGCATTGCATTGCCACGCAGGCCAACTGTCATCTGTGACGTAGTCTACAAGGGAGTCTATACATTACTCTCTTGAGAACTACTAGAACTTTGGTAGATAAAAATGTAAAGAAATTCCAAATAGAAAACACATGTCAATGAGAAAAACTCGGTGGCTAGCACATTTGTGGCACTGTTAATGATACAAACTCAGTTTGTTTAGATTGCATGAACACTGTTGTACATGCTCAACATGTCTATCATTAGCAAATACCACATTATTTTGATTCTTGAATACTTTAATCATCCTAAAATGAAGGACAAACTGCCAGCTCTGTTCTTTGCTTTCAAACAAGATTACCTGTCCAGATACTTTCCTTCCATATATTTGAAATCATCATCATGAATTTCTACCAAAAAATAAATAAATAGATCTGCTGAGATTTTGTTTGAGATGGTATTGAATCTACAGATCAGCTTAGGTAGAATTAATCTCTTAACGATACGGAGTTTTCTGATTCATGATCATAATATAACTTTCCAATTACATTGCTGCTGTTGTTGGGTGATGGCTAGTCATCTCTGACCTATAGCAACCCTATGCACAAGAGGAGAAAACACTGCCCGCTCTCACAATGGTTCCTGAGCCCATTGTTGCAGCCACTGTGCTAATCCATACCATTGAGGGCCTTCCTCTTTTCTGCTGCGCCTCGACTTTCCCAAACATAATATCTTTCTTCAGGCACTGATCTCGCCTGACAATATATCCAAAGGATGTAAGAAATTTTTCCCTCCTGCCCTCTAAGGAGGACTCCAGCCTTACTTCTTCCAATTACATTCATCTCTTAAAATGTGTCTAATTAGTATTTTTTTGTTTTCTTGATACAAAATCTACACATGCATTTATTTATTTTTCTGTATTTTATCTATTTGTATTGCTGTTATTGCTTAAGTATTTTTAAAGTAGACATTTCCAATTGTTTATTGCCAAGCTATCACCAAGCGGAGACCTGGTGGCATTGTGAATTATATGCTGGGTTGCTAACTGCAAGATCAGTGGTTCGAAATCACCAGCTGCTCAACGACAGAAAGACGAAGCTATCTGTTTCTCAGAGGCAGCTTTCCCCTGCCTGGTGGGGCTGCTATTAGTTGGATCTACTTGAGATCAGTGAGTTTGTTTGTTTTCTGGAAGCTGCAACCTGCTGCCGTAGAGAAAATGATAACTCATACTGATCCTGGAGGCCAGAGTAGAATTGGTCCTTGGATTTCCCAGTGCTAGCCATCTTTACACGAATGGAAATCCTCATCTTCTCTCTGAAAAATTGGTGGTTTGGATCTGCTGACATTGCAGTTACCAGACTAACACATACATGATCCATTATGCCCCTAGGCCTCCTTATGCAGACCTATAGATATTGATAATTTAAAATTTGAGGTTCTATCTTCTAATCACACTAAACATAGTATTTGTTATAGAATACTCAGTGAGATAGATTGGCACAGGGGCTGCAACAATAACCTCCGGCACAGGATCCATTGTGAGGATGGCATGGAACCCTGCAGCGCTTTCATCCTGTTGTACATAAGGTCACGATGGGCTGGAGCCAACTGAGGGACACCTTATAAAATCACCAACTTCTGTCATGACTCCATATTTTTTGTGGGAGCTATAATATGCAAACAATGACAATTTTATTTTTGTCTATTCTCAATGCAACCTCTTCCTTTGTCTTGTCAATTGTAATAGCTTTCACCTCCACTATAATGCTGAAGTTGACTATAGAGAATGGACGTAGGCATCTTGTTTCCTACCCTAGGGAAAAAGCTATCAGACTTTTGCCATTCACTATGGTGTTAGCTGCAGGAGGTGGTTGTAGATGTCATTCCATGCTTTTCCTGCCATCAGATGACTCAGCACTTGTGTTTGACTGCCGACCGAAGATGCCATTCCCACCCACTCAGTGACACTGTGAAGAAGAAGCCAGGTACTCTGCTTCTGTTAAGAAAGAAAACTTATGGAGAAGCTCAAACTTGTAAAATGTGAACCGGCTATTCATGCTGAGGCAAGATCTCATACAGCCTTAATGTATGGTAAGTGTTTTATATTGAATACTGTGCTTAGTATTGATAACTCTTAGAAAAATGTCCCCACATGCGTATTTTCATAGTTTTGTTCTCTGGTCCTTCTGACTGGAGCTTTAGTAAACTTGGTATGTTTTTTTTACTGCACACTGTCAAGTTCATTCTGGTTCATGATGACCCCAGAGGGCAGAGTAGAACTGTCCCCGGGGACCGTCTAGGCTGAGAATTTTATGGGAGTAGATTGCCAAGTGTTTTCTTCCATGAAATGGTCAGCAGGTTCGCGTGCCAACTTTTGTTGAGCAATTGAAACCCCTTACCCATTCCATGGCAAGGGCTCCTCTGTCAGTTTTACAACTTTTAGCAAAAAACAAAACAAAACATTAGTCATTAATTTTCTTAACTACCCCTTTTTAAATGTAACAAAATTCTGCTTTTCTCACATTCCCCCCAAAATGATATTATTCAAATGCTTTTTGATGGGTGCCATGGAATTAGTTCTCATTCAGAGTAAGCCTATGCAGAACATAAGGGAACGCTGTTGATCCTGGCTCATCCTCACAAACTCTTAGCCTTGAGGAATTCACAAATGCTTGAGCTGACTTTACCTCCCATACTTCAGTGGCGGATAACTCTTCCCTTTGTGCTGTCCGCTAATGGCGTACTATCTGTCCCCAGGGGAGTGTCCCACCTTTTGGAATTCTAATAACTTATGGGGTTGCTAGAAGTCAGAATCCACTCAATGGCGGTAGTTTTTGATTGGCATGGATGTATTTTGACAGCAGTTTTTGATGAGTTTAAAAATTATGATTTCTTAATTATACTACAAATGTATCATTGCTATAAGTAGGGAAATTCCATGTAGAAGCTTCAAAATTAACGTGAGTTAAATAAAAACCCAAACAAAGAAACTCACTGCCATAGAAGTGATTCTGGTTCACAGGGACAGACCCCATGGAACTAGAGGGAACTGCCCCTTGGACTTTCTGAGGCTGTCAACCTTTATGGGAGCAGGAAGTCATCAGTTTCAGCTCATGAGCTAGCTGGAGGTTTCGGCGGTCAGCCTTATGAGCTGTGGTTGTTAGCCCCACGTAATCCACAACATCACTAGAGAGAGCTCCTTTGGGTTCAAGTGGATCCGTATAATAGAGCTTAGGTATAAATTAGAATATTAGTGCCTTTTACTTTTGACATACTTTTAAAAAGACAAAATCTTTGCTGGGTGCTCTTTTTGAAAAACAAAATTCTTATAAATATATATTACAATATATCTCTCAATCCAACAACATAAGCATGTAAAATTTGGTAATGTTAACTAGGTTCCTCTTGTTGTGTAACTACCTCTCTTATCTTTATTGCACTTAATTGAAACTCAGTCTTCCCAATGCATTATATCCTCCTCCCTCACTTCCTGTTCAGCCCCCACCGCCACTGAACTTTGATCTCTATACACTTTGTATCCTATATATGCAAATCTCCAAACCACTGAACTGGGGACAAAGAAAGAGACAGTAAGTGCTCTCAGATGAAATCCTAATCTGTCTTTGCAAGCTTCTGCTTTAACTGGGACTGTGATTTCCATTTGTGAGTTTGAAATAACCGACTGATGAATTTGTGTTCTAATCTAACAACAGCAGGCTGCATCTGTTAAATTGAGATTGCTGATAAAGATAGGCATCCAGATATGAAATAAACCAAAAGATCTCAAGCCAGTCTTTCATGTCAGCATTTCTACCAATAGAGGTTAATTCCTCCCAGACCCACTCTGTAACAGGTATAATATAATAAGCGTGGCTTGTGTGAGCAGCCACGGGGGTCTGAAGGCCGGAGGAACCCAGTCCACTGAAAGCGCAGGAACAGTGACTTATGCTTCTGAAGTCAAAGCGTCAGACTCAGAGAAGTGCCTGAGGCAAGGACAGCTATAGTACAATGCTAAAATGGATTTTACATCCTCTCTTTACAAAGAGAAAAATGCATGGAATAATTTGCCATTCTACCCACATACCTGTAGCATGATTTTAAACATTGAGCTAATAATACTCAAATCAAGCTGTGAAAGCAGTAGACTATGATTGTCTGCCTGCCTCCTTAGAATCACCTTCACCTTGTGGCTAACAGAGTCATTTATAGCTGCACGTGAACTTTGTCCACATTGAAGGATTGCATGGGAAATCAATAGGCTTATCACAGCCAGCCTGCAGATGTGTTGCCTTTGTTTTGAAATATATTTCAATTTGACTTTTATTTTGCCATGTCAGCTTAAGAAATTCAATAATGATGATGAGAAATGGAAATATAAAAGTGATTATTTGAAAAATATGTTCATTAATTATCCCCTAAAGAAAAGAATCAACAAAAATGAGTCTTTGAATAGCCCTGGCTCCTTGGGTAAAACCAAAGGTAAATTTTTCTATAATTACAAAATAGAAAGAGATAGTCCAATCGCAAGAGTCTCAGTTGTA
>NW_022111373.1:134631812-134633263 GCF_000313985.2 Echinops telfairi
TTTTTGTGATGGTCAATTTAAGAGAACAGCATGTGGCTGTAAAATTTTGTTTTCTGCTCTGGAAATAATGCCAAACAAACTGTGATGTTGAATATCTCTCACAACGACAGCGCTGTTGAAAACACTCAAGTGTATGAGTGGCTTTTTCATTCCCAAAAAGGTGAAGTGTTGATTGATGACAAACCTCATTCTGGACATCCATCAATGTCCTCAGTGGGTGAAAATATCAACTTCTAGTGCATCTGGAGTTCATTCCACCACATCAAACTATTAATCAAACTTTCTATTTAAAGGTTCTGCAAAGATTGTGTAATGATATGTGAAAGGCCTGATTTGGGGCAGATGGGGGACTGGTTTTGCCACCACAATAATGTACCTGCTCACACAGCCATTTCAGTGAGCCAGTTTTGGGCAAAAAACAGTGTGCCTCTCTTGCCCCAAGCACCTTACTCACCAGCCCTTGCTCTGTGAGACTTCTTTTTGTTTCCACGACTGAAGAGGGACATGGAAAGACAGCGATTTGATGACTTAGAAGAGGTGAGGCAAAAAAAATGAGGGGTGTGCTGTCTGCCATCCAAATAGATGAATTTGTTTTGGTACCCCCTTGTATAATAAAACAGTATTAAACAGAGATTTTTTTTCCAATATTTCACATGTGTGGAAATAAGCATAGACATATGCACAAACACACATATCATTTGTTGAAAGAATGATTGTAGCTACAAAGCACTAGAGTATGGTAAACATTTCTTTGTTCATCTAGGATTTGAATAAACAAATGATTGCAGTGATGAAAAAACGTCAACAAACTCTAATTCCATATATATTGTCCAATAAATTCACAAATACCTAGTCTAGCTCTGGGATGTAGCTGTTTCACAGAAGCAGAAATCGTTTCTTGACACAATAATTTCCTCTGTAGTGCATTTGGAAGAAATGGTTAGGGACTGAGTTGCACTGTGCCAGAGTGACCAGAATGGCAAAGAGATGGCCAGTTGACTGTGATATATTGGCTAAGAAAGTGAAACATGGCAGTGTGTGCTTTGGGGGGTGAACTTTAACTAACGGGAAAGGCTGGCAAGCCTGTACATAAGGCCCCGTTTCCTGGGAAATGAATGTACCATCTGCGAGGCTAAACTGAAATGACAAGCCTTTGAGGCAGAGAGAGTAAAATGTTCAATCCATTTGGCAGTTAAGCAGGTCATAGATTGGTTTATTTAGCTCCAGTTTCACATAAACAATAGGCGAGCACAAGCAATGAACCGTTGCTAAATTCAACAGGAAATTCCATTTGGGGTTGTCTCTCTGCTCAGGCTTCACATGGTCACTGCCCTCCCCTTCCATCTCTTGGAGGTGCATGTTTCGGCTGCGGCTGCCAGTGTGTTTTGGATGGTTAGATAGCCCAGTCTGCTTGAGCAATGTATATCCTCTCATCATTGAGTACCATGAAC
>NW_022111373.1:134634012-134659511 GCF_000313985.2 Echinops telfairi
AAACCTTGTGAAAATTTTAATTAGTTGCTTATATGTTAAACCAAATTTGAGTAACAAAACCTTTACTACAATAGGTAGGATCACTTCATGTATGTGTGTTCTTAGGCCCATATGTCTATGTGTGTGGTGTACACATACATATTTCTATAGACCCCAAAGTCTATTAAAAATTATATATGCTTCTATGAGATTAGTAGCTCTGGTGGTGTATTGGTTATGCATTGTATTGCTAGCTGCAAGTTCAGCTGTTTGAATCTACCAGCTGCTCCAAGGGAGAAAAATTGGGTTTTCTACTCTTGTAAAGGGTTATAGTCACAGAAACGCACTGAAGCAGTTCTACGTTGTCTTTGAAAATTTCATAATATTGGACTTTATCTTCCAGGCTGCCTATTCAGCTCTGACTTCACCATTTCTTCCATGTCCTTTAGCTACTCTGTGATTAAGGACAAGTTTCAGAGTCTCTTCAGATGTCCACTTTTATCTTTATTTTTCTTTCCTGTCTTTAAAAAATTAAATAATCTTATTGGGGGCTCATACAACTCTTATCACAATCCATATAAACATCCATTGTGTCAAGCACCTTTGTACATATGTTGCCATCCTCATTCTCAAAGCATTTTATTTCTACTTCAGCCCTTAGTATCAGCCCCTCATTTATCCCCCTTCCTCCCCACCCCTCCTCCCTTAGGACCCCCTGACAATTTATAAATTATTATTATTTTGTCATCATGTGGGTAATTTATTTTTAAAGATATGTTTCCTGTATTTTTAGTGACCATTTGCTTTCTTCATGAGCAATGTTCTTGTTGCCTTCACACAGCTCGTTCAATCTTCTGTCATTAGTGGTCATTACATCACATCTGTTCTTGAAATTCAGGTGGGATATTCTCAAGTCCTATTTTGGCTCTCTTTGGCTTGTTTTAATTTTGTTCACCTTTGATCTGAATTTACACATGAGAAATTGATGGCCTGTTCCACCTTCATCACCTGGTCTGGTTTTAGAGGCTGATATTGAACTTCTCCATCTTCTCTTACCATGGATGTAGTCAACCTGATCTCTGTGTATTCCATCTGGAAACGTCCATGAGTATAGTCTTCTTCTGTGTTGTGTGAAAGAAAGTGCTATGAAAAAATTGTTGGTTTGCAAAATTCTATCCAGCTTCATTTCCTTCACAAAATCCACATTTTCAAATTACGTTTCCTTCTATGTTTCCAACATATGTGTTTCAATTACTAATAATTATCAATGAATCATTATCGCATATCAATTTCTGATTGAAGTCACTGGAAGAAGGGTGGAATTTCTTCAACACTAGCTTTTGTAGTTGGTGCGTACATTCGAATAATAGTTTTATGTGTTGGATTTCCTGGAAAGTGGATAGATATAATCAAATCACAGATAGTATTGTACTTCAAGACTGTTTCAATAATGTCTTTCAACAATGAATGCCAAGCCAATTCCTCTTGGTTGTGTTCCTCCTGCAATAATATATGTTATGGTTTTCTGATTCAAAATGAGTCTACCAGCCCACTTCAGCTCACGGATGCATGGAATATTGATCTCTGTTTGTTCCATTTCATTTTTTAACCACTTCCAAAATGTCCTAGATTCATGCTTTACACATTCCAAGTCCCAATCATTAGTTGAAATTTGCATCTGTTTCTTTGAACTTGAGTTGTGTCGATCAGTAAATGAAGATGCCCAAACTCCATTCCATCAGGGTTTGTCCATTCACATCACCATTGAAGTAGGTTTATTGGGCCAACCTGGCCAGTAAACACATGTGGGATTAATGGAAGGGCTGATAGATAAATGGCTCAGTGAGCCTCACCTTTCTAGTTCTCTTCTCTCTTGCTCTTTGATGGTTGGACCACTGTGTGGCTGCCTTAGCTAGTTTTCTGCGTCAGCTGGCAAGACTCACTTCCTGCAAGACATTCCTGAGGAGAAGCCACATGGACTTACCCTGATGCAGCCCTAGGTGCTGGAGAAGCCGCAAGGAGACCCCTGTCAGTGCTGAGATGCTTACACCTCCACTGGATTCAAATACTTTCTACCCACTCACCTGTGATCTTCCTGCATTCAGCATCATGGTGTGTGTAATGTGAGTTTGAGCAGGATTTTGCAGATCGATGTTGGACATCAGAACTAAGTCGGACATATGGGCTTGGGCTGGACGGGGTTGCTTTCTGAATGTACACACTTATCCTTTATATAAAACTCTCTCTTATACATATATGAGTTTCTGTGGATTTGTTTCCCTAGTTTACTCACACAACCATAGTTGACTCCACTCCAAGAAAGGAGCACCTCCAGAGTTACATTTTGAGTGCCCTCCAACCCAATGGGCACACTATCGCTGACACTCTTCTGTTTTCATTCATTAGGCCTTCAGTATCTGCAAAGCTCTATGTGGTTTCAGAGACTACGTTCTCTGAAGTGGGCACTTGAATCCTTTGTGGTCTGTTCTTAGACTGGAAGCTCAGCAGAAAACCGGTTCACTTTGGGTGACCCTGCTGACATTTGAAATACGAGTGCCGTTGCTTCCAGCATCACAGCAACACACAAACCACAGCAGTATGATAAATCAACAGTCAAGTCATTGACCCAAAATATTACGCAATGTAGAATTTGAATTCATCTGTTAATTTCCAAAGTTTATTTCTGATGTATCAAGGTGGATGAATTCTTCCAAGTTCACAGCATGTCACGGTAATACAGGAAGCCTTAAACAACCTTGACATAAGACACAGACTTGTTGAATGTAGCGATATACTAGCTATAGTTACAGATAGTTGAATAAGCAAGTTGATTGATTATGGTCTCTATAACTCACTGCCATCAAGTTGGTTCTGGCTAATGGTACCTTACAGGACAGGATAGAAATGCCTCTGTGTGTTTCTGAGACAGTAAGTCTTTATGGGACTAAAAAATCTCATCTATCTCCCAAGATGCCACTGGTCATTTTGAACCACTAACCTTCCATTTAGAAGCTTAATGCCTAACCACTATGTCACCAGGAATCTCTGCAGTGATCTATAATAACTTAGTTCCACAGCATTATGACTAAAAATTAGATTACTTCAAGTGTTTTCATGCTTACCAATTTTTCATTTATGTTGGTAAACAGCAATCATAGGGAGCACCATCACTGCAAAGAAGGAAGATAAATGAATTTTAAAAATAATCTACATATGTCATGAAATGCAGTGTATTTATTCCAGATATCAATGCATACAATGTTTACTTACAAGTAAGCTACATAATATATAATGCCACTAATGTTATTACAACTTGAGGGATATTTTTCATTTTAAACTTTCATCAATATTGCATACGTTTTTCTTATCTAAGCCACGCCCAAGCACTTAAAATGCATGGGAAATGAAATAGCCTAATAGTTAAGACCCAAGGTCTTAAATCCCAAAGTGATTCACTTAAGAGCCATCTGGGGGTTTACACATGGTAATAGGGTCAACTATTTTCTGTATGCTTGGGAATAAAGAATTAGTCACAATAAAACAATTCAATTTGATGAATAAAATCCAAGAAGACTGAAAGACTTGACTTTTCTTGTGAGGAACACAAATACAATATATTGCACATGGTTGTGCTGCTCACAAAGACACATTTCCATGGTGATATATGTATACATATATGCTTCTAGATAGATTGATATATACAAATATACATATGCACAGATCGATTACCATTGAATATAGTCTGACCCATAGTGACCTTATAAAACAGAATGGAATTGCCACACATTGTCCAAGCCTATTATCATTAGGAGAGCAAACAGTAACATCTGTCTTCCATGCAACTGTTAGCAGCTGAATTCTTACTCAATGAACCATAAGTACATTCCCATAAAGATGTTATACTTTGTGTATATATATTCAGTATGTGACATATTGTACAAAACCAATATAACACTAGAATTACAACTGGAACAACCCTTTACGAAGAGATTATAAATGAGGACAAAGAGAGAGTGGTGTGACTCACTTTCTGGGCTTTTAAGGGAGTCTAGAGACTCTCAAGGGAATGCTGCCTTCGATTTTGTTATTTCCACCATTAAGCACGCCTTACCTCCCCATCTGTCACCCACATTCAGTAGACAAGCACAGGCACATATACAGGGTTATATGGGGGGTAGACAGTGGGATGGTATGAAATCCTTTCTGCTTATTTTCTACAAATTCCAAATTAAGCCCTAGTTATACAGTGACTAAAATGTTTCAATGAATTGCCATTTTAAGCTGACCAATTTCCCAGAGAACATGAAAAAAATTGCCTCCCTCACAATGCCCTTTGAAGTGAAATTTGCTCTTTACGGAAACCAGTAAAAGGTTGAACGGAACACATGAAGTTTCAGAGTGAAGATGTTAAGATTTAAACAAGTCATGAATTATAAATCAAAGCAAAAACCTACCCAAGAGAAAAGAGAAGAAATGCTAGTCTGCAGTAATGAAGCCAGCCTAGATATGATAAAACAAAATCACTGAAATGATAACATTAGGCAATCTCTTTAAATATGGATGGTTCAGAACATACTACATGAAATTTAAGAGATTAATAAGAACCCTTTGTGGCACTAGAAGTTTGTGTGTGAAAGCTAACCTAGAGTTCGGTGGCTGGAACCAGACCTGCGATGCTATAGAATTAAGAGTTGGACACCCACTTTCATAAACAAGACAGCCAAGAGATTCCATGGAGCATATGTTCTTAGTTGTATGTGTGGTGACTGTAAGTTAAAATATAAACAAGTACAATGTGGTGTTTGGTTTGTTGCTGTTTCATGTCTTCACATGACATTGAGTCACGTTCTTATGTTTGGGACCATGTTGTGGCCACTGCTTTCACTAACTTCTTGAAGGCCCGCTACCAAGCCCGGTGTCCTTTTCCAGAGGTGGATTTCCCTGCTACTATGCTCAAAGTACATGAAACAAAAAGTCAGTATCTTCGCTTATGAGGAACATTATGGTTTCTCATTCAATACACATTTATTTATTATTCCAAAAGTCTGGCATAATATATATATTCTTCACCAACATGACAATGTGAACTCAACCATAATTATGTGGATTGATGAAAGCTTTTGAGACCTCAATTTGCTTGTATACTCTGACTCAAAATGAGAAGAAACATCTGTAAACATCTATTACTAATCAGAACATAGGCTGTACAAAATATAAGTCTAGGAAAATTGAATTTGTCCAAAATGAAGTGGGACACCTGAAAATAGCAAGCCTAACCATCAAGGACATGAAGTGAGCTGGTATTGGCCACTTATAAGTGGCCTGTCACACAATTTAATATGCTGGGAATGGAAAAGGTAAGATGAATGGCCCCACAGTCGTCATCAAAAAGAACATGTCGAGATCTGTATTGAAATACGATGTTGCCTGTAGTAGGATAATCCTACTGCAAAGACGTCTGGATGATTCAAATTTTTTTTTCAAATTAAATCACCCAATACTAAAGCTGGTGATGAAGAAATTGTAGAACTCTCTAGATTGACTCCACCTTAAATTCATCCAACATTTAATCAAGACACACAGATGCTGGTGACTGGAGTGCGAAATATCCTCCACCCGCAATAAAGGGATGAGAGGAAGGCGGTTACTAAGCAGAGTGCATCAGAGAAATGAGTATAGGAGATCCAAAGGATAAACTTCCTTGATTCGTTATAGGCCTTCTTAGTTGTTCCCCCCACTGATGCATGTTAGGTCTGATCTGCTTTTCAACATTTTCTGTAATTATTATTTTTTTATTGTTTCCTATTGGGGTTTACCTCAGATGTGCTATGTCATTCAGGGTCACCCTCTTGAATTTCTGTTATATGTTTTCTGTTTTTCAGTAGATGGAACCCAGGATTAATGAGCCTATAAGGACAGCAAGTGGAATAAGGGTGTTTGGAAGGGGATAGTGGGCGGGGGTGGGGGGTGGGGTGGGGCATAGTGTAAAAGGGAGCTCATGTCAAGGAGTTCAGGAAGGAGAGAAATGTTTTGCATCTGATTATGGTAGCAATTCTACAATACTGCAATACTGCTTGGTGTGATTGAATGGTGGAATGATATGATATTTGTATAACTCCTTTTCTAAAAAAAAAAAGAGAGAGAAAGAGAGAAACAAAGAAGTGGGCAGTCTGGAAAATCTGGCCATGGTGATAGAAATGAAACTGCATATAATATAACAGAATTTGGCAATACCAATGACTTCTTTATTACAAACATCTTTTTTCTTTCCAACAACATCAGCATTAACTGTACACATAGATCTCATGAGATGAAAAACACAGAAATCTAAGGAACTATATCTGTGACAAAAGACGAGAATTTCAGCAATAGCAGCTAAAATAAGGCCAGACGCTGATTGTGAGACAAACTACCAATTGCTTATATGTATGTAAGGTTGAAGTTGAAGAAAATGAAAAGAAGTCCAAAAGAGCCAATCCATGCACCTTAATTTCAGGAACAAATTTGACACATTGAATATTAATCACCAAAGGCTTGTTGTAGGACATTGAGGACATTATAAAGGAGAAAAGCAAACGATAATTGAAAAGACCAAAGTGGATGTCAGAAGAGACTGTGAATCTTGCTCTTAATTGTAGAGTCACTAAAGGAAATGGAAGAAATGATGAAGCAAATAACTGAACAGAAAATTTCAAAGTGCAGCTCAGCAAGACAAAAATATTATTATAAGGAAATATACAAATACCCGGAGTTTGAAAAACAAAAAGCACAAGCTCAGCATATTTCAAGCTGAAACAACTGAATAAAGTACTCATTTCCAGTTTCAGAACTGGAGGATTCTACAGAAAAATATGGAATGATGCAATAAGCACCAACCAATGTTGGAAGGAATACACAGAGTCACTCTAGCAAAAAGAACTGGTGGACATTCAACCATATCCATAAGGAGCATGCGCTCAAGGAAAAATGGTATTGAAGGAAGAAGTTTCCACAGAACTGAAGGCATTAGTACTTTCAATAAATTAGGAAAACTGCTGCTTGACTAACTAGGAAAAAAAATCCACATTTGTATTCATTCCAAAGAAAGTTGACCCAACAGAATGCAGAAATTATCTAATAATATCATCAATATCACAGACAAATAAAATTATATGGAAGATAATTCAGAATGGTTTGCAGCAATATATTAAGAGGTAGCTGCCAGAAATTCAAGCTGAATTGAGAAAAGGATATGGGAGGAAGAACATCATTTCAAAAGGAGCTTTTTTGGTGTTTTATATACCAGGCAAAGACATTCCATTGTGTGGGTTATAAAAAACTATGAATAACACTGAGAAGTATAGACATTTCAGACCACTTCATTGTGGTATTGTGGAACCCGTACAACTCCCAAGAAGCAGTCATTTGAACACAATATGGGAAAATTTTGCAGTTTACAACCAGGGAAAAAAGTGTACATTGGGGTCTTATCCTTCCACCATACTTATTCAGTCTATATGTTGAGCAAATCAATATGTTGAGCAATTCAATTCAATCTATATGTTGAACAGTCTATATGTTGATTCAGAGAAACTGAACTATATGAATTGTATAACACGACATCAGGATTATCGATAGGCGTATTAACAAGTTGTAATATCCAGAGGACACAACCTTGCTTTCTGGAAGCAATGAGGTTTGAAACACTTGCTAATTAAGACCAGACACTGAGGTACTATAAGAAAACCTTCCCAACTGTAACAATATATAGCATCAAGATAAACAGAGAACACATTTGAAGGTGTCAAGGATTTAATTTTGCTTGGATCCATAATCAATATTCAAGAAGCAGATGTCAAGAAATCAAGCAATGTTTTGCATTGAAGAAATATGCTGCACAAGACCTTTTTACGGTGAAGACTAAGGATGTAGCTTTGAAGACTATTGTGCACTTGCTCTTTCTAATCAACTCATATATATATATTCAAGCTGTACCATAAATACGGAAAATTGAAGAAGAATGTTTGCTTTTTAATTATGAAGCTGTGGAAGGGTACAGAAAGCACCATGGACTGTTGACAGAACAAAACAATCCGTTTTGGTAAACAGACCCAGAAGAGTCCTTAGAGACCAGAAGAATAAAACTTTGTCTTGAGCAATTTGGACATGTTATCAGGAGAGACAAATACAAATGGGAGAACATGTTTTGCAAAGTAGAAGGTCAGTGCTATGGTACAATGGAGGAACGTTCGTTCGGCTGGTGTGAGATAGGGGTAGGGCTTCGTTCTGGTGCATGTGCTGCTGGGAGTTGAAACTGGCTTGACAGCATCTAACAGCCACCACAACATGACAAATCAAAAGCTTGGATTTTTCTTCCGTTTTCCTTATCAGTATCAGACATCACATAAATATGAAGTGATTGGAAATTCGAGGTGCATCTTGGTCCTTTAGGATATAATTAAATTTTGAACACTTAAAGGTGTTTTGTGTTGTTGTTGTTGTTGTTGTTGTAGATTTACTCAGTGAAAATGAGACTTTGACTTCTTGGCTGCTGCTTCCATGAACATTGATGGTGGATCCAAGTCATTTGGAATCTTTGACAACTTGCATCTTGCTTCATTGACCATGGCATTGCCTATCATTCCATTGTTAGGATTTATGCTTTCTTTATGTTCCGGTGTCATCCAAAGTGAAGGCTGTTGCATTTGGGCTTCATCAGTAAGTGCTGTAAGTCCTCTTCACTTTTCAGCAAGTACTGTTGTTTATTCTTCATACCATGGTTATTAATGTGCCATCCTCCAATCCTTCCTTATATAGTTCCACTTCTCAAATAATTTGCTCAGTATAATGATTGAATGCGTATGTGAAGTACTATTAACCTGACACATACATTTCCTGAATTTAAACTGCAGTTTTCTCTTTTGTGTCAAAGACTGACTCCTAGCCTATGGGCAGACTCTTCTTGACACAAATGTTCTAGAATCCTCGTTCTTCAAAATATTCTGCATAATTTGTTATCATCCACACAATCAGATGACTTTACATACTAAATAAAACACAAGCAAATATCTTTCAGGTAATCTCTGCTTTCAGCTAAGGTCCATGTGATATAAGCAATAATCTTTCTTGTGGTATCTCCTATTCTAAATCTGACGAGAATTTCTGACAGTGTCTCTGCCCGTTGATGTATCACTTCGACTATTTTAAAAATTACTTTCAGCAAAACTTTCCTGGCATATTAATGATGGTTAGTGTGATAGATTATTTGTGACAACATGGCTCCCGAAGCAATATGTTGGTGGGGTTTAGCCTGTCAATCAGGTTGCTGCTTAATTGAAGGGTAACTGAGGTAAATGACTGTGAGAGGCTAGCCTCATCTCTTTCTCCATAGGCATGGGCCACATACTTTCTCTGCTTCACTTTCCTGTTGAAAAGACATGTGGAGCCATGCTTAGACCTGCAAGAGTCCTGGAGATGTTTCCACCACCACTGGATCCACAAGACTTTGCACCCAGTGGCCTGTGATTTGTGTGAGTCTGAAGAGGAATTTATAGACTAGTATCAGGCTTATGGGCTATTATCAGATTTAAGGACTTGATCTGAACTGGACTGGGGTGTTTTTTAATATTCAATTACTCGTTGATATAAAGCTCTTTCATATATATATATATATATATTTTAGAGTCCCTGAATTTGTTTCTCCAGTCAACCCAGTCTAACACAGATACATTCTTTGGAGTTATTGTTCTTTGGGATGGGCACACATACTGGTCTCTCCAAGTTGGTTGGTCAGAGAAGTATTTTCCAATTTATTTTTTATATAAAATAGTGTTTCCTTCAGATGTTGTAACTGTTTGTTGAAACTTCTCAGTTGATATACTGTCAAATTTTTTAACCTAGGAGCACCTTACCCAAGCAATGGCCTTTTGCATTGGCATATATGTGCGAAAAGCTAGACATGGACAATGGAAGACGATGGAAGAATTGATGGATTTGAGTTTGGTTCTTGGTGAAGAATACTGAATACACCACGGGCTGCCAGAAAATGAAAAACCACCCTTACAGAAAGTACAGGCAAAACACTCCTTAGAAGGACAACTATTAAGATTTACTCTTCCTATCTTGCTTAGTTTGGATACATCATCAGGAGTGACCAATCACATTACAGAAAAGTCCTGCTTGAGAAACTAGCAGGTCAGTGAGAAAGAGGAAAAACTTCAGTGACTGACTGTCCAACAGCAATGTGCGTTCAAATATAAATGAAAATTGAAGCCATGTGTGGTAGTTACACCATTTCACATCAACTGGATAAATAGAAGGAAGAGGTGAAGGCTACCCTGCCAATCAGGTCAGTTTCTCTTCCTCCCTGGAGGCGGGACACACTCTCTCTCTGTTGCTTCTTCCTGTTGTCAAGCCACACGGAGCCACGCTGATGGCAGCCAGAGCCCTGGGGATGCTTCCACTCACTGGATCCACAAGCTTTTTCACCCACCGGCCTGGGATCTTCCTGCATTTGGCGTCTTTGCATGTGTTGTGTGAGTCTGAAGAGGAATTTATGAGCTAGTATCAGACATATGGGCTAATATTGGACTATGGACTTGATCTGGACAGGGCAGAGATGTTTCCTCGATACATAATTGCTCTTTGATACAAATCTCTTTCTTAAACACATATGAGTGTCTCTGGATTTATTTCTCTAGTCTATCCGGACAAACACATCATGTTAAACCAGTAACTGAAAGCAATTATAGTTATTTAATATACAAATTTCAAATTGCCTCAAGAGTTAGAATAACCCAAACCATAACTGGACCCACTAGCATCAATTCCATTTCCATTCATGATAACCTTATGTAGAGTTTCTGAGACTATAAATCCTTACACGAGTTGCAGTTCTTGTCGTTAGGTGCTTTTGACCCTGGGTAACCCTATGTCCGACAGAATGAAACACTGGGCGCGCCTGTGCTGTACTCGGAACTGTTGGTAAGTTGAAGTAGACAGGTCTTTCAGCAGGGAGTGACTGGATGATTTGATGCAAAGATTCTATTGCTAGCAGCCCAACCTGTATGCAACAGTGCCACCAGAGCTCCGAAGATGAGAATTTCAAACTCCTCAAAATTACATCTAATCAGCATTTCCATGCAAAATGAGCCAAAACAAACCAGATAAATAATTTGTGGAGAAGAAGAATTATCTTAGGCAACAATTAAGTCCTCAATCTGATCTTTGGATTCTCTGTTTCCCAAAAAGAATTGAATTTTCAAGCAAGTACAATGCCAAGGACAACATGGTCTTACTAGATTATCGAGACAATACTTCGACTCTGAATTGACTTTAGAAAAGAGTTTCTGCAAAGCCTAAGATTCAAAGGACACACTCATGGGCTAAAGGGTGGTCAACCTTATCCCCAAGCACTCCCAATAAGTGGCCTCTAGGAGAATTAAAGCATTTCCTTCTACAGCAAATGTTATGAAACTGTTGTAGATCTAAGCAACATTTCATTGTGCTGTACATAAAGAATGTGCATTGAAACCAACTTCAAGGCATTAAATAATTACCATACCTATGATATGAGCCATAAATAAACATTACATTTTAAACAAGAATGAGTTTATGAATATGTAAATTTAATATTAAACAACAAACATATGTTCAAAATAGCTTTCCCCTAAAATAATCATTTCTAATGTTTTTTATGAAAAGTAGAAATATAAGTATTTGATGATTAATTTTAAAAAAACATCTTTCTCTGAATTTTCTCAAAACTACAAAAGGCCATAGAGTAATTATTTTCTTATTTGAAGATGTGAAATTTAGCATAAAAGAAGACATTGATGGTATATAGAGATGATAAATTCATCTGTAAAAAAACTTATCAGGCTTTCTTTTTTTAATTAAATATTAGGAGTTAGTTTCAATATGTCTCAAATAACCTGGCAGGCAGCAAACCTTGTTAAAACCTGTAGTTCGTGATCCATAAATAAACCAAACTCACTGCAATCAAGTCAATGCTGACCATAGCGACCCTATCGGACAGAGTAGAACATCCCCCTTCAAGTTTCTGAGACTATTAACTGTCTATGGGAGAAGAAAGCCTGATCTGTCTCCCGAGGAATGGCTAGTGGTTTTGAACTGCCCACCTTGCAACAAGCAACCCAACCAACTTGTAACCACTACAGCACTAGGGCTCCTTTGATATATACATATACATATATATAAAACTAAAATATACCTTTGGAATTAATGAAAATATTATTTCATAGAAAAGTTGGGTAACAATAGTGTGATCAACTTCCTTTCTAAAAATGGTTTAATTATCATTTCAGAAGCAGCATTGCTGTAGTGCCAGAATATTGTAGTAGGATTCCCATTCACAATTTCCCCCACTAAATCAGAAGTTGTGAGCTGTTGAAATAACTCAAACTGCTACATAAGTAAAATTCAAATTTATACAGCATTCACCTATAAAAATAGGCTAAAACTAGATATATTGGTTCCAGGTTTTCATCTTCAAAATGGTGAAAGTTTTTGTCCCCCTAAAATCAGGTTTTATATCAGAGTTACACTCAGAGGTGACAAAATTTAATGGATCTGTCAATAATGAAACATTTTAAAATTATATTGGTGTCAAGAGTTTAAAGAATATCTTATAAAACATTTTATATAATTTCAAATATAAAACTTGATGTGCCAATATATATGTGTTCCTTTTCCTTTTTGCTTTATTTGCAAGCTGTTTAATATGTTGTTGTTGTTAGTTGACATCTAGTTAATTCCATCTAAAGCTGACTTAGCGTTTGCAAGGCAGAACTGCTCCTTAGGATTTTCAAGGTAGCAGAGCGGTTACACATTGGGCCCTTAACCACAGGTCAGCAGTTTCAAACAACCAGCCCCTCTCCAGGAGAAAGATGTGGCTTTCCACTCTGGGTAAGAGCTAAAGTCTCAGAAAAGCACAGGGACAGTTCTACCCTGTGCTAAAGGGTCGTTCTGAGTCATAATCAATTTGGTGGCAGTGGCTGTGTTTGGGGGGAACCTCTCAGAAGTAGGTCGCCAGCCCTATCTTCTGAAAGACCTCTGGGTAGGTATCAACCATCAACTTTTCAGATAGTAGTCAAATTATCAACTGCCTACCCACTGCAAATGAATTTAAAATTTAAAGGCAATATTTAATATAAATGTTTTAAAATGTGGTGCGAAAATGTCGTCAGCGGGCTTTCCACAAAGGTAGAACTACTGTGACCAATTTATTGAAGTGTTTACTTCAATGTTTGCTGCTCAGCAGGTTCACACTAACCACATATATTAAAATATGTTGGTGGCCCTTGTAATTCTCTTTACTTTTACTCTATCAGCACATTATGATTTCTAATAGACCATAAGCTTTATTTCTTCATTGTGGTTGTTCCCTACTGTCTCTGTGTTTCTAATAGAATGCTGCGGTGAGGTGAGGTTAGTTGGTGTGGCTCTAGCCTGTTTACCATTCCCCTGGTTAAGAGAGTAGGTCGTCTCTGAAGTAGGAGCAGACAAAAACCAGGATGTGCAATCAAGAACAGTCGCTGGCAGAACTTGTGAGATCCCAGCCTGAAGTGGGGGAGCTTCAGAGACACCAGAGGCCATCTGTGTTAGTCCAGCTTGACTAGAGAAACAAATTCATTGACACCCATGGGTATATAAAAAAAGAGCTTTATATAAAAGAGCAATTGTATATTGAGAAAACACTCCAACTCAGACTAGATCAAATCCATAAGTTTGATATTAGCCTACAAATTCCTCTTAAGACTCACCCAGCACATGCAATGACCTTGAATTCAGGAAGATCACAGGCCAGTGGGCAGTGGATCCAGTGGCAGTAGAAGCATCTCTGTACTGGCTCAGGTCTCCATGTGTCTCCTCCAACTCTCTGAGTGTCTCAACAGCAGGAAAGGGAAGGCAGAAATGGGGTTCTGGCCTCCAGTGAGCTATTTCTCTCCCTGGCACCTCCAAATGAGGTCATCAAGCTGTGACCTGATTGAGAGGCTGGATTCCAGATCTTTGCACAAGTTGACAGGAGATTATGTAACTGTAACACCACCATACTGAGATTTTAATGAAGCGTTAGGGGTTTCTTGCCCCATGTAATGAGCCAAAGTGTCATTAGGCAGGAGGTTGGCTTGCCGAGTGGGATCTGTGTGAGCATGTATCAGTACTCAAAGAGCTTTGTAAGACCCTAACTGAAGAGCCCAAAATACATTGTGACTTAGAGGCAGAGGACAATACTTGCCCAGAAGCCTGATATATGCACTGCTTCAGAGCAAAGGACTGTGTCCTTAACGTTTTCTGAACCTGATTTGTGGGAACCTGTTACCTTCCCTTCAATGATCTCCATAATCGAGAACATTGTCTATGAGTTCCATGCGGCTGTTACAACAGATTATAGAACCCAGCAGAGAACTAGAGTACCCGGGGAGGGATGCACGATGTCAGAGGGGGCTGCGACATCACTGATTGCTGCCTAGGGCTGCTCTGGAGTTGGATTTCCTTCTCACTTCATGGAGCCAGAGGTGGTCAGACCAGACCATTTCTTCCAATGCAAATGAGCATCACTTGGAAAAGAGATTTTTTTTTAACTCACTGGTAACCTAGGTGCCCAAGAAAATGTCTAGCACAAAATAAGTGCTCAAATAATGCTTATTTAATAAGTAAATGGTGGGTGTGGTGGCATGGGGAAAGAGGAGGCTCCACAAAGTTCTAAGCAAGTTCATCACCTAAACTCATACTCCAAACCGACTGCCATGAAGTCAAGTTTCAATGCTGACTATAGAAACCTTGTAGGGCAGAGCAGAAAGTCCCCTGGGGATTCTGAGACTGTAAATCTTTATGGGGCAGTAAGGCCCATCTTACTTCCCAGGAACAATTGGTGGTTTCTGACTGCTGACCTTGTGTTTAGCAGCCCATAACACAGCCCACTATGCCACCAGGGCTCCCCTTGTCATCTGAATTGGAATATACTAACTGACAACCCAACATTTCAAAAAACAATGCTAGATTCCTAATTTTATAGAAAAGGAACGATCACATCATGATGGGATATACATAGAAGAACAAGGAAATTAGCTCTTTAATCTTTCTCCAGGGCTTTGGAAAAGTTGTTCTAGAACACTGTTGATGACACTCTAGGAATGAATTGGGTTTCTGTCATCATTCGGTGAGCCTTCAGACATTAATATTACCATCTATTGCTCTAAATTTCCCTTAAAGGTGACATTTGCAATAACTGGAAAGAATTACCAAAAATAAGCGTGAGAAGAAGAGCTGAAATAAAGGGAGAGCTGAGTAAGAACCCCTCATAGGCAAAACATTGAGGAGAGTTTTTGTGGACTTTAGGAGAGAAATTCCTTATTTTTCTTGGCTCCAGTTTTCCTCCTGCATGCTTTTGGCAGGGTCACCCCACAGGAGCTAAGCAGGAACTAAGCAATAGGATCAGACCTCTGCTCGCTTGAGAGCATGTTGGAGGCTTAAGGGTTGCATTGGGGGTTGGACTATTACAACTACTCTCTCTCACAGTTACCATTTCTTTCCTTGGCAATGGAAACCTTGGCAATTGCTTTAAACAAGGTAGACTTCACATTTAAGTATGGGAAATTTAGAGAAAAAAAAACTTGTCTAATGATGGTCCATGAGTTTGGAGTTTTATCTTAACCAGGGGGATGGTTTTTTAGATACTGCTTTGCTTATATTCTCTTTTGTCTTGGACTATGTTTCTGAAGAAACTCAACCAGTGGTACTAAAGTAGAGTAATCTGCATTTGCTTCTAGGCTCGTAACTCTAAACTCCAAATGTTGTCAATTTGCTTCTATCTGGAAGGGGATGAAGGGCATTCTCCTATTTCATAGGTTAATTTTTTCTTTTTTTGGTAAAGCACCCGATCTAAAGTGTTTCATGATTTTCCAGTCACAGGGATTATGGCACAATGACTTAACTGTTTCACGTGACGAAATCAGCCATAGACAACATGTGAAAAGAAGATGAGCAGGTTGTGAGAAATTGTATTTAAGCACACCAGCCTATGCAATCATGAGGTGTTGAAGGGATAGGGTATAAGGCATCATCAGAACAAAAAATCTTACCATAGTGAATGATGGGGTGAGTGCGGAGTGAAGACCCAAAGCCCTTGAGTAGGCCACTGGAGATCCCCTTGCAGAGGGGTCTCGGGAAGGAGACGAGCCAGTCAGGGTGCATGTAGCAATGATGAAAAATACAACTTTCCTCTAGTTCCTAAATGCTTCCTCCCCACTACCACTATCATGACACAAATTCTACCTTGCAAGTCTGACTAGACCAGAGGATGTACACTGGTACAGATAGGAACTGGAAATACAGGGATCCCAGGGCGGATGATCCTTACAGGACCAGTGGTGTGAGTGGAGATACTGGGAGGGTAGAGGGAGAGTGGGTTGTAAAGAGGGAACCCATTGCAAGGAACTATATGTGACCTCCTCCCTGGGGGACAGACAACCAAAAAGTGCGTGAAGGGAGATGTCGGACAGGGCAAGATATGACAAAATAATAATTTATAAATTATCAAGGGCTCATGAGGGAGGGGGGAGCAGGGAGGGAGGGGGGAAATGAGGACCTAATGCCGGGGGCTTAAGTGGAGAGGAAATGTTTTGCGAATGATGAGGGCAATGAATCTACAGATGCGCTTTACACAATTGATGTGTGTATGGATTGTGATAAGACTTGTATGAGCCCCTAATAAAATGATTTAAAAAAAAAAAAGAAAAAAATGGGTTATTTTGCCTGCTGTTCAAATCGTCTCTCATGTGAGGCAAAGAATTTTATTCCTTTAATACTGACAGATGCATGGTCATCTCCATTTTAGACATCATGGAATGGTAATGACCGGATGAAAGACCACCTTGGTTTTCACAGGAGCCCTCATAATTCTCTCTAAGATCTAGGGGAAAAATCTAATTATCAAATTATGGATTTGATTTTTTTTAAATAGATGGTGCAATTAGTCAATGCAGTGCTAATCTAATTGACAGTTAAAAATTAGTGCCTTATTTTGTCTATTGTTTGGTTTTCTTCTAATCATTTGCACTGCAATCACTGTCACTCGCTCTCATGATATGCAGATAAAACTGGTAATCATTTATCTTTTCTAATAAACTTGATTGCGTCTACGTTGGGCATCCATAGGAAAGATTCTTTCCATTACACCACTACCTAGGTCAGAAACAGCCTGGGATGCGTGGGTGCCAGAGTGTAAGTGTGAAAGAGAAGTGAGAATGCTATAATCCATCTTTCATGGCTTTTACAGCACTGCAATGCGGAGGTGAAAAAGTTATTCATAGGATTCTGATGGAATTTTTACTTTAAACTGACTGTATTCCAAAAACAAATTTCACCTAACTGTCATTGGTGATGGTTAAAATGTTACATGGTCTAAGGATATGGTAGACCAGATGGACTTTAAAGCTGGAAATCAGATCACAACAGAATGGGAAAAGTGATTTTTCCTAAATGAGGTTGGGGAAAAAATGTGTTTAAAATGCTGATTTGTCATATTTGGTTAATTTGTCCACCACTGAACTGTTCCCTTTATTTAGAAGTTCTGCCTACACTGGGTTAGCAGGAAGCCAGCTTTAAGTGAATCATAGAAAATTGTTTCCATATTAGTAAAAAAGATTATGTTACCTAAAGTAAGTGTAAGATGACAAAGCACATTTTTATTCATTATTTGTTTAATGAATTATAAAAATGTTACAGATTGAAAGTAACATTCATCTATTATTTCATGATCCTGGGAGTCAGCAGTCCAGGACTCACTTAACTGAATTGGATCTTCCATCGAATCAAAATCACAGTCACTGAGTTGATTTGGATGGACTCCCAGTGACTTTATAAACCAGAATAGAAGTGTGTGTGTGTGTGTGTGTGTGTGTGTGTGTGTGTGTGTTTGACTTTAAAGAAGTAGGAAGTGGAGATTTCCAAGTGGTGGCCTGGGAATTAGCAGCCCAAAGTATAACCTACCACTTCTGTTTATCCCCAAGGACTATAATGTATCGTATGGGCATTGTCTGAAGATGCCCACCAAACTGTGCACGCCGGCTACACCCCTGCTACATCAGTTTCTTCATCACGCTGTCTCTTAGTCAGCTTCCACGAACCAGGAGAAGGCTGACTTGCACAATACTGGACTTATCTATGTCTACAACTGTGCAAGCCATTTCTTGATAAAAATATCTTTCTATACATAAACACATACAAGTATTACTGGTTTTGCTTCTGGAGCGAACCCAATCTAACACACGATCTATTTCACCAACTTTGCATGAGAGGGATGTCAGAATTTTTTTTCAGAATACAGCTTTTCTGGAATAATACTTTTATTTACTGTAAGACTAAATGAAAAATGAAAAATACAGTTACTAGTCTACTTTTACTTGATGCTTTCTGTCTAATTGACATTTATAATGCTGATTCAGTGGATTTGTATTATAATTGGTAACAGTCTATTTGTGCCCAAAGGGAATATAAATTTCAATGTGAAAAAAGATAAATTGATTACATATAGTATGTTCTCTTCTGAGAAATAAGTTCAGAGATAATCCATATGACATTAAATATTAAAACTTAAAAAGAAAAATACTGTGAGTTAGGTTTTTATGTGTCAACACGGCACCTGTAAGAAGATATGGATCGAGTTTAGCCATCAATCAGGTTTCAGCTTGATTACCTCCTTTGGAGGTGCGACCAAGATAAATGGCTCTCTGGAGGCTGAACCCCCCCTCTCTCTGCCTTCACCTTCCTTTTGTGAGCCACTCTGAGACCTGCCAGGCCCTGTGATGAACTGTGCCATTGGATCCACACGATCTTGCACCCTTGGACTGTGATCTTCCTATTATGCCTCATTGTATGTGGCTGCATGAGTCTATGGAGGAGCTTATGGACTAGTGGGACTTGATCTTGACTGCACTGGGCTGGTGTCCTGATACATAAAGCTTCTTGATACAAAACTGTTATTCATACATATATGAGTGTCACTATTTGTTTCTCTAGTCAAACCCGCCTGACACAGCTACGTTAACATTTATCTCCCAAAGCAGAACATGCTCAATATCTGTTTATATTATTTGAAAATCTCTGAGGGGAAAAAATACAACTAAAAGCAAAATCAATTGTTTTATAGCCAATTTGGACACCTGCTGAGCCCACGTGTCACTGAGTAGAATGATGCTCCATAATATTTTCAGGGCTGTAGCCTCTCAGAAGCAGATTGAAAGGCATTATTTATTTACAGCCCAGTTTCACATGCATATGAGGAGATTGAAGATGCCATGACTTGAGTTACAGGTATCTAAGTCCTCCAAGTAACAGCTTGCTCTTGAAGACTTAAAAGAGTTACTGTGCGGCAGATTTTCCCAGTGCAGTAACTAGTTTGGGTGGGTTAAAAGTGTCAACCTTCAGATTACTAGTTGGACACATACCAGTTGCACCATCCAAGGACTCCTACCAAAGGAAATATGTTTTGAGTCATAATGATATTTTAATGACATTATACAACACAGATACTAAAATTAATAGCATTATCTGAGTAGAACAGAAAAAAAAATCCAGGGAGACTCATATGTGTAAAATTAAGAACTTTATAGTAAACAGTAACTGTATATTAAGAAACCATCCAGCCCAGTCCAGATGAGGTCCCTAAGTCCAATATTAACCCTTATGCCTGATACCAGTTTGTTAATTCCTCTTCAGACTCATGCAACACATGCAATGACAGAGAGAGCAGGAAGATCATAAGCCAGTGGGTGGAAAATCTTGTGGAACCAGTGTTGGTAGAAGCATCTCAACGCTAGTGTGGGTCTCCACATAGCTGTTCTAGCTCTAGGGCTCTGGTTCTATCAAATTAGCTCCATGTGGCTTGTCAGCAGAGATGTCTCCCAGGAGGGAGTGTGTCCTGCCTCCAAGGAGGAAGACCAAGGAGAGAGTGTGGGTCTGGCCTCTAGTGAGCTATTTATCTCTGTAGCTCCTCCAAATGAGGTCATCAAGCTGTGACCTGATTGACAGGATAAACTCCACCCCTTCACTCTTCATGGTCTCAGGTTGACACCAGATTATGTAACTACCACATACACTATATCAAAGAAGAACATTTAAATAACGGTTCGTGTTCCTTGGATTTGGGTGAGTGAAATGAAATATAACATGTCCTCAGAAAGTAGGATTTACATCCTATCAAAGGGTTTAAAGGAGCTCTGTGGGTGTACTGGTTACACAGTGGGCTGCTAACTCCAACATCTGCAGCTGAAAACAACCAGCTGCTTCATGGGGGAAAGATGGGGTTCTGCTCCTTTAAAGAGTCAGTCTCAGAAAATCACAGAACAGGTCTCCCCTGTCCTCTCAGTCATTCTGAGTTGGCGTAGACTCGATGGCAGTGAGGGAAAAGGTTTAAAATGCTTCAAGGAATACATGTAGTTTCCTCTATAATATGCATCAGACTTAAAACTCCATATATTAGGAAGTTCTTTTAATACTTTTAGCTGGAATGCCTGATACTGGTAAGAATTAGTCTCTGACAATCATGTAGTAATTTGCACATGGAGAGAGGCAATGTTCTTGTATTTCATTCTGAACTTCTATGTTTAACTTGGAAAACCCTGCATGTAGTTTGCTTGGCTCTGCATAGTACTGTGGAAGGAGAACTGTGTTGTCAAAATCCAGGAAACTGATTGGCCAGTATGTAGACATTTAATTATTTAAGTATAGGTCACATGGATAATTTTTTTAATGTGTGGAACAAACCAACCAAATAATAATAATAATAATTCAAATAGTTACGGTAGTGCTGGACAATTATAATTGATAATATTTAGGAGGGGCAAGCAAGTACTTAAAGAATGTAGACTCTAAAAGTATCCTTCACAAAAGAGACATAGTCTTCCTCTTAGATAGGATGCTTAGGAGAATTCATGCTATGGGCATAACCTGTGGGGACCCAAAGCCCATCTGTAGGCAACTGGACATCCCCTTAAAAAAGGGTCACAGGGAGGAGATGAGCCAATCAGGGTGCAGGGTGTAGCAACAATAAAACATACAACTTCCCTCTAGTTCTTAAATGCTTCCTCCCCCCAACTATCATGACCCCAATTCTATGTTACGAATCTGGCTAGATCAGAGCATGTACACAGGTACAGATAACAGTTGGAAACACAAGAAATCCAGGACAGATAAGCCCCTCAGGACCTATATTGAGAGTAGCCATAGCAGAAGGGGAAGGGGAAGGTGGTTGGAGAAAGGGGGAACTGATCACAATGATCTACCTATAACCTCCTCCCAGTGGGATGGACAACAGAAAAGTGGGTAAAGGGAGACATCAGTTAGTGTAAGACATGAAAAAATAATAAAAAATTAATAAATTATCAAGGGTTCATGAGGGAGGGAGTATAGGGGAGGGAGGGAATAAAATGAGAAGCTGATACTAAGGGCTCAAGTACAAAGAACATGTTTTGAAAATGATGATGGCAACAAATGTACAAATGTGCTTGACACAATGGATGGATGGATGGATTATGATAAGAGTTGTATGAGACCCCAATAAAATGATTTTTAAAATGTAGCACATTATCCTTTCTGCTGTTTTAGGCCCATTTATTCACTTTCATTTCAAGTCATACTGCTTTAACTGATGCAGCATTTACATCGACAGCAGTCTCCGAGGTCAGAAGTGTCATTAAGATTCAGACTATGTCAAGGGGTTCAGAAATTATCTTCAGACATCTGTTTCTGATACACTTAAGGAGCTCATTTTCCAAACAAGGCCCAGGCACTTCTCACCGAATACGTCACCAATTCTCTGCATTCACAGAAGTATTTTAGAAGCAGAATGTTAATAATATGAGAGTGAGGTCATTTTTGTCAAATTTATGGCAGTAATGGAAAATGTTAGAGATCGCATTGAGCCAATACTCCTCCATACTCACCCAAAATCAGTGTTGTTCTAGGGGGTACTCCCCCAAACGGACAAGCTCTGCGGGGCGGAGCTTTCGTGGTATGCATTTTCCCCTGCTAGGTGAGCATGGAGCAACTCACTCTGAGTTAGTGCACCCAATGGCATCGCTTTGGAAGGTTCTCTCTGGTCACAATGAATTCCTTCGTAAAAGCAGTTTCGCTCAAACCTCGTTTTTTTGATGGCCCATTTAAAAGAACAGCATGTGGCTGTGAAAAATTGTTTCCTGCCAAGGAAAAATGCTGCAGAAACCATTGTGCTTTTGAACACAGCTTACAAGGACAGCACTATGGGGAAAATTCAAGTGTATGAGTAATTTTCTTGTTTTGAAAAAGGTGAAATGTCAATTGATGACAAACCTTGTTCTGGACGTCTGTCAACTTTCTGAATGGATCAAAATGTTGATAAAATTCATGCAATTGTGCTCAAAGACCAATGACGGACCATTGAAGAGCTTGTGGCATTATCTAGACTATCTTGGTGCTCCATTCAGTGAATGTTAACGGAAGATGTGGGAATGAGAAAGGTCACTGAGAAATTTTGCCTTGGGTTCTGACTGAGCAGGAAAAGGAGCATTGAGTGGAAATATGCATTGCTTTAAAAAAAACAGCTCCGAAGAGGCCCAGACTTTTTTCCTAAGCTCACTACTGGTAATGAGACATGGCGCTATTTTGTCTCAAGCCACATCAGTCAAGCCAGTGGAAGACGCCTTCATCAAAAGTTCTTCAAGTGAAATCAAAGATCAAAATGATGACGCTCATTTTTTATTTTTAGCTCTGATGGGGAGAGTGCATTTGGAGTTTGTTCCACCAGATCAGAATGCTAATCGAGCTTTCTACTTAGAGGTTCTGAAAAGATTGTATACCAAAAAATGTCCTGATTTGTGGCAGATGGGGGACTGGTTTTGCCACCACAACAATGCACCTGCTCATGCGGCCATCTCAGTGTGCCACTTTTTGGCAAAGAACAGCATGCCTCCGTGCGACTTCTTTTTGTTTCTGCAAATACAGAGGGACATGAAAGGACTGCAATTTGAAGATATCGAAGAGGTGAAAGAAAAAAAAAAAAGAGGGGAGTGCTGTCAGACATGAGTTTGAAAATGTTTCCAAGGATGGAATCACAGATTTGACAAATGTATTAAGTGTAGTAGAGAATACTTTGAAGGTGATAGGTTGCTTTGTTAAAAATAAAATTAAATACATTTCAATACATAGCATTGCAAAAAAGGCTTTTTTGGGGTGCCCCCTCATAAGCTCTACTCTCTATTACAGGGTCACTAGGTGAAGGGTGTCATGCTCGGTAACGTCACAGCACAGCCAAAAAAGAGGAAGATCTTCTAGAGGATGGATTGATGCAGTGGCTACGTCAATGTCAACGGACTCAAACATATGACCAATTGTGAGGACGGCCCAGGAAGGGTGTTTTGTTCTGTTGCATATTGAGTCTCGACGTGGAGGAATCTACTCCGTGCAACCCAACAACAACGAGTTGGAATAGAAGGGGGGGAGATGGTTTTTGATTTTGTTATGCCTGTAGTTATAATTCGATTTGGGGAAAATATCTTTGTTATGTTACTATAACAAGATTTATGTAAGCTGAACTGAAGTCAGCCTTGGCGGTATGACAGCTCAACTGCACCAACTTCTCCAAGGGGAAAGATGAGGCTTTCTACTCCAGAAAACACTTACAGTCTCAAAAACTCCCAGGGCCAGTTCCACCCACTCTTGCAAGGTCTCCATGAGTCAGAATCAACTTGAGGGCAATGAGGTTTTTTGGTTTCTGAGTCAGTCCTAGTATCACAGCATTTGAGCACTTGGCTGCTAACTTCAAGGTCAGCAGTTCAAAACCACCAGACCTTCCAAAGGAGAAAGATGAGGTTTCTACACCCATAAATAATTACAGTCTCAGAAACCCTGAGGAGAAGTGCTGCCCTGTCCTATTGAGTCACTGTGAGTCCACATGAAATCAATGGTAGTGAATTTGCTTTTGTTTTTGTGTGTAGCTAAGTAAATCATTTAGAGATATAAAAGAGGGTAAACAAATTATCTTTAAAAAAATCAAGAGATAAGGGAGCAGAAAGAAGCTTAAAGAGACAAGGGCCCTTTTCCAGGTCATCAGAGGAGAAAAGCCATCCTGTAGAACTTGTACCTTGAATTCAGCCTCCAAGATTGTGAAATGCATTTCATTCCATTGACACCCATTTGTGGTGGTGTGCTAAACTGAGGACTTGTTAGAAAGTATTTAACGTTATTTCTACACTTGCAACCACGGGAATAGAAAACTAGCCCTATTTTGAGAAAGATCTCCATTTTTCCAAGAGAGAAATGTTTCCAAATCCACATTCTCCAGGCTGAATAATGTGCCCCCAACAATAGCTCTCCACTAAAGAGCAGTCTTAACGGAGCTGCCATAATAGATAAACACAGACCATGTCTGTGTCTGGCTACATCATTATTCAGGTTCTATAGCCAACCCACTGTATATGTAGTGAACTCTGCTTTGACAACTCCTGCTGATACAGATCAGAAATTATTACCCCTGAGGAGGGCTCAGGGTGATTGAAAATCAACTAGCAATAGGTTAAGATGAAGACTCACCTGACTTGCTGGTTTATTATGATACCCGCTTATATGAACCCTTGACTATGTATATGTTAGCTGTATGGTGGGTATGCCTTATGAAAGATATTCAAACCCCATTAAATATACCCATTGCAAAATACATTCGCTCGCTCAGTTCTTACATGGGACAAGGAGCCCTGCTGCCTGTCTGTTTTTATTACTTTCCACAATCACAACGTCGCTCCCGAGAACTCGTTTGAGTATTGGGGACCCCCTCACCCCAACATGGTGTTACTGTGATTACAGCACAAGATAACTACGATAGAAAACAATCAAAGATAGAAAGATATTTTGACCTGTAACATTACAGAATAATGTTATTTGGTTATAAGCTAAGCAATTACCAATTCTAATAGAATCACATCAGACTCAGGCCAATGCATGGGTGTCAGTAGTAGAAATGTGCTCCATCCGGTTATCAATGGTGTTTTTCTTCAGAAGTAGATCACCAGCCCATTCTGATTAGGTGCTTCTGGGTAGTCTAGAATTTCCAACGGTTTTTATTGATAGCTCAGTGTTTTAGTCATGTACAGCAACTCAGAGATTCCAGGTAACATCTCAGAAGCAAAACTAAACTGCCATGTCACCAGATCCAACACACAGAAACTGTATAGGACAGGGTAGAACGTCCCTGTGGTTTTCCCCGACTGTGACTCTTCACGGGAGTAGAAAGCTGTCTCCTGGGGAAGCTGGTGGTTTCAAGCTGCTAACCCGCTACACAACCAGGGCTCCTAGAGTATCTTTATTTTCCTGACGTGGCCTATGGCCTTGTGTGGGAAAGGGGACCTGTAAGGAAGGGAAACAGAATCCAGTGTACAGGAGTTTCACCTTCAAATTATTATGTGTTCTTTCAAAATTGGGGGGAGCTATTTAAGAGTTATGGACAGAAAGGACTCTGAGAGAAAAATAGTGATTGACTGATTGAT
>NW_022111373.1:134659809-134664902 GCF_000313985.2 Echinops telfairi
ATAGATAGATAGATAGATAGATAGATAGATAGATAGATAGATAGATAGATAGACATTGCTGTTGTTAGATGCCATCAGGTCAGTTATGACCCACAGCAATCCTCTGTACAACAGAACAAAACCAGGCATAGTCGTGTGACATCCTCAAAAGCGTGCCTATGCCTGAGCCCACTGTTGTTGTGTTAATCCATCTCCTTGAGGGGTTTCCTCTTTTTCACTGCCCCTCCACTGTAGCAAGATGATGCCCTTCTCCGGGGACTCTCATCTCCTTACAATATATCCAAATAATGTAAGACAAAGTCTTGCCTTCCTTGCCTCCAAACAGCACTCTGGTGGCCTTCCTTCCAAGGTTTGTCCTTTTAGAAGTCCATGGTACCTCCAATTTTTTTCTCCAGCACCACAATTCAAATACATCCATTCCTCTTTGGTCTTCCTTATTCAATATCCATCTTTCACATACATATGAGGCAACGGAAAATACCATGGCTTAGTCCAGGTACATCTTAGTCCTCAAATGAACATCCTGTCTTTTCAATGCTCAACAGAGGAGTTGTGCAGTAGATTTGCTGAATTCAACTCTTCCTTTGATTCTGTGACTGCTGCTTCCATGAACATTAATGGAAGATCCATGCAAGACCTTGAAAACTTCAATCTTTTCTCTATTCATGTCTCCATGAAGTTATCCAATGGGACCAGGTGTGGGGATTTTGATCTTTTTGACATTGAGTTGCAATCTATCCTCAAGGGCTGCAATCCTTGATCTTCATCAGCGAGTGCTTCAATTCTTCCTCACTTTCAGCAAGCAAGGTTGGATCGTCTGCATATCATAGGTTATTAATAAGCCTTCCTCCATTTTTGATAATGCCTTCTTCATATAATCCAGATTTTCTGATGATTTGTTCAGCAAACTGATTGAATAATTTGGTGAGAAGATATAACCTACATAGACAGACGGACAGATAGATAAAACAAATGTGTCTAAATTGATGTTGTGATTAAAGGGACATATCTGGTGCTATCTTTTGTATTAGTTTTCTCTTAGTTGGTATTAATTATAAGAAAGTGTCAGAGACTCAGTGGCTTCAAACACCCATGGCCCATATATATGTAATCTGATAGTTGTTTGGGTTGAGCTTATGCTGTGGATGTCTGGAAACACTTGCTTCTGCGATCCTTAAGATATTTGACAAAAGGACATTGCTTAAAGTTGTCGTACTGTGATATCTACTAGGTAACAGGCTGTCAGCCAGGAGTCTCTCTAGTTCCATAAGGCCACCTGCGTTCCTTTGCTAATACGGCACTCTCTCCATCTTTAAAAGCAACAGCAGCACAGAAAGATGCTCTCAAAGGTTTCTCACCATTTTTTAGTTCTACTTCTATTTCTAAGGGGTGTATACCTTTATTTATTTATTGAATAATGCTTGCTTAAGCCTTTGTGTGTATGGGCATGTGACTGTTTGTATTTCTATATCTCTCTCTTATTTATTTCCTGCACACATGGACACCTATACACACACAGATAGATATACACACACCACAACTCGTTCCTTCCCCTTTCTTCCCAGCCTCCCTGCAACCTTTGGACTGGGCTTCGTTGGGTGTCAAAATAGTTTTACTTGACTATTTTATTTTAAAATAGTGCTCTAATATATTATTTTGTGTTTGTGAAACTGACTAACTTTGCTGAGCATATTATCTTCCATATCTGTCCGTGTTGTTAATTGTTTGACATTTTCATCATTGTTTTTTGTGCACTGTTTTGTGGAAAACAATTATATAGTTGCTCTCAAACTTTAAATACCTCTCAATTCTTCTAACAACAGCTAGATAAAGCATTTTACTTTTAAAGGTTCATGTCATTATATCAGGCCAACTCAGTTACGCCCTTATTTTAGGGTGACAAACAAACAAAATAAATCAAGCAAAAAACACATTTTTTTCAATTTGTTGCTAACTCATAGTGACCTTACAGAACAGGATAGAATAGGACTGCCTAAGTGTTTTCCCATGCTGAACATCTTTTTGGAAGCAGACTGCCACATCTTTCTCCCACAAAGCAGTTGATGGGCTTGAACAGCCAACCTTTCCATGAAATTATATTGTAGGACAATTTCAACTAACTTCAAAGTGCTTCAACTGGAGGAAGAAAAAACACAACAACCAACAGATCAGAGCTATTATTGAGGAGGGCACTCAATAAATAAATCTGTAAGAAATAAGGAAGGTAGGCCTAGGCAGAAGGAGAAGCAGGTTGACAACTTGGTTACTAAAGAGGTCTCAGTTGATGCTACACCATGCTCTGAAACTGGGTTGGCCCTGCAAGGCACCCTGTATCCCCTTGTGTTAGTCTGGGTGGACTAAAGAAACAAAGCCAACGACACTCATATAGGTATAAGAGAGAAATTTATATCAAAGAGTAATTGTCTATTAAGAAAACACACCAGCCTAGTCTAGATCAAGCCCATAAATCTGATATTAGCCCGTACATCTGATACTAGTTTATAAATCCCTCTTCTGACTCATGCAATACATGCAATGATGCTGAATGCAGGAAGCTCACAAGTCAGTGGGTGAAAAGTCTTGGATCTGGTGGTGATAGAAGCATCTCCAGGGATCCGAATGCCATCATTATGGCTCTATATGGCTTGTCAGTAGGAAGATGAAGCAGAGAGAGTGTGTCTCACCTCCAGAGAGGCAGAAGAAGTTCCCAAAATCCCCAAGAAAAGGCCATGCCCACACAGAGGCATCATCAGCTATTACCTGACTGATGGGCTGGAATTCACCCCTTCACTCAAGTTCACAAGAGTACATGTAACTGCCACACCCCTTATCTAATCTTGAGAGCAGTTTGCTACACCAGTCAAACATTCCCGGTGAGATATCGGAAAGCTACCACTAACAGTTGACAAAGCAGAACATCACACACCCTAATAAGATGTTGAAGTCATCTTCTTTGCTGAACTGAAAGCAAGATTCTAGTCTAAATTCCCTCTATAGTTTATAAGTTATAGTTCACGCAACCTTTTGATGTACATCCTTTCATCAAGTATGTAAACATTGTTTTCCAAACATACTGCATTGTTCAATGTACATAGAATTATTGAAACAGATTTTATAGCATCCTCATTGCCATCCAGTCAGTTAAGATTTATAGTGACCACATAGTACAGGTTAAAAATACCCTATGAGTTTCCAACACTGTGAATATTTTTTTATTATATATGATGCAACTATAGGATTAAAGAAAACCAAAACAAAAAGCCTGTGGTTGTGAAGGCCTTGGGATATTCATTTGCTGATGTACATGATTCAAGATAAGAAGAAACAGTGCAAAAATCTGCTAATTATCAGAAATTGGAATCGTTGAAGTATGAATGTAGGAAAATAGAATGTGGTAAAAAATGAAATGGAATGCATTATATTCTAGACATCATCAGAAAATCATGTGATTTACTAAGTTGGGAATAGCATAATCAAGAGAATGCATAGCATTCCTTGTCAAAAATGATATTGCAAAATTAATTGTGAAACACAAAGGTATCTGTGATAGTATTATATTTATCCACCATCAAGGAAATCCAATCAACAGAACTATTATTTAAATGTATGCATCAATCACAAAAGCTAGTGATGAAGAAATTGAAGAATTCTACTAATGATTGCAGTTAGAAATTGATCAAACCTGCAATGAAAATACATTGATAATTATTGGTGATTGAGATGCAAAAGTTGCAAAGAGGAAGGAGCAGTAGTAGGAACATATAGATATAGTCATAGAAATGATGCTGGGGAATCACATGGTAGAATTTTGCTAAACTAATGGCTTATTCATAGAAAATACCTTTTTTCAACAGCACAAAGGATGATGATACACATGGACTTCCTTGGATGGAATATACAGAACTCAAATCGACTACATCTGTGGAAAGAAATGAAGGAGAAGCCCAATATCAGTAGTCAAAGCTAGACCAGGGGCTGAATATGGAACAGGCCATCAATTAATTGTTCATATGTGTGTTCTAGTTAAAGCTGAAGACAATTTTTAAAAGTCCATGAGAGCCAAATTCAGACCTTGAGTGTATCCCCCTGTATTCTGAGACCACCTCACACAGAGATTTGATGCAACAAACGCTCGTGACAGAAGACCTGATGAGTTTTGGGAGGACGTTAAGAACACCATTGGTGAAGAAAGCCGACGGTGATTTATAAGTCAGGAAAGGAAAGATCAAAGTGGATGCTAGGAGACACTTTGAAACGTGTTCTTTCATGACACATTCATTTTTATCTGCGCTAGGAGTTTGGAAGAGAAACACTTGATCAATTGCCTGGAAGAGTTCCCTATCTGTGCCCATTCCAAAGAAAGATGACCCAACAGAATGCTCCAACTATAGAACAGAAACATTGATATCACACACAAGTAAAGTTTTGCTGAAGATTATCCACCAATGATTGCAGCAGCACATAGACAAGGAATTGCCAAAGATTCAGAAGAGGATGTGGAACAAGAGATATCAGTACTGATGTCAGGTGGATCTTGCTCAAAGCAGAGACTACCAAAAATATGTTTGCTTGTGTTTTCTTGACTATGCAGAGTCATTCAACTGTGTGGGTCATATTAAATGATGGATAAACTTGAGAAGAATATTTAAACTGATAAAAGGACAAACCAATCTGACTTTGAGATTTTTGGCCAGAGGGCTCCTTGGAGGGAAGGATGGCAAGACCTTGCCTTACATACTTTGAACATATTGTCAGAAGAGACCAGTCCTGGGAGGACATCGTGTTTGGTAAAGTGGAGGCGCCGCAAAGGAGAGGAAGATCCTCGGTGAGATGGATTCACATAGGAACACCGGCAATGATGGCCCAGGAACGTGCACTGCTTCATTCTGTTGTGCACAGGGTCACTGTGGGTTTCATGTGGCTAGATGGCACCTCAAAACAACAACACGCAGCTCTGACAAAATACTGATCTCAAAATGCTTGCTTTATGTACTAAAAGGGCAAAAAGAGTTTATTTTAGAAAAAATCAATACAAAATAGACTCAGTTCAGTGGAGACGAATGAGGTGCCAAAGGTTCAACTTTTCCAAAATG
>NW_022111373.1:134666238-134681670 GCF_000313985.2 Echinops telfairi
AGCACAAATCTAGTATCTGCCTCCATCTTTATGTTAAGAAGACCTGGTAGCATAGTGGTTATGCAGTGAGCTACTCACTGTAAGGTACAGCCTGCATCCCCCTTAAAAGGAAGGATGGAGAGACTTTGTCTTACGTACTTTGGACATGTTACCAGAAGAGACCAGTCCCTAGAGAAGGATATCATTTTGGTAAAGTAGAGGAACAGTGAAAAAGAGGAAGAGCCTCGACAAGATGCATGGGCTCAATGGCAGCCGCAATGGGTTCAAACACAACAAACTGTGAAGGTGGTGCAGTGTATTGTTCTGTTTACACCGGGTCACCATCAATCAGAATAGACCCAACCACACCTACTAAGAACAACTGCACCAAAGGTGATGTCACATCTGGAAAGATCCCTTTTTTTAATGACTATTGAACCCACCACAGGATCCAGCAAAATAGACAAATACAAATAAGGAAGGATATCGCGGTTTTAAAAATTGGATTGCTTCTGAAAAAATATGGAAATTTAAACATTAAAATTTTATTACTAACTCATGAAAGCATTTTCCTCTTAATTCCACCTATTAAACTCAGTAAATATCATATTGGAACAGACTTGGCAGTTTTCTAGCTGAGTAGGCGGGGATGAATTCCTTTGTGGAGGGGGGCGCTTAGAGATGGGGAGCTGAACTTTTGTCCTTTCTTGTCACCGTGACTTTGACGAAGGGATTTAACCACACCATTTCCCCCCTTCATTTTACAAATGAAAATATTGGACTAAATAATGTTCAATGTTCTTTCCAAGCCGGAAAGCATGAGTTAGATAATAGATGTTATTCCTTTTGAGAAAAAATATCTTCTCCCTGAGCTTAGATTTCACAATCTGTCTTTGCTATTTGTCATCCTCACCACTTGAGCAGCCTTGGCTTGAAATATGAGACCACCCCCATCCAAGCTGTGCTGATGGCCAAGCTGTCCACTTGCCACTCAACCTCTGCACGTGCGTGCGCATGCGCATTTGCATGTCCCTGTGTGTGTGTGTCATTGCTCATTTTAAAAACTGCCTGTGTCCTAGCTAAGACTGCAAGTCCTCGTAGGAGGATTTGTTTCTGTTAGCTGCTGCCAAGTGGGCTCCTCACTAGAGGCTACCCCACGCACAATGGAACAGAACACGGACCAGTCATGATCCATTACAGATGGAATGCTTGTAATCCAGAGGGTTTCGCTGGTTGCTTTTCCCAAGAAACCTTTATTCTCACTCTGAGAGTCCTGCTGACATCGTGTTCAATGAAAGAAAAGTCGTAGCTGGACACGAGGTGCATTGGCCAACATTCACGCCTGCTTGGTAAGTGAGAATTCTAGCGCGGAACCACCCTACAGTGGAGGACTGAGAAGCTCTAAAGGGAAAGTGTGTAATAGCAAAGATAAAGGATATTATTTTTATTTTACTTTGGGGGGGGCAAGTTTTGTTTCTAGCATCATTTATTTGGACCCTACATTGGTTTATTTTATACTGCCGAATTGTGAGGGAAGTGCTGAAAACGCTAAATGAATTTTGTTAACTTTACCTTCTTAGCCAAGGCCGTGGCTTCCCTCTGTGTGGCCTGGTTGCTGTGTCCGTGCTGAACAAAGGAGGTGTATCTGGGGCTGCCTCATCCCTTCCCACTGAAATCTCTCTCAAAGATTCCTGGCTTTATTTTGTTACCAAACATGCAAAATCATGATTGGACAAGTACATTTATGAAGAAGAAGTAATCTTAGCATCTTACCATGTAGAAGCAAACAGTGTATTTTAAATAAAATAATGGACATTATTTTTGTATCATCCGAAGTCTGATCCTGTTAATTTAAATCATTTCCCCCCATTTATAGGAAGAAAAAAAGTGGCTTTGGGACAAGGTGAAGAAGTGTAATTCAAGGAACGATATCCAGAGTGGTTAGTCTGTCTATACCTAAGAAGACTCGTTAGAGACTAAGTCACATAATGTTACTTGGTTTAATCTCAGATGCATTTATTTGAGAAGCAGAATATCAAAATGCATAAAACAAAAACTTTACAAGCAAAGATTATCGGTATCTGGAGAAAAGATTGACGTTGACAATGATTTTGTCAGTTGTAGATCCACAACCATGCTCATGGAAGCCCCAGTCAAGACCTTAAAGCCGTATTGCACTAGGTAAACCTGTCATGGAAGACCTCTTTGAGTATTGCAGGGTAATTATGTTACTTTGGGGTTTGCCTAACTCAAGCTGTGATATTTTCAGTTACCAATATGCATGTGACAATTGGACATGGAATAAAGAAGACCAAAGAAATATCAATTCATCTGAATTACGGTGCTGGCAAAGAGTATCAAAAACATCACAGACTGCGAAAGAACAAACAAATCTGTCTTAAAGGTGTACAGTCAAAATGCTCCTTATAGGCCACGAATGTGAGAGTTTGTCTCATGTACTTTGGTCATGTTACCAGGAGAGGTCCGTTCTTGCCTGATAAAGTTGAGGGGTACAGAAAAAGAAGGAGGGTTCAACAAGATGGGTTGAGACAATGCTTGCGTCAATGGGCTCAAACACAGGAACAATTATGAAGATGGACCGGGACCATGCAGTGTTCCATTCTCTTGGACATGGAGTTGCTATGAGTCGGAACCGACCCAACAGTACCCAGAACAACAACTATGCATGCCCTGTAGCCTGGAACATTATCAATGTTTTTTCCAGTGTTTAAAAAAACCCCACACTTTTCTCTTTATATATTACCTTGAAAATTGAAAACAATTGTGCAGTGTAAGTCAATTTATCATTTACTGAAAATGAAATCATCCCATGTAAGTAGTCACAATGATTTTCAAGTTTCTCATTTCTGAACTACTTTGTCATTAAGTTTATCAGGACTTTGTTTCATCCACATTAAAATAATAAAATAACAAACGCAATATATGATAAACTATGTATTCATTTTTAACTAGGGGAGCATATTGTCCAGGTCAGGTAAGATTTGAAGTGACATATCATAAAGTTATAAATGATACTTGCCACCACCTCTTGGTGTCACTCTTGGATGCTGTCGAAGTATTCTGCAAGAGCCGTAGGTTCTCGGGCATCCAGCTGGAGATCATCTCCAAGATGCACACTGCAATCCAAGGATGGCCGAGTTTCATATAAAATCATTCATGGCCATCAGGGCGAGCCATGAAAAGACAGGTCAAAATAGTATTAATAAGGCTCATTATAAACAATCTGAGTGCCAATCATAATATCCTAATAGTTGGATTTTTTAAAAAAGACCAAAGGTATAAAATTCATGGACCTCAAAAAGGGGGAAGCTTACCAAGCCCACTGAAAAAGGACCCACTAAGATTTAAAAGTATAGTAGTGAACTAAATGTGGATACGTGTATCTACATTTATAGATCTCTTTAATTTATTCTTCTCAATGAATACTGTAATCAGTTTCCATTTTTATTACCTTTCCTCCCCATTTCTGTGCTGCATATCTCTCCATGGTAGCTATCAATGGTCTTTTATTTATAGCTATTGACATTAAAAGAGAAAGCACTGTTTTTTATGTCATTGGACAGAGGATTTATGTTTGGCTTTCGTGTCATAAATTCTTTATTCTGTTATTTATTTCAATGTTTAACCTCTAGTCTTACCCAAACCCAGACAGCTTAAGTTATATGGCCATGTGGACTCACTGTTGGGATATATTCTGTGTAAAAGCCATTAAAGGCAAAGAAAATAAAGAATCATTCATCTTGACCTACTTTGCCATTTTCTCACGGGTAGGAGGGTGACATGCTGGAAAAAGTAGAAGTCAAGGGCACACTTTGGAGTTTAATGATCTAATATGCATTTATTTATTCATGTATTTAAGATTCAGCAATTTTTCCAAGCTCATTATGTAGCTTATCTGATTTAATTGTTACATCAGATCTAGTCAATTCATACTAAGTTTAATTATAAGCAACAAATACGAACACTATTTTGAGAAATTGAGTGCTTCAGAGAATTACTGGGAAGGCAGGAGCATATCCCTAAGCCCCACACTTTAAATTCTTAAGTTTAGGATAGAATCGGGAATAAATCAATAACTGTTTTGGCCAAGGATTAAATGCCACAAACTCTCGTACTTCAGTGACTTGAGTTCCAGTCCCCAAGATTTTTCTGCAAATTCCATTTACGCTAACGCTTATAGAGAAAGTCAGTGCTAAAGAGGAAGACCTTCACGGAGATGAACTGACAGTGGCTGCACCAGTGGGGTCAAACCTCACCACTGTGGGGATGGTGCAGGATCAGGCAGTGTTTACTTCCGTTGTGCATGCCCTTGCTCTGCGTGGGAGTCCACTCAGTCAACTGACAACGAGTTTCTTTACTTCTGGACCCAGAGCTCTGCCTTGCAGCTTTGCTGCTCCATTTCTTCCACTATCACAGAGAGTTCTCTGATGTCCTCCCTTCTCATGAGGTCTGGGATGAAAATCTGGGATAGACTGTCTGTTAGTCTGGGGACTTTAGAGAAACAAATCCACAGAAACTCATGTAGAAGAGAGAGGTTTATATAAAGGTCAAGTGCACATCAAGAAAACATCCCAACCCAGTGCTGCCCAAGCCCACAAGTCCAACATTAACTCATTAACCCATATGTCCAACACCAATCCACAAAATCCTCCTCCATCTCACAAAACACACACAATGATGCTGACTGCAGGAGGAAAGCCGAATCAGTGAACATGTAAGCATCTCAGCGCTGGCAGGGGTCTCCACATGGCTGCTCCAGCACCCAGGGCTGCATGGGGGTAGGTCCATGTGGCTTCTCCTTGGGGATGTCTTGCAGGAAGTGAGCCTTGCCAGCTGAAGCAGGGACCTGCTAAGGCAACTGCATCCTGGTCTGACCATCAGAAAGCAAGAGACCCGAGAACAAGAAAGGCGAGGCTCACCGAGCCATTTATTCCTCCACCATTTAATCCCACGTGTGTTTATGGGCGAGGTTGGCACAATAAACTAACTCAGACTGAATGATTGGCAGAGTGTAGACTACATCCTTATGGAATAAAAAAAGCAGATGTTTAACATCTCCACTTACTACACAGCAGGTCAGTCTTTGTTCCTCGGGGCTAATAAAATGGGGATTTTTTTTTTTTTCATTATGAGAGGGAGTTAAGATGGCAGAATCCCAATGCAAGGCACATTTCAACCTTACATGGATTCTATGTTCATCTTTATTTCCCAAATCATCAATTGAGGCCTTGGTAGAGAAATTTGCCCAAAGGTGTACAATAATAATACGTAAGTGCGGCATCTGAGCCCAAGTCTTTCCTGAATCTAGTCCTAGTTGTTAATCAGCTTTTTTACCATAGCTTTCATTTTTGAATAGCCACTTGACCTATGGTTCTCAAAGCATGGTCTGAGTAGCCTTGAAGATTCTCAAGATACTTCCACGGGGTGTGCAAGTCAAAACTATTGCCATAGCTATTATAATGTGTTACCCTAATTAAAGGGCATGAGTGCGTGTTCTGAAGAGGCAGAAGCATTGCTGCATCAAATTCCCTGCATCGTGCAACACATCAAGGTAGAAGAACTCACCTGAACCTGAGTTCTTCACTGTTCTACGGTCACAAGAAAGGGAGCTCCCCCAGCCCCACCCCCCATAAGTATGCCCTTAGCAAATAGGAAAGTTGTTAATTTGATAAAGCCTCTACTCCTGTGCACATATTGTTTAATACTCTGCATGAAAAAAAATTGGAAATGTGCCTAAAGCCTTTCTGGGCCATAATGAACTACCTGGTTTTCTCTACAATTATTTGAATTATTAAGCAAACTAGCTGCTGCTTCGTCTCCGCCCCTCCCCATGGGAATACCACTTCCTCTGAAAGAAGAAAGGACAGGCAGATTGGGAGGATTCAGTGCCAGGTACTTGGAAGACATTTTCTTAAAAGAAAATTAATTAAATGAGCATTTCACTTCAAGGAAAACAAATTTTTTGTGTGTGCCAATGATAATATTCAACCTATTGAGTAAAAATTTGAATTTATGAAAAATTCTATTCAACACTAGTAGCTTGATAATTCCCAAATTTTGGAAGTGTTCATTGAAGATTTGTTTTGATAGTATGGAATGAAATTTGTGAACCAGTTTCGCCAAATGGTTAATGCATAATCATGCAAATTTACAGATGAGCAAATGCATGTGAGATGAAAGCTAGATGGACTGATTTTAGAGCAATAAGGTACAGGAAGTCTACTCTCAGCGCCTTTGAAAATCAAGTTTATGAAGCTGCCATTATAAAATGTTGGTACGGTATCCAAATGAATTCCTCAAAAGGTTAGGGAATCTAATTTCCAGTTACATATTTATGGGAAATGTGATTTTCTTCATATACTTCAAACAAAAACATATTTCAATAAATTGAAAATAAACCTACAAAAATACAGCTGTCTTCTATTAAGCTAGACATTAAAGACATTTTGAAAATATAAATTAATACTACAGTCTTTGTTATTTTTGACAAAGTAATTATTATCATGTGTAATGTACATGAACAACAATGTGTCTTATTTTATAATGATTTAATTATTAGTGAAAACATAGTTTAAATCTTAATATGGTAAGTATTGGTTAACATAATAAGTATTAATATTCAGTACTTCATAAAAACAAAAGTTATTGTGGCTCCTTAATCATTTTTAATTGAGTGATATTTTCTGAGAGGAAATGTTTGAAAGTATGGAATTGTTTCCTTCTTTATGTTCTTGTTTTATCTCCATTTATTTTCATTTTTTTCATTCCATTCAAAATATTACAACCAGTTTTAACATATATTCCATATCTGGTAACGTCCCATTATGTAAGTTGTCAATAGCTAGTTAAAGAAGGCCCTAAATAAGTGTTTTCTGGTGTGTAGTATCACTCTGAACTTACTTTTTTTTCCTTCTCGCTTCCTTATCTTTACACAGGGAGTTTCTTCTCTCTGGAATGCCTTTCTTCCCGCCATCAGTCTCTTTCTTTCTTTAGGATTCATTCATATGACCAACCTTCTGTGAAACTATACTGCATCTTCTACTCACATTATGGACTCCTGCCCTCCATATTTCTGCCACATAGTAACATTAAAAGCACACAAGTTAACATGCACACACGAAAGCAAATTACCAGGAATACTTTTCTCTCTTTCTTTTTGTTTTCACGTTAGTTTAAATGAATAAAAGACAGCATAATGTGACAGTTTGAAGCAGAAACTCCAGAGCTTGTGACCACAATTCACCTTCTGGCTCCACCACGTTCCAGTCCTATAACCTTGGCTAAAATGACTAAAACCCCCTTTGCTTTGCTTTATTCACATGTCAGATGAGCATGACAATAGTATCCACCGGATTCAATTGGTGGAAATAGTATCGGAGCTGATTCCAACTCATGGTGCCCCTAAAGGACAGAGTAGGACTCTTCCTTCTTTACAAGGACAGCAAAGCAAAACAAACAAACAAACAAACAAACCTGCAGCCATCGAATCAATTGCAACTTATAGTGTGACCCTATAGGACAGGGTAGTTTTGGCTTTCTGAGACGGAAACTCTTTCTGGGGGTAGAAAGCTTTGTCTTTCTCCCACATCATAGCTCATGGTGTTGAACCAATGACTTTGTGGTTAGCAGCCCAACATCTCACCACTAGGAAACCAGGGCTCCCTCCAGAGGAACACACAGCTTTGGCTTTCTCCCCAGGAGCCGCTTTTGGACTTGAACACTCAACCCTGCCATCAACAGTGCGGCACTTAACCCACTGTCAGCTAGGATTCCTTGTCCATTGAGACCTATATCAGTGTAGCTTCATGTATAGTATAACCAACATTATTATAAATATTTTCTTAATGACAAAAGAGTACTTATTCCTACAAATAGCATAGAAAACTATTCATTTAAAATGCAAGCTAATACTAATACCCATTTTCACTATCCGTACTGGACACAGATGATGACTGGGTCCTTGAGTGATTATAGAGGGTTTTTATACATTAAAAAAAAAACACACCTATGTTTCTTATGGCCCCATTGTGTGCTATTCATAGGCATTAAGAAAGCAAAGATTCATAAGCTTTAGGGCTACCATTAAGGTTTTTAGCCTAGTCAAGAGAAACAGACAAAGACAATCACAATAGGCTGTGGGAAATGTTAAGATGAATGTATCAAATGCAAATGTAATAGTAATACATGATGGGACAAGGATTGTATTGTGCTTTAAAAAATTAACTTCAATAGCAATACTGTTACTTTTTTTATTATAAGGAGGCAATCATAAACTAAACCAATGTTGTATCTAAAGAATGAAATAATTTTATGACCACAAATTGGCAAGAAAAATTCATTTTGATACATGAAATCCAGACACCACAAAGGCAATTGTATCCATTAGTCTCAATATTCTTCACTTTCAGTGACATTTATTATTGCTCCCTGAGCATGCAAAATTAAAAATTTAATTTATTATCCTTTATAGTATTTGCCCAAAAATGGAGGTGTCAGCACTCAAAGCAAGCAAAACAAAGGAAGCTAAAACATAAATGAAATTGATAATTAAAACCATTAAAAATTTAAGGGTCCTAGAGATCATTTAGTATACATCCTCAGTGTTAGAGATGAAGGCACTGAGGTCCCACGTGGGCTTGGATCAATGTCACTCAGCTAGTTGGTTGCCGGGCAGGAAGGATAGCCCAGGTGTCCAAACAGCAATGCTCATTAATTTATCTCTAAGAAAATGACAGCTGTGCAGCATTTCAGACACATAAGCTTCTCCTTCATTCCCTAATGCATTCCACAGTTCAAGGTCAGTAATTTAAGGGAAGCCTTTCCACCAGAGCATTCATTCCTGAAGAAAATAGCACAGAAATCTGAGTAGAAGAGAAGAGGGTAAACCCAAGAGGCTAAGTAAGGCATGGGCATACAACATTCAGAATGTGACCAAGCACAGGTTCTCAATTGAGCTAAGGCAGCTACAATGGCATAAGATCTTAAAAGATAACTAAGGGAAAGGAACATTTTTGATAACAGATTGTTTTCAGTATTAATATATTAGCTAATTTTCACTCAACTACATTGATAGTTCAATAGTACTATTGCTAAAGCTTAGAAAATGTATCTAACAAAGCTCCTTATACAAATACTACTAACTGAAATGAATAGCTTTTCCTCTCACTTGTCTCAATTGTTAACTGTATTTTGACACTTAAGGAATGTAAAATTAGCATTTCTACAAGGTTCACATTCAAAGAGTTATACACTTTATCTCTTATTAATACAATACCTAGTATACTTTGTTTAAAAATACAAACATACTCATATAATAAATAAGATAAATGTCCTCATAGCTCCCATTTTCCTATTTATAAATTGCATACTAATCATATTTTAGTATTGTCCTGCTAGTAGGAGGTTCCTTCACATTTACATTTTACCGAATTCAGGCTTTCCATAGGCATGTATGCAAGCAAATAATAAAGTATTGCTACGAGGGTTCTATTTTAGACATGCATAGGTTTATTCCATATGCAATGCATTTAAATTGTCTCTGCAATCAGTGATTGGCCATGGAGAAGTTCTCTCAATAATGCACTTGTTTTAGTTTTATTCCAAGCTAACCAAATCACGTGGCATCCAGGGCACTTACAGCAACCGAATGGGACAGAGTAAACTTGCTCCTGAGGGAGTCTGAAACTATCCGTCTGTCTGGGAGCATGCAACTTCACCTCCTTATGATGGAGCAACTTACTGGTGGGGTTGAACCACTGTCTTGTGGGTTCGCAGTCCAATGCTGAGCTCACCACATCAAGGGGGATCTTTCTGGCTTCGTTGCGGACTGGTTCTATTGGTCCATTAGTCAATTGAGCTAGTTGTTTCGATGTGTCCTCTCTTGCCATCACTTGTCTTTCTTCTAGGAAGGAATGGAACAAAATTCACACTTCATATGATCGCTCATGAGCTTTTGAGACCCTAGCTGCTACCAGGTTCAAATAGAAGAACAATTGTCAGATGGCTCAGGGCTGGGCTGTGTTCTGTCCTGTTGTGCACAGGGTCACTGTGAGTCAGAACCAGCTCAATGGCACTGAACAACCACAACTTCTATTAACAAGGCAGAATGTAGACTACAGGTGTTGTGCTATACATTAAGTCAACTGACTTTTATGTTCCCTAAACCTATGGTCCTTTGCCCCCTAGACCCAGTGACTTGTTCCCTCAAGGTGTTTGTTTACGCCCAAGAAGTTTATTTAACTCTGCCCCTTGTTATGCTACACTGCATTCATGGATATATTTGCAGCAAATCCAAATGCCCAGGGAAAAATATTCTCCATCAAACCTACCTATACTCTCCTCATCCTTACCTATTTTAGCCTGTGTCTATCCGTGCATATACTGGTAGATCGCCATCATGGCACAATTGTATCTACAACAGCGTTTACCTCTGTGGTCTTTCCCTTGTGCATTCCTCAATCTTCCCCTTCCTCCAGCAATGCTGGTGACGTCACTCTCATTGTACATGGATGTTCTCTTCAGCCAAGTTGACACATTTCTACCCACTAGCCAGTAATGTACTCTCTTTGATTCCCCCACCCAAGAAAATCATCAGAGACTTCTTTTGGTTTAGTATGAAAATCTTTCTTGATTTTCTTCAAAATAGTGGTCTTCTATTTGTTTTGTGTGTGTGATTCGTTTCATTCAATAGAACAGCCTTCGGGGTCATCTGTGCTGTCAGGTTTTGCAGATTCTTTAATAGTGCCCAACATTGCATTGTGTGTATTCACCATATTGAGTTTCTCCAGCTTCCCATAGGTAGACATTTAAGTTGTTCCCTTATTTTTCCTATTGTAGTTAATGCTGCAGTTAACATGAGTGGGCATAAGTCTACTCAGGTCATGGCTCTTATTTCTCTCAGATATATACCAAATAAAAGCATTGATCCATCATTCAGTATTTCTATTTTCAATGTTTTGAGGAAGTCTATACCCTTTAAAGTCACTCACTTATATTTTTGTTATGTCAGTCTAGGGATAACAGCCACTCAGCAGGAGAAAGATGAGGCTTTACACACAAAGAGTTCATTTAAAATTTAAGAAAACCTCACCACCATCAAGTCAAAGCTGAATCACAGTGTGCCCCCGTCCTATAGCTTTACTGGAATAGAAAGCCCAGTCATTCTCCCAAGGAGCTGCTGGTAGTTTCAAACTTCCAACCATGTAGATCGTAGCCCAACTCCTAACCACCATACCACCAAGGCTGTATAGAGAGTTCAGTTTTGGAAAGCCACACGGGCACTTCTTCCCAGCCCTTACATGTCCGATATGAATCCAAATCGCCTCAATGGCAAGGAGTGAATTTGAGTAAAAAACTAAGGTAGATGTTGTTAAAATTGAATTTCCTCAGAGGATGCATCCTGTTTGCATGATTTCAATCACTACATATACAAATAAATACAGCTTAATTTTTTAACCAATGTTTTGCTGTTCTATATTTTCCACTTCTGTAATTATAAATGAATGCAGGCACCATTGCAACAGCTACATATATAAAGAGATACAGCTTAATTTGTTAGCTGTTTTTCACTGTGATGCACTTCCTAGTCATGTGTTTATAAGGAGGGGAACACATCAGTTCGTGGACAGACACACTTTCACAGCCTTATGGTTATTTTCTTGTTAGAAGTCCTTAGACTTGGAATTTTGAATTAAAGACTACAGTAGGTCATTTAAAATCATTACTGCATTGAGTTTAAAAGGTTTCATAGGAACTTAAATTTCTTTCTTGTCATACTCATGGGCATTAGAATTTTAAAATTATTAATATGACATGGAGATACATATTTCAATATTATTCAAAACTCCAAATTTGCTTTAGACATTTTTGTCAAAGCTGGTTGCTTTTTGTGTAATATTATAAGTTTCTTGTTTCAAAATATCTGTGTCAAATATTGTTTATATTATATGTCCATTTTCCTATGAATACGGTATAGTAAATTAAACATTGAGCTTCTAACCATATTGTGTACTAAGTTTCTTTTATGTTCATTGAGAATCATTTATGTTAAATATAAAGCAAGTTACCTTGATCAAATATGAAAAGAACCCAGAAAAAATGGGGCCTAGACTTAACTATTTTGTGTACTTCCTGCCCAGACTCACTAGAAAAGGAGGCGCCTCGTTCACAAGCGCTGGAGTTGGCGTGCAATCAATGGTGGTGACTTTGATTTTTTTTGTTTGTTTTTGACATTTGGAAGTGATATGGTAGATTGTTAAATTACCATTGGGATACTAATGGCAACATTAGTGGTTCAAACCCAGAGGCCGTCTATGGAGTATGTTAAGGCAATCTAGTCTCATAAAACACTTCATTTAGGAAATTCTAGTGAGGGTTATTGTGGTACAGAATCAATAAAATGTGAGGGTGTTTTGTTTGTTTCTTTTCTTACCAGCTGTTTTTTGGGAGATAAATGGGAGACTGTCTGCTCCTGTACAGTTATATGCCTCTGAAACCGTCTACTGGGTTGCTATGAGTCTCTCAGAATGTAGACTTTACAGTGAATACCCTCTTCTCTGCTAATGGCTACAGGAATTAAGAGCACTCGGGAGGAGGGCGAGCCTAATCTATGTTTTAGCAATGTGTGAATGACACCTGGCCAATGCAGTGCAAATTTAAAATAAAAGGAGGTCTACTAAACCTTTCTCATTATGAACAAATAAGCCAACAAGCAACGGAAAGAGAAAACGGCGTAAGAAAAATGTGTAGTTACTCCCTTACTAGTATGTCTTCTTGAGATGCTGTGGGGATGAATGGGGCGCCGGGAACCTTGTGACGGTCACGAGGCAAAAGCCAAAACCAAACCTAACTCAGTGCCATGGAGTAGATTTCAACTCATAGGGAGCCTGTCAGCGGTGGTAGAACCCCGCTGTGTGTTTGCAAGGGTATAACTCTACAGTCTACCGGAGTGAGAGCCTCATCTTTCTCTCTCTAAGCAGTGGTGGCTTCAACCTGTTGACTTCGCAGTTAGCAGCCGGACTCCTAACCACTAGACCACCAAGGCGCCCCTGAGACAGACTTGGGAAGGCAAAAAAGCCAGTCCTTCAGATGAAGTAGGAAAAGGCTGTACCACAGGATGGGCGAGTGGAAGATGCTGCCGCACTGCACGACTGTGTTAGGTGAGACAAGGAGGTATCATTAACGCTGAAGGCAGCAGTGCGGATGTCTTCAGCTGAAAGCACTGTTGAGTGATGTCGTGTATATTGTGACAAGCTCTTCACAGCAAATTCTCAAACACGTTCACAATGTTATTTCTGAAAATGATGATAAAGCACTTGAAAGTAGAAAACTGGGGATATTTGGCAATACTGAGGCATCAGGAAGAAAAGCAAAGATTCATTTTTGAATGTGGAAAACTATCTGCTAAAGAAAATTCACGTGCAGCATTGCTCACATCAACAGACATTATGTTACAGAGCCATTCAGGTAAATATTCCAAAATCGATGAAATACGGAGCAACACATTTCGATGTGTTTGTTATGATCAAGCTGTGTACCCGTCAGGCCATTCTGAAGCAGGCCATTTGACCTCAGAGTTTTTATACTCACTCATTATATGATATGACTGGCCAGTTATAAAACAACCACCACAATCACTTTCCAAACATGTGGAATGACATGAGATAGATATTAAATCCCAGCTAATAATGAAAAACAAACACCAACTCAATCATAAAGCAATAACAGCTGGAATACATATTTTTAATAAAGACATCAGAAAATATATGAAAGTCTACAGAGTCGCATGTGACTCCACGTGCTCCACTCCATTTCCAAAGCACAAAATTCAGTCAAACAAAATACAAGTGACCCATGTAGACCAAAGTGTATCACTAGGGAGCAGATTATGAATAGGTGGATTCTCCCTGTCTTGGGGTATATGCAGGCCTGTGGTGGAGAGGAGTGGAGCGAGTGTGCAGAAAGCAGGTCAAGTTCAATAGCTCAATCCTGCAGTCACGCACTGATTCATTCAATCAGATTTAAACATGGAGTACGCATCTTTGTGTGAATGCATCTTCTGGCTCATGAAGTCTATGACGTGAAAGATTTCAAGGAAAGCAGTCCATCAATTTAAATGATTAAGTATTTACAGCATATCTTGGTTTATGAAGTATCACTTTCCTTTCCATGATAGTGAAACTGCTTAAAGCATTGCAATAAGAGGGGAGCTGTTAGAAGCATTTCACTGTTCCTGCCCTCTCCTCAGAAGAGCCTTTGGTTTAGAAAACAATTGCCATTCATTGTTTCCTTTTCTTAAGAGTATCTGGCGTACCCTAACCATAAAAGATAGAAAACACAAAGCAAGAAAGAAACCAGCAGCTATACTTTAGGAAAAATAGAGATGATAATACAAAGTTTATAAAGGGCGTTTTACTCTAAATGTTCAAAAATTGCATTTTACATAAATGGGTTTTCTCCAGTTACTTCTTTTGTGAAGCTCTTTTTCAGTTGTGTATTATTATACAATGATTTCATGCAAATAATAAGTTTCTCTCTACGTTCTAATTATAAAGAATTATGGTGATATGAAGATGAAGAGATTGTCAGTTTCCCTTGACAATCTCTTCAAAAATAGAAAAAAAATCGAGGCGTGAAACCTAAAGCAATTTTGAATAATACAACAAATAATTTGAATGTTTTTTAAATGTCTATTTTTAGAAAACTGTCACAAATTCTTCAGTGATCTCCAATCCAGAGAGTTAAAAATGATTATTCATTTGACCAGATAAAATTGAACTGGTATAATGATATTCTTATAAATGTTGGTATCAAGAGTGCAAATATACTTATATTTTAGATTAATTCCTCCTGGAAGTATAATGAACGCATTCACTGCCGACTCATAGTGAGCCTGCAGGACAGAGCAGAACTGCCGGTATGGGTTTCTGAGACAGTAACTCCTAAGGGCTGCATAGAAAAGCTCATCTTCCGCCCATGGAGCAGCTGGTGATTTCTAATTGCTGACCTATAGGTTAGCAGCCCAGCGTGCAACCACTGTGCCATCAGGGCATCTTGGAAGTATACTACTTACATCAGCCGTTCTCAACCTGTGGGTCATGACCCCTTTGGAGGTCGAACGACCCTTTCACAGGGGTCGCCCAATTCATAACAGTAGCAAAATTACCATTATGAAGTAGCAATGAAAAATATGTTATGGTTGGGGGGCCACCACACTATGAGGAACTGTACTAAAGGTTCTTGGCATTAGGAAAGTTGAGAAGCATTGACTTATATGTATAAGTATGTTAATATATTACATACTATAAACATTTAATGTAGTATACATATGAAGGTGCTCCAAAATATTGGTGGACAAATGGAATGAAAAGAGAATCAAATTTTCCTGGGAACTTTTTGAAACTCTCTCATATCACTTGTGCTGAGATATTGTAC
>NW_022111373.1:134682287-134685596 GCF_000313985.2 Echinops telfairi
TCATGAGAATGATGAGCCTTTCTATTCCCATGAAGACTTACACTCTAGGAAAACCCACAGAGGCAATTCTCCTCTGTTCTATAGAGTCACTATGAATCAATTATCTGATGGCAGTGAGTTATTTGTTTTTCACTTTTGGTAGCAAGGCAAGGACATATCATCTGTACATCACAAGTTGTTACTGATACTTCCTAAATCCTTATTCCAATTCTTCAGATTGCCCAGCGTATTTTCTCAGCATACAGGCATAACTACAGTGAAAGGATACAGCCCAAATGTACACCTTCATCAAGTCAAAATCACACCATCTCCCCTTTTTTGATTTGAACCACTGCTCCTTGATCAATGTATTAATTCCATATCAGCACAAGAAGTCTTCGCAAGTTCACGTTCTTTACAATGTTATCCAGAAAAAAAATGTGAATGAATTATTGATAAAAATTTCACATTACATACGTGGATTAGGGAAAAATAAGATGTGTCTTTATGTATTTAGAATTATTTTCAGCAGATGACAGAAAGCACATCCTAACTTTTCCCTCTTAGTTTTATACAATAAGTGAAAAACTCAATGTTTTTTGTATTTGAGTATTAATATTTTTTAAATCCCCACCCAACTACTTTTGCCTTTCTCCCATGTCTGGGAGAAATCCTTATTAAATAAACATAAATGAAGATTAATTAATTAAAAATTACTTTTATGAAATTAATTCGTTAATTATAAAATTGAGGCACATCCTCAATCCCTAGTTCAAAATGAGTGGGAGGGAACAAGGCTCTGCCAGAAGACTGTCATCCCAACCTGACCCCCAACCTTAACCATCATGGACACCAAAGCCACTGGTCCTAACCGCCCCACTCTACCCCAACCTCCTTGCCACTCATGGTTCCCTCCAGGCATAAACTGCAACCTTCGTCCTGAGGAATCATTTTCTGTTTACTATTTGAATTCTATACCTTATTTCAGGTCCATTGGTGTCTATATGTTCTTCATACCACTATCCATAAAATCATGAGTAAATATCAGGGAAGGAGGTGACTGAATCCCAGAAACCAACAGGTTATGCAGAGAACGCAAATACAGTTTGTGATGCTCGGGTCCGTTATCCTGTGATTTGTTGGCTCAAGGCTACCACGCCCAACAAAAAGGGAGCCCAATCCTAGCCTGTGGACCTCCCACCTGGATCGCCTCAAGAAACATTCATCTGGACCCAACTGTCATCCATCTACTCAACTGATAGAATTTTCTTTATAGATGGAATTTGTTCAGATACTAAAGCTAACACTTTGAGATTTATGTTTTGTGCTACATATAAAATTTTTGTATGTATTTATTTAGCATTAGCAGTTTGGATCAAGTCAAAATCAAAACCAAGGTGAATACGTTACCATTATCTAATTACACCACATTGTTAAAAATGACTCTCAATAAGCCATGTTCAGTGCAGCTTGAACTGCTTCCTTGAGCACCACTAGTTCTTCTTCTTATGCTACCTCCTGAAATGGTGGAACCTTAACTAGTTCTTTTTGGTACAGTGACACTATTCTTTCCATATTATTTTTATGCTTTTTGAATCATTCAATATTTTGCCCATAAAATCTTTCAGTATTGCAACTCAAAGCTTGAATTTCTTCTTGAGCTTTTCAGTTTTAGATATGCTGGGAATGTTCCTCCCTATAGGTTTTTAATTCTAAGTCTTTGCACATTTCATGATAATATTTGGCTTTGTCTTCTTGAGCTGTCGTTTGAAATTTTCCATTCAGCGCTTTGACTTATTTACATTTTTCATTTGTTTTAGCTCTTCTCTGATTAAGAGAAGATTCAGAGTCTCTTCTTGACATCCACTCGGATGTTTTCTTATATCCTGTCTTTTTGATGATCATTTGAGTTCTGCATAATAATGTTCTTGGTCCTCTCAGGGCCCATCCGGTCGTCTGTCATTGGGTCTCCAGGCAACAGAGTCAAATCTGTTCTTCAGATGCTCTAGAAATTCAGGAGCTAGTTGTTGTTCGATGACATTGAGTTGACTCCACCCACAGGGACCCTTCCCACAACAAAATGAAACACTGCATGGTCCTACACCATCCTCACAATTGTTTCTACGCCTGAGCCCACTGATGCAGCCTCTGTGTGAACCCATCTCCTCATGGGCCTCTCTTCTTTGCTGCCCTTCCACGCTACCAAACATGATGTCCTTCTCCAGGAACGGGTCTCTCTTGACAATATGCCCAAAGTATGTACGATGCAGTCTTGCCATCTTTACCTCTAAGGAGAACTATGGCCTTACTTCTTCCAATATATATCAATTTATATCCTTCTGGCAGTCAATGGTACTTTCAATATTTTTTTCCAGCACTTCAATTCAAATGCGTGGATTAGTTAAACGTACAAAATTCAGGTGACATTAGGTGAATCTGCTGCACAAGACCCTCTTTAGAGTACTGAAAACAAGGATGTTACTTTAAGGATTAAGTTGTGCCTGACCCAAGCCATAATTTTCTCAATTACCTCATATGCATGTGAAAGTTGGACATTAAATAAGGAAGACAGAAAAGGAATCTGTGCGTTTGAGTTGTGGTGCTGGGAGGACTCCATGGAGACAGACATCATGCTTGGTAACGTCGAGGCGTGAAGCAAAGCAGGAAGGCCCTCCAGGAGATGGACTGACCCAGTGGCTGCAACAATGGGCTAAGCATAGGGATGAATGTGATGGTGGTGGGGCACCAGGCAGTGTTTCATTCTGTTGGGAATAAGGTCTCCGTGGGTCAGAACTGACTCAATGGGACATAGCAGCAAAAATGTAAGTCACTTGGTTAATATAGAGTCACAGGGAAGGTGGAAAAAAGGAAGGCAAACAATAGCAAGGGGAAAACAAACACATGCGACATTTAAAATGATAATAAAAGAAAATCAGGATCATGCCCACGTGTCCACCACATTGCAAATCTTCCCTCTTCTCTACTCCCTGTTCATAGAAAAAAATAAAAAAAAGAAGAAAATCAGGTTGGGAGTGATAGTATCCAAGAAATATTTTGCCTGCATAGCTAAAGGAGAAGCAAAGGATCTTCTAGCATGTCTAATATTATTGTTTTGAAATTGAGAAGATTAAGCCAAGTGCTGCACTGTTGTTATTCGCAGGTGCTGTTGGGTCACTTCAACGCACAGTGACCCACGTAAAATAAAAACATGCTAAGACCTCCAGCATCCTCGCAATCCTTCTGACATTTGAGCCCGTGTTTGCAGCCACTGTGCCAATCCATCTGGCTGAGAGTCTTCCTCTGGTTTCCTCCCCCACCCCTAACCCAGCC
>NW_022111373.1:134686576-134707346 GCF_000313985.2 Echinops telfairi
TCTTAACTTTTATATATGTATAATTATAATATGATGGAAAACTGATATAACATTTTATTTGTTTATTTATATTCTCTTCATTCAACATAAATTATAACTTTTTCAACATTTTAAAATTGTTGTTAGACTTTTAGCAGGCACTCTTCTCCAGGGATTCATTCATTCATATATATATATACATATACATATATATGTAAAACATAAATATGGAATGTCTTATTACCAACTAAGAACAAGTCCTATGACTCACTAGTTAGCGAGAAGAAGCTGAAGTCCTTTCATGAAATCCTGAGCCTCTATAGAGATGTGTATAAACAAACGGACGGCAGCCTTGAGCTGAGGACTCGTTTAGGTCGGGTCTTCATTTTGTACTTAACTTTGGTTTCTAACCAAAATACTTATGAGGGATCATCTTACATTTCCTATGAGTTACATAACCCTATGTCGCCATTTTCTATGTAGCCTACATTTTAAGTAAATATTTTCCATCCTTGGGAACTTTCATGAAATATTTCTACTTTTATGACTTTTCTCTTGCTCCATATTGACTTACTGCAGAAGATCTCTTCAATAAGGAGAAGACTTCCACTCCATATTGACTTACTGAAGAAGACCTCTTTAATAATGAGAAGACCTCCTTATTGAAGAGTAAGGAGTTTGTTACTTGGAAGATTAAGGAGCACTTGACCCGAGCCATAGTATTTTCAATTACTTCATAGGTATGGTTCATGTGCATGGTTTGTACATTGAGTAAGAAAGACTGAAGAAAATCAATGCATTTGAATAATGGTGTAGCCAGAACACTCATTAGAGGGAAGGATGGCAAGATTTTATCTCACCTGCTTTGGGCATGTTATCAGGAGAGACTTGTCCTTGGAAAAGGATATCGTGCTTGGTAATGTAGATGGGCAGCGAGGAAGTGGAAGACTCTTTTCAGATGAACTGACAAAGTGGTTACTACCATGAGCTGAAACATAAGAGTAAGCAGGGTTTTATGCTGTCAAGCATGCGACTATTATGTGTGAAAACTGATTAGAGGGTGCCTAAGAACAACAATAGCACAGACGTATGGGTTGGACAAAAGTGGGACAGAGTGAAAAGCTCAGGCTTCGGTGACAGAAAACCATGCAATGAAAATAGCCCGGTTCTTTGTTTGTCGTTTTGTTTGTTTGACTTTCTGTTTTAGGTCTCAGATTCAAGAGAATTCCATGAAGAGAAGAAGAAAGAACCAGTGTGTCTTTGTGGCAAATCTCGTCTTTAGGGTGATGTGTGTGATTGATGCTTTTTTCAGGTAGTAGTTCCCGAGTATCTTAGCATGGAAGTAGTATATCTTGAGTTTAGTAGTTCTACCTTACATTGTTTTTTTCTCAAGAACTATATTTCATTAAATAACTCATCATTATTGTCTTTTTATCACCGTGTTTATAAATCCTATCTTTATTTGGCTTTGGGGTTGAAAATACTCCACACAAACTTACAGAAATAATACATAATGAGTATGCCTTGAAAAATTCCTGGAAAATGGTATTAACAGATAATGGATGATTTTAATATCGTTGTCATGTGTCAGCCTCAGTGGTTACTACATTTGTTGAAGGTTCTGGATCATCTTGACTATCCTTTGCAATAGGGATATTTCCTGCATTTGTTTATTGACTTTAACAAGGTGATTTGTATTCAGGTCCATGTTTTCAAGTAAGTGAAGCAAGATTTTGTTTAGGAAATACTAACATCAGCAAATTACTCACATCAATATTGTGTATCGCACATATTACTAAGAATAAGACGTACAACAAAGAGAGTCATAAGTGGCTCATTGTAACTTGACTACATCATAAATTGAGGATTGTCTCATTTAAACACACAGAGGCAAACATTGCTCTCACAATTAATGCAGTTTATTTACTTAATTTGGGGGGGATTTCCAAAACTACAAATAAAGCATAGAAATACAACATGGGTGTAACTAGTGAATGCCTAACATATGCACCTGGAATGTGAAAGTCGTTTAAATTTTCACATATACTCTTACAAACACAAGCACACCCCATGCCATCTCTACTTTCTGTGCTTAGAATTTAATCTTCTTTTGGATAAGTACACTCATATACTTGTTATTGGTCAATTATTTTCAGCAGTAAAAATGATGAAAATATAACTTTTAAAATAGCTTTCAAAGAGAACAATATGTAAATGTCTTTATTTAATATGCATTGAAAAATATCCTGAAATTGTCCCCTGAGGGAATCCCTCTCTATCATTTCCCTCCTTTGTTGTCCTCATCAGATTTCTACTGAAGTTCTACATGCAGGTCTATTATGCTGTAGTACTTTATGAATTTTTTTAAATTTTACTTTTCCCTCTCTTTTTTATTTTCTTTTTTTTAATATTAAATATTTTTTACTGAGGGCTCTTATATCTCATATCACAATCCATGCAATCATCCATTGTGTCAAGCACATTTGCACGTATGCTGCCATCATCATTTTCAAAGCATTTTCTTTCTACTTGAGCCCTTGATATCAGATCCTCATTTCCCCCATTCCTTCCCCTGCCCACTCTTCCCCCTGAACCCTTGATAAGTTATAGATTATTAGTTTCATATCTTACATCATCCTCTATTGCCCTTCGCTTACTTTTCTGTTGTTGATCCTTGTGATCGATTCCCCTTTTCTCCCCACACCTTCCCCTAATCCTTCTGGTCTCTCTATTCTTGTTGGTCCTGAGGGGTTTGTCTATCCTGGGTTCCCTGTGTGGTGGGCTCTTATCTGTAACATTGTGCATATTCTGGTCTAATCTGATTTGTAAGGTAGAATGGAGGTCATGATAGTGGGGGGAAGGAAGCATTAAAGAACTAGAGGAAAGTTGTGTGTTTCATCAGTGCTATACTGCACACTGGCTGGCTCCTCTTTTCCTGTGACCCTTCTGTGAGGGGATGTCCAATTGTCTACAGATGGGCTTTGGCTTTCCACTCCACTCCCCACCCCTCATTCACATTGGGTATGGTTTTGTTCTGCCCTTTGATGCCTGATATCTGATTCCATCGACAACTCATGATCACACAGGCTGGTGCGTTTTTTCCCTGTGGGCTTTGTTGCTTCTCAGGTAGATGACCACTTGTTTATATTCAAGTCTTTAAGACCCCAGACACTATATCTTTGAATAGCTGGGCACCATTACCTTTCTTCACCACATTTGCTTATGCACCCATTTTGTCTTCAACTACAGTGTCCAAAATGTGAGCATCACCGAATGCCAATTATTAGAACAAAGTGTTCTTGTGTTGAGGGAGTACTTGAGTCAAGGCCAAATGTCCGTCTGGAACCTTAATTCTTAACATATAGATAAAAGGACATAGATCTATTCCCCTCTCGTTATATATAAATATATTTACATATGTATATGCCTGTATTTAGGCCTCTATAAATGTCATTTACCTCCTGGTTCTTTCCTCTATTTCCTTTTACTTTCCTCTTGCCCCACCATCATGTTGGGAAAAAGGAAGTGGGGGGAGGGGGAACAACCCAGGGACAAGGAAACAACAAATGAACTTAAATAAATGAAGAGAGGGATGTAGGATGCCTAGTGAGGCTTAATCAAGGGCAATGTAGCAGCAAGGAATTACTAAACCCAAATGAAGGCCAAACATGATGGTGGAACTTTATTTGTTTTATATATGCCTCCCCCCATCTAGACTGTAAACATGTGAAGAACAGAAAACCATTGCTGATCTTTCTATAAAACAAATATTTTTATAGAATAACTTAATAATGAATAATTATCATGATCTTTTGGGCTCATAGTTTATTCTAGAATATATTATCATCAAAATGTGTATAGTTCCTGATATCTATATTGCCGAATAGTAAGTTAATGTGAGATTGCAAAAACAAATAAACCCTTGACAATTGTTTAATATCACTTGTAGATCTGCAACAGTGTGTTTACCTGAATAATTCTTTTTAAAGCTGGGAGTCTTCACTCTTCATTGGGACCAGTTATTATTATTAAATATTAACTGATTATTAAATCAGTTACTGTTTTCCTTTTTGATATTTAGAGAGCCACATCCCAAGTATAGCAGATAAAAGCATTAAGTATTGTAAGTTAGTTCTTTTGTCCCTGCTTAGCATAATTCTACAAGAATGCTTTCAGACAAACCAAAAGTACACAATTGCACTTCAGCATTTTACTTTCCAGTGTTCATAGCTTTAACCGATATACTATATTTATGGGATAGAATTACAACATTTTTTACATTACAAGTCTTACTTATTCCCAGGAATATACTTGTGAATTCATATAGAAGAAATGATCTCCTCCGCTAACCAAATTTATCCATTTTAAAATGTTCATGTAGCATGTTACCCCACTACTCATCTGGCAGTGTGTCATATGGTGGCGTATTGCCATTGGCTGTGATGCTGAACCTCTGCTAATGGTGACTCAAATGCCGGCAGTGTCACCCAGAGTGGACTGGTCTCAGGAGAGCTTCCGGCTAAGAACAAAAAGAACTGTCTGTTTAGAAAGCTCGCCATTATAAACTTTACAAATGTCAGCAGAACATTTTCCAGAATTTGTTTATTGCCCTCAGTTTGGAAGACAGTCAAAGCTGCTTCGACCAAGTAGAGTTGACTTTAGAGATAGCGAGCAGAGCTTTTTTCTGCTTACATGGCACAATTCATAATGAGCAGAATAGTTGCAAATATCATTAAAATTTGAAATAGATAATGTACAAAGTACAAATTCAGGAACATTGAAACCTGTGAAAATGGAGACGAATGCAAAAAGATTGATATTCTAAGCAAGTAGTGTAGAGAACTAGACTGGTATTGGCCATTTTGAAGAGGATTATCATATTATCTACTATGCTCCAAATGACCAATCAAGAGGAATATTGCTACGTTCATCCTCAAAAGGAACATTTGGAGATTTCTCCTGTAGTCCTGTTAGAGGGGAATCAGTTATAGGGTAATATACATATGTTTTCGAATAAGAAGAGTTTATAGGACTACTATTCAAATTTACTTAGCAAGTTTTAATGCCAGCGACAGAGAAACTGGAGATTTTCATAAAGTCTACATCTCATGTACTTGGCACATGTTATCTGGAGACAGTGGTCCTTGGAGAAGGACAGCATACCTGCTAAGGTAGAGAGACAAAGAAGAGGCACACTCTTGGTAAAATGAATTGTCACCGTGACTGCAGCAAGGGGCCCCAACTTAAAAACAATTGTGAGGATGGTGCAGGACCCAAGGGGTGTGTCATCCGACTGTATAATGGGCCACTATGATTAGAATGGGCAGCACCTACAACCAATAACCACCCTTTGAAGTGATCAAACCTACAATCAAAATGCAATATAATGACTGGTGATGGAAATGCAACACAGAGAATCTCTGGCGGGAAAGCATGACCTTAGGGAGGGGATTGACACAATGCTAGAAACCACATGATAGAGTTTTACCAATCTAATGACTTTGCATTGCAAAAATATTAACATCATTATCATTAATGTCAACTATACAATGTAGACTTCAGAGGAACAAATACACAGGTATCAAATCAACCATTTCCCTGTGGGAAGAGACTATCGAGAACAGTATGATCCTTGTCCGAACAAGGTGAGAAATTGACAAAGAACAGAAGATTAAGAGGTTCGATGAAAGTTTAAACTGAAAGTGAAGAAAATTAAAAACACTATTACAGAGCTAAAGTACCACCTCAAATATTTATAAAAACAAGCAAACAAACATTACAATCAAGTTAATTCTGACAAATCTATTTAGGAGCAGCCTGCCACCATGTTTTCCCAAGTAGAACCTGACGGGTTTCAACTGCATTCCTTGCAGTTAGCAGTCCAATGCATACCTGAGGGAGTCACCAGGTCTCCCCAAGTAAATATCACTTGAATTTAGACCATCTCAAGAATAAATCTTACACATTGCATATTCGTGACCTAACAAGTTGTCAGAAGGCATAAAGAAAATTCCACATTCTTCTTAAGATAGTCCAGTCTCGCTGATGATTTGCTCAGCATACAGATTGAACAACCATGGTGAAAGGCTACAACCTGACAGACACCTGTTCTAAGTTTAAGCCATGGATTATCTTCTTGTTTTTCTTATTTGCACAACTGTCTCTTGATCCATATATAGGTTCTGCATGAGCACAATTAAGTGTTCTAGAATTCTCATTTTCTCAAGGTTACCCATACTTTGTTATGACCCACACAATCGATTGCCTTTTCATGATTAATGAAACACAAGGCCTTTCCATAAATAATAAACTACAAGTCAACATCTTTCTGGTAATGTCTGCTTTGGGTCAAGATCCATCTGACATCAAAAATATAGTGCTTGTTTCTTGGTCTCTTTTGAATCTCACCTGAATATCTGATAGCTCTCTGTCAATGAATTGCGGCAACCATTTTTGAATGACCTTCAGTAAAATTTTACTTGCATTAATTATCTGGTTCTTTAATTAGGGCATTCTGTTGGGCCACCTTTCTTTGAAATGGGTACAAATATGGATCTATTTCAGTCAATTGGCTAGATAGCTGACTTCTAAATTTCTTGGCATCGTGAGTGCTTCCAGTGTGTCATAAGCTTATTGAAACATTTCAATTTATATTCCTTCAATTCTTGGAGTCTTGATTTTGCGAAAACTTTTCTGTCCCTTGGGGTTTGTCATTTAGTACAATTGGTTCTTGCTCTTAGGTGACCCCTTGAACTGTTGAATGTTGAGTAGTGTGGCAAACTGAGGGACTGGATGAGAATGGGATACAGCTAAATCATCCATGCTCATAATTATGGGTCTGGAAAGCCCACTTGGTGAAGAAAGACTCTCACGGTTTTAGCTATAAATAAATCTTAACCTACATTCTCATGACAGGAACTGTTATAAAGGAGCTACTATATAAGTTGGCTCATACTTGCATCTGGCTATTCTCTGTGTCTGCTTTTATCCACAATCGGGTTCTATAGCCAAACCACCATAAATGTAGCAATGCCCTGGGGAGGGCTCAGGGAGCTTTGAGGTCTACTAGCACTAGGCCAAGATAACGACTCACATCATTGCTTGCTTATTATGTTACCCAATTATGATATTGCCCACCAACTATGTAATACATTAGTTCTATGAAGTGCATGACATGAAAGTTCTGTAAGCCCCAGTATCCATACCCATTGGAAAATACATTCTCTCTCTCAGTCCTGACACGGGATGAAGAATCTCTGTGTCCTGCTGTCTGTCTGACTGTCTTTAATATTTTCCATAATCACAAAGTAACTCCTGAGGATCCGTTCATGTGTTGGGAACACCCCTTACCCCAACAGATTAGTGCCTTTCATTCTTTCCTGTCTTTTTGATAGCCCGTTACTTTCTTTATGAATGATGTTCTTGATGCCATCCCTTAGCTCAGCGGTTCTCAACCTGTGGATTGAAACCCCTCTGGGGGTCAAACGACCCTTTCACAGGGGTCGCCCAATTCATAACAGTAGCAAAATTATAGTAATGGAGTAGCAATGAAAATAATTCTATGCCTGGGGGTCACCACAACAGGAGGAATTGTATTAAAGGGTTGCGGCATTAGGAAGGATGAGAACCACTGCCGTAGTTCATCAGGTCTTCGCTCATGAGTTTTCAATGCATCAATTCTGTTAGATATTCTCAATTAAAGGTGGAATATATCCAAGGTCATATTTTTGCTTTCACGGGCGGTTTTGAATTTTCTTCACCTCCAACATGAACTCTTCTGAGCAACTGATTGTCTATTCCCCACTTGTCCCTTGGCCTCATTTTAGCTGCTGTTATTCAGCTTCTCTATCATCTTTTCCTATAGATACAGTCAATATATTGTTATACATTCTATCAGAAGATTCCACATACATAGTTGCCTTTTGTGTTGTTTGAAAAAGACATTCATGATAAAACCATTGGTCTTGAAAAAATTACATCCTGTGATCCCTGGATAACTTTATATCACCAAAATAAAAATTTACCATTACCATTCCTCCCTCTTTGTTTATGAGTATGCATTCCAGTCACCAACAATTATCAATGCATTTTGATCAAAGCATGTGCTTGATCAATTTCAGAATGAAGCCAATGGTGCCATTCTTAAATTTCTGCATTATTAGTTTTAATGGTTGGTGCATAAAGTTAGTTGGTGCATACGTTGGGGCATTGACTGAATTCCCTTTTATTCAGCTAGATATTATTCTCTAAAAGCAGCCTGGTACATCTAGGTCTATGTGGAAATGTGCTTAGGGATTCTGTGTCATTCTGGTATAGTACACCATAGGATTTTCTGATTCAAAATGGTCAATACCTCCTTTAACAGCTCATTGCTGTCCAGGATATTGATCTTTATGCTTTCTATTTCATTTTTAAGACTTCCAAATTTTCTAGATTCATACTTCATATATTCCAAGTTCCAATTGTTAATAGATGTTTGTAGCTGTTTCTTCTCATTTTGACTATTCTGATAATGTAAAACAAGTATTATAATCATGAAAAATGCCAAAATAACAAAACAAAGTTTTACATTTAGTAAGATTCAAAAGGAGAAAAGGCAAATCTAGAAATAGGTTTGTAATGCACACACAAAAAACAGAAATACTAAACAAACAAACAAGAAAAAACCCCAAGTGACAATTGATTGATAAAAATATCAAATAGTCAGATAGCTAATTTTCACCTAATCATATCATGCATCTTATTAAATAAATGGTCTATCTATACCATAGTTTGTTTATAATGACATCTCTTACCAGAATGCATTAGTAGGCACAAAAAGCAAAATAGAATAATATACTTTGTAGGTATATTGAGTCATGTAACTTGGGCTTACAAAAATATTTTTCTGTCATAACTAACTATAGAAGTATTTTATTGAAAATAATAAATCCGTGCTAAAACTTTGCACCCCAAAATTATAGCCAGTCACATGATGTCAGTCGTTTGTGCAATCCCCACCTCCTGTCCTCTCGTAGAACCTGCACGGACCACACTCACAATTGCTTTGTATTTCTAAGCCACAGTCTTAGACATAGGGAGCTAATGTCTGAGATGGGGTCTTAGTTAGACAGTGCTTGAGACCTGGTGCTGTAGTGGTTCAGCTGCTGGTTTAGGGTCAGTGGTTCAAACCTACTCCCTCTTCCCTGTGGTAATATGGGATTAAAGCATAGGAACACTGTGAGGCAGTTGTAGGCTCTTCCATCATGTTGCTATGTGCCAGAATCAACTAGAAGGTAAAGGCAATGAAGATTGAAAGCTGCTGGATTAAACAGAGAAAACCAAGTAGAAATAATGATGTGGGAGTTTAGGAGATTGAAGCAAAATAGATGTACAGAGGGATCTATTTTAATCAAATCATGCTAATCATGAAAAGGGTTTTTAAAATTCACACAGGCCATTATCTATAAGAATAATTGGAAAATTGAATAGCATTTTCCTGACAGAGCAATGCTATTGAAAGATTTCTCCTTGCCAGAGAAATAAGCTTTCAATATTTTTCATTAACTAAAATTTGTTCCAAAAAATGCTTGCATTCCAATGCGGTTTAAACTATCCTGTCATAATCAATCACACTATGTGTGAAAACCCTAATAGCAGAGATTTCCAACTGGCTTCCTGGACCCAAACCCAAATGGATTCTTTTGTTCAGTTGAGTGAGATACTTTTAAGATTGAAAGGGATAAAACATACTTCACAACCAGAACTAACTATAAAATGTGACTGGACCTGGCACACAGTACAGTCATAGCACAACTTATTATCCACTTCAAAGTATAGAAATGCCGAAATGGTGGCTTCTACATGAATACAATCTCCAATGTACCCTTGTCTTTACCACATATATATTTTATCTTTCCCTCGCTTACATGCTTCATACAAAGGAAGAAAATGGAAACAAAAGTGTTCTCTCTTTAAGAAAACAATGGGAAACAATGGTGTGTGTGTGTAATTTATAATCAATTCACTCTTTAGATGAGACATACCACCGAATGAGTAATCATTCCTCTGCATCTCATTTTAGGGATCCCCACTCTTTACCTCTCTCTCTCTCAACTCGAAAGTCTTCAAGTCTCCCCAAAGAATAAGAAATCAAATTGCACAGCTGCTAGTGCTATGATTTCCATGGATTTTTGGACGGGGCATTATACAACTTGAGGACATATCTATATGTAGCTGGTGAATATCCAAGACGGCATGTAGATCAGTTGTTACCATTCTGTGATGCTGGCAACACCATTCTGATACAGAATCTCCCTACATAACAGATGAAAACCACCCCAATAGGGTTTATAGGAGTGAAATCTTTAAGAGATCAGATTGTCAGATCTCTTCTTTATGGAGCTGCTGATAGATTTGAGCCACCAACCTTGGTTTTAGCAGCAGAAAGCACCACCATTGGTCCACTGGGTTTCATTTACATGGCAGTAGGCCTATTAAGACTTGTGAAGATTTCTCCCATTTCTCCTGTATGATACTAGTTGACTGAAGTTTAGTAAAGTCCTCGGAGTCCTGATGACAAGGGTGAACTAGCTACAAGTTGGGCTGCTAACCACAAGGTCAGCAGTTCAAAGCCACTCCATGTGAGAGAGATGAGGATTTTGGGTCCCGTAAATATTTACAGACTCAGAAACCCACAGGGAAAATTATCAGCTCACTTGTCACACAAAGAGGGCTTACGAATAGCCTCCCATATTAATAATAAAATAAATGGACTATTATTTGGAAAATAGTTTAGAACACCCAAGGTATCGATAATTAATTGTTTAGTGTGAAATGTTAAGGAAACAAGCTCCTCAATGTGGATTAATTGAACATCAGCACAGGATCACAAACCAGGAAATAAGAAGGAGAATAATAAATTATAGAAATCGAAACGAATGGTGCTTTCAGAGGTTTGACAGATTATTTGGCAATAGAGAGCGTTGGTTTTTATGTTTGTTTGTTTTTTATGTGTTTATTCATTTGTTTCTGAAATGCTGAGATGATTTAATGGACGACCTTATTTAAACCAAAAGCGTGTATTGACCTGTTGAAATAGGAATGCTTGTAACCATGGCAACAGAAAGGAAGTAAAATAGATTTTTTCCCCCTGAAGTTATAAATAAGGTAGCGAAGCCTGCGGGCTTTTTCTCTTCCAATCTGTGATAAAAAAGAGCACAGGAAACAAAACCCGCCGTTCTCCTGTCTGTGTATTCTCTAATTATATGATACACGTGATATAGGCAGACTGCGGTCTATCGGGGAGCAGAGAGAGGAAGGAACAGAGAGGAGATGTGCAGGGGAAAGCCCGGTGAATGTGACAGTCAGCGGGGAGGCCACTGTCGCGGCTTTTCCCTCTCCATTAGGTGCATACCAAGCAACATCGCAATTCAGGATTGCACATTTCACATCCTACAATAATTTAGATGATAGAGAAAAATACTATCCGAATGTTATACGAAGCTCTCTTTTTGGTGAAATAAAAAGAATATTAATGAAATGTAATGTATTTGTAAGTATAACTGTTTTCTAATACTCTAAAATCGATGGTAAATGAATGATTGTGCATAAGATTTCATCATCTACTCCAGGATTTTCTTTAAACTCTACAGTCTTTTCACCCAACACTTGGTGGCAGTACGGCTTCATAAGCAAGTCCCTCCCAAAGACTCTCAATCTGCCTCAAGTCTTTGGGACACATTTGGTCTGCCATTCCTCCAAGGGATCTGTCCCCTGGAATGAATTGACTACATCGTTACACAGGCATTTATGAGAAATCATCCTCTCTCCCCGCAACACTGCTGCAGCAACTGAAAAAGATACAGTTGTTACCCCCCTTGCTTTTTATCGCCCTAGGTTGACAGTGATGAAAAAATGGAGGGCAGGTTTTAGTCCAGAATGGTTCTTGGGTTGATGCTTGACTTGAGAGCCTATGGCAGTCCTGTCCAATGGCCCTTTCTGATGAGAATGCTCTGACTCTGTGCTAACATGGAGAAAACAGTCATATGCGGCCATTGAACACTGGTTTTGGCTAGTGCAACCCAAGAACTGAACATTTCTTGTTTTCAATTTAAGTAATTTTAACTTAAAGTCCAATAGTCACAGTGACTAATAGTTATAGAGTTAAAAATAATATAAAACAGCTATTCTTTTTGAACTCCAAACTGTAGAGTTTGTACTATGAACGGACTTAGTAGTTGGCACAAGAGAAATTTGTAAAGGAGTATATCGTATGATAAGAAATGTGATGACAATTGGTACATGTACCTGCCAATTAATGGGAGGGAGGAATCAAATCAAATTAAATACCCCAGTCATTCATGTAATGAAATCCATTCAGTTTGTTTTCGATGTCACATAAGAGAGGGTAGTGGCTTCTCTTTGTAGCCAGTCATATGTCAACTCATTAGGCTTCCGTTCTAAAGAGTACTTATCAGTGCTTATCTTCACCAGCATAGGGTTAGGGAGAAGAACTTTACAGGTTAAGGAGCAGGTAACCATGTGGAATGGTACCATAGCCCTCCTCCTCACTCATCAATAATCTAGCCTAACCGGTAGAATGAGACTTTCTTAATAATTAACTTCTATGGCATCCAGTGCCACAGTATGAAGGTACGGATGTTCACATAGGACTGCACCACTGAGAAGGAGATTCAAAGAAAAAGTTTGACCCAGAAATGAGGTATTATTTGAAAGGAAAAAGGGAATGATGATATTCAATACGTTACCTCTTGCTTGCTCTAGATTACCCTCAGATCATTCTCCAACCAATTACTGTGTTGTATCTGTCTGTGACACTTCCTCAAATTTGATCATTCTGGGCTCCCACTGGGAAAGACACAGGTTTGTTTGTTTTTCTACCTCTGGTTTCTAACTCTACACATCCACGGTGAGCCTTTTCCACCATGAGGAAGCTGAAGGGATTAGTAGACTTGAGATGGATCGAAAGGGAATTGCACTAGATAAAAGCAGTGCACCATTGATGGCCTCCTAACAGTGACAATGCAATTACTTTCCTGACAGTTATGGATGTTCAGGAATTCATCTGAGAAGCTTCTGAGAAATCCATTTGGGATGTGGACTTTGACCAACTGCATTGCTGTGATAAGAAATACGGTGGCATATGTTTTTATTGCTTTCAGAAGGCTCATGGAAAAATTGAATTAAAAGGTAACATAATTTTTCCATTAACTTTTTGACACACATACATATATACAAATATATGTGTATATGAACACACATATATACATGCATATATGTGTGTGCTTATATGTCCTGTGCATATACATGTGCATATGCACATACATCTATATAAATATGTATCTATGCATGTGTATACGTGTATATGTATTGAGGGATTACCCTGAGACAGATAGATAGATATAGAATCCACCATAAAACCCACTGCTATTGCAATGATTCCAACTCATAGCAGCTCTATAAAGGGTTTTGGAGGCTGTAAATCTTTACAGGAGCAGATAGCACCAATTTTCTCTTGAGGGGTAACTGGTGGGTTTCAACTATGACCTTGACCGTATGGCTGCCACTCTAATGGCACCACCAAGATTCTCTCTCATTCTCCATTCATATCTTTATCAATGCATGTACACACATATATACACACACACACACACATAAATACATATACATACATGCATATATACAGATACTACACTAGAACTTTATTATTTGCACTCAGAAGAAAACATTTTCTAAACGGATATGCATTTCTCAGTCAACTGCTTCCTGTTTCCTTCAATGGTCAAAATCTGTCCTCATTTCCGACATACCATATGCCAAGACTACTCCTCCACTTTCAACACAGAAGAATTTTCCTTTTTTCTCCCACTTCCTTAAAAATAACCATTTCTGTTTGTAACCCATTTATAGTTCAAAATAAGTACATCCTGGACTTGATGATCACATCAGATGTTTATAATCATTTCTCACATTTGCCTAATATTGCCATTGATCATTTTCTGTCTTTATTATCACCGTAAACATCTGTCTCTGCAAATTGCTGAGTTTTACAGCTAAAATGACATTGCTGTTTAACCATTCACTAGTTAACCATTTCTGAAGCTAGGATTAATTCACCTAATGAAAAGTAAAAAAAAAAAAGCGGCAGTATATGTCAGTGAGAATCTGTGGACTAAATGGTGCCAGCTATTGAAAACTTAAAAAAACACACAAAAAAAGGAGGAAGAATGTCAACTATACCACGGACTTCCAGAAGAAGGACTAAATCTCTTTAGGAAGAAGTTCAGTTGGAATGCTCCTTAAGAACCAGGTGGGGGAACGTTGTCTCCTGTCCTGTGGGCATGCCATCAAGAGGGACCTGTGCCTGCAGAAAGAAATTATACTCAGGATAGTACAGGTCAGCACAAACGAGTTTGACATGGTAGCTGCATAATGGGCTCAAACATTGGAAAGGTTTTGAGGATGGCGCAGTGCTGGGAAATGTTGTACTCGGTTGTAAACGGAGTTGCTATGAGTGAGAACAGCCTCAGAGGCAGCAAAGCAAACATAACCTAACTAGGAAGAAGGGTTCACTAAAGCAAAAAGATAATAATACAGTATCATGGAGGCAGCAATAACATCAAACAGCCACAACTGCTAGGGCTCAAGAAATAAGGGCAAGACTACGCAATCTGAAATTTATCAGATCAGATCGATCAAAAACGAGATGATCTGGTTTATCCAGAAGAGCAGGTGGGGTTGGTTCTGCAAGGGTAGAAGGGAGAAAAATGCTAACTTGATTCAACCGCTGTTACAGAAAGAACTGCTGGTACCTGGTTGAGTAAGTTCCCAGAAACATCAGAAAACCTACACAAAAACATCAGCCAACAGGAAGACCACAAGAAAAAGACAGGAAGGACATGCCTGCGCTGCCACCTCCAGCCCGGCTGCCTCCCTCAGATCCTTTGCTTTGACTGGCAGAGCCTAACAGGAAGACAACCAACAGAGCCTAAAGGCTCTGAACGGAGTTCCAGATCCACAGTGCTCAAACAGGTTGAAAAACGGCAAGTTCCATTCTGATGCTCTGAAGTACAGTAACTGGATAATGACCATGTAGGACATACCTTTTTGACAACTTCCAAGTTTCCTAGATTCATTCTTCATAAATTCTAACTTTGAATCATTAGAAATCTTTTGCAACTGTCGGTATACGGTTGTTATGGGTTGGAGCCCACCCCTGCACATAATAACAACTTAACAACAAAACACACTTTATGTAAATAAGAATCCCTATAATTCACTAGTGTTTTTAGGGATAATATGATCCCCAAAGTATTAATTCAGTAGTCAGAAAATATAAAATTATTTCATGATGTTAGTTTGGTTAAGTATCATCGAGTCTCTTCCAACCCATAGTGACTTTATGCACAAAAGAGTGAAGCACTGTTTGGTTTGGCACTATGCTCATATTTGTTCCTATACCTAGCCCATTGTCGCGGCCATGATGTCAATACCTCTCCTGGAGGAATTTCCCCTTTTTGGCTTTCTCTCTACTTAACCACACGTGATGTCCTTCTGCAGGAGCTGGTCTCTCCTGACGTGTTCGAAGTATGTCAAAGGAAGTCCTGCCATCCTCGCCTCTAAGGCGCACTCTGACCATGCTTCTTCCAAGACAGAACGATTTGTCCTGTCAGCCACCAATGGGGCTTCCATTCTTCTTCTCCAGCACCACAGTCCAAGCGCTTCGATTCTTCTTCAGTCATTTTTATCAAGGTCCAACTTTCCAGTTGAAAATACCACAGCTTGGGTCAGGAGCACCTTAGCCCTTATAGTACAACCCTGGCTTTCAATACTCTATAGAGGTCTTGTGCAATAGATTTACCTAATCCAAACTTATTCTGTGCTTTCCACAATTGTGCACTACTTCTCTCACTATGGGAATATTCAGAATATGGGAAGAGTCTGGTCACGTGCTATGGTATTTTGTGATAATACCATTATTTTAGTGATAATACCATTGTTTTCGTAATAAGAGCCAAAGTGAGATTTGTGGGAACATGATTGCCATTGAAGACAGAATTAGAAGACCAACTGAAGGAGATGAGTATTAGAAAGTCTCTTTGTACTCAAGAAAATGGATGTACCACAGGCCTTTTGTCTCAGGGTGTGAACTGCACAGTGATGACTATATTTAAGCCAAAACTATGTCTTCTAAACATAAATAATGTATTTGGTGGTTTACTTAAAGCAAAAATCTATAGCTTGGTTTGTATGGAGATATTCAGGACATTGGTTATAGAGTTTTGAACATCAAGATAAACCTGTGCATCAAACACAAGCTTGAAAATGGATACAGTACTGGGACGGCTTCACAGGAGCCACTAAATCCCCAGTTGACATGGAATAGAACTTTCAGAAAAGAAGACGGATGGTCATAACCTTGCACTCTTAGGCTAAAATAATAACCAAATTGATCAATACATCTGAATGGAAAATAAACTGTCTTGTTAGCTGGCTTTGCAAGTGAAACACACTACTGATTGTTGGTGTTAGGTTGTTGTGGTCATTAGGTGTCATTCAGTCTGTCACAACCCACAGAGACTCTCTGCACCACAGAATCAAATACTGTCTGGTCCTGAGCCATCCTTACAGTTGTCCCTGTACTTGGACCCATTGTTGCAGCCATGGTATCAGTCCATCTCGTAGAGGGCTTTCCTCTTTTTCTCTGCCCTTCTAATTTACCAAGCACACTGTTATTCTCCAGGAACTGGTCTCTCCTGACAATGTCTGAAGTATGTAAGACAAAGTTGTGATATGCTGGCAATATGATTTTGAGTCTGAAATGATCACGAGGCTAGGACAACTATAGCAAAAGGTAGTAAAGAAAACAGACAGTGCCCCACGTCAGAAAGAATGATGTCTGGAGTCTTAAAGGCTTATCTTCAAACAAGCTTATCTTGAGTTGTCAGCTAATTCCACATGCAAGGAACACACCAGCCCATGTGATCCAAGGATTGTAAACAACAAAATCCAGAACAGAGGAGGAATTTTATTAGAGCATAACGTCCAGGCACTTGCTGTGGAGGACAGTGAAAGCCCAGAATCCATTTGCAGAGCCCTCGGGTAGTTTAAGCCTCCTCTGAACTGCTGTGCACACTGGGCAGGGATGTGAATATTCTTGTCTTCAGACAGAGTGCATTGCATTATTAGGTTAGCATTCAACCTCTTACCCTTTCTCTTTCTTTATGACTCTTCTATAACTTGTTCTGGTTTTTATTTTCTGCTTTATTTTAGATTGAGGTTTTTCTGTGTGTTACATTGTTTTAATTGCTTTCTTTCTGATATGATTTTCTTTATATGAAATCCAGGCAAGGTAAATCTATACAGACAATACCTAGCTTGTCCCATGGGAGCCCTGGTGGGGCAGTGGTTACGCATTGGGCTGTGATCCACATGGTTGGCAGTTCGAAAGCAGTGATTCCAAGAAAATAAGACTGGGCTTTCTACTCTGCGAACAGTGCAGTCCTAGAAGCCCTCAGAGGGTTGCTGTGAGTCAGCAATGACTCGATGGCACTGAGTTTCGTTTGGATGATACTAATGGAAATCCTACATTATAGACGTGCATTGTGGTTCATATATTGTGGGGGTTGGGATTCAAAAATGTTGTGGAAAATTTTAATTAAAAGAAAGTAGAAATATTCTAAGAACTTCTCAAAGTTCCCCCATGTACTGAATTACACACACATGTGTGCATGTACAGATATGGATAAGGGATAAATATATATTGCATATACATATTTATTTACATTTTCATTTTGCTGCATGAATTTTCCTGTTTTTAATGATTTGTTTTGCTCATTTGCTTAGCACAGCAGACTTGTGCTCAAGTTCATATTTAAGAAGTCATAACAAGTGAAAAGCAGGAGTAATACTCATTAGGCTTTACACACATGTTGCAAAGAGCTGATTGCTTCTAGAGAAGGGCAACAGCTGATCCAGGGTGTTCTATTGCATCTTTCAACACTCTGCTCATTTATCAATGTTGCTGATGAGGACACGCTAAGTAGATGCATGGCAGAATATATACTATTGTTAAAACCGTGGCAGGATATTAAAATTGAGAAAAATATAATAGGTATAGATTCAGCATGTTCTTACTTTTAATATTTAAAAAAAGATAAAAAGTGAGTTTTGACTTAAAATGGATATTTTGAAAGGGTTATCCCTTAAAAAAAAAAGAAAGAAAGTGAAAGATAAATACAAGTTACACAGAAGACATTGATGAACCAAGCTTCAAAAGTTGATAAAACTCAATTTTAAATGTTCCAAAAATTCCTGCTTCACTTCGACTGAAGTGCTCACTAGTCTGTGGCAAAGCATTTAGAAGGCAGATAGACACCAGGCATACAGAGCTGGAAAGGTTCCTAATCTGCCCATTACAAGGAAAGGTGGTCTGACAGAATGTGAAAATTAGAAAGCAGTATCATTAATATCACACTGACAGTAAATTTTGCTAAAGATAATTGAAAAATGGTTGCAGAATCCATAAGGAGCTGCCAGAAATTCAAGTAAGTTTAAGACGAGGACATTGAAAGAGGGCTATCACTGCTAAAGTTTTCTAGATTTTTCTTGAAAATAGAATATGAGAAAGAGATTAACTTGTGTTTTATTCCATATGCAAAGGCATTCCCCTCATTTTGATCATCAAAAAATTATGGATACAATTTGAAGCAATAGGAATTTTGGAAATTTCAATTATGTTCGTAAGAAACGTGCACTGAGCCAAGAAGCTTTCATTTGAAGAGAACAAGGGGAAATGTGTGGTCTACAATCAAAGGGGAAGATGTGTCAGAGTTGAATTCTTTCACCATACTTGTTCAATCTATATGCTGAGCAAATCAAATTTCAGATGACATAACTTCACATGCTAAACAGTAAGACTTGCAAGGATGACATTGATGATGACTTACTTGATGACAGCTTTCCTCAGTATGGTTGACATGTCAGCATGTGGTATTGTTGTACGGGTGGGTGCAATTAAGTCATCCAAGGATGTGTTGCATCGGACAAATCTGCCATCAAAGGCCTCTTTAACGTGATTAAAAATAAGAGCTGTCAATTTGAAAATGAATGTGTTTCTGACTACAGCAAACATACGCCCAGTCACCTCCTACACATTCGGAAGCTGGACACTGAATTAGGAAGATCGAAGAAAAAAGCGATGCCTTCGAATCACGTATTGGTACAGAAGATAGATTGCATGGTGGACCACCAGAAAATTGAACAAATCTCTCTGGGAACTGTGCAGGTAGCATTCTCCTGAGAAGGGAGAATGGCAAGGCTTAGTCTCCTGTACGACTGACCTGGAAAAGGAACTCGTGGATGGGGGAGCAGTGGCTGCGGAAAGAAAACTTTGTGAATCAAGTTAGCACAGTAGCTGCAAGCAGGAGCTTCAACCGGGTAAACATCGTGAGGCGAATGCAGCAACGGCCAAGGAGAGCGTTTATCAAATCACATGAAATGTTAAGAAGGTTTTACACCCCCCCCCAAAAAAATCAACCAGTTGCTTTGCTGCTATGAATTTAAATATCCAGTGCCATTTCTTTTCTCTGACATAGTTAACTACCTATCTTTACCAATTGGCACCTTCCTTTGTAAAGACACAGTCTAATAAAATATTTTCAACAAATATTACTTTAAAAATATTTGAATTTTTTCAGAATTTGAGGAAGACTATTGCAATTCATTTCCCAAAAGGGACTGTAATACACCATTGTAGAGCTTACAATCTGAAACCCTGGCAGTGTGACAGTTAAGCCTTCAATTGCTAACAAATGGTAAAGTGAATGCTGGAGAAGATTGGAACTCTCATACGCTCCTGATGGGGTTTTAAATATTTACAGACATTGAGAAAAGCAACAAGGCCATACATTAAACAACTGTGAAAAGAAATTCTATTTGAGCCAGCAATGCATCTGCTGGGTACATACCTAAAATGGTATGAGCAAAACCAGGATCAGATATATGACTCCCACGTTCATCACAGCACTCTTCACTATAGAAAGAAGTTGGAGACAGTCCCAATGCCTATTAGGACAAGAGTGGATAAAGAAACAGTATGTACTCTCAAAGGAATACAATGTTTCACTAATAATAAAAATAATAATGAAATCATGAAGCGCGTCATCACATGATATGCCTAGAGAATATTATGCTGAGTGAAATTAGTAAAACATTAAAAGACACACATTTCATGAGATCAGGACTAGAACATACAATGGAAAGATGTGCATACCAAAGGGCACAGACAATGGAATGGAAAGAAAGGGAGGATGTGGATGGGAACTTGAAGCTATAGAAAGTTCACAGGTATAGAGCTGGGTGGACATAGAGATCCATAAGAGGGTGACAACAGGGGAGAAGGGGAAATAGAATAACTGGGGAGTAGGGGGTGAAAGGGTTTCAACTGTTTTGCATACAGAGTTGATGGTCTGAAATGTAAATGCCTGGGGATGGGGCAAGCTCTGATGGAGGAGAAGGGTAGGATAGTGAGGAGGGAAAACTGGAGGGAGGAGGGCCTGGGAATAGAAAGAGAATTATGTATATGGAGGGCTTAACAGGCTATTGTTGATTTCATTTCTTGAGATGGGCTGCGTAAATACATAGAGTACCGTACATACTCATTTATCAGCCGAGTTTTTTCAGCACATTTTTAATGCAGTTTTTGTGGTAAAATTAGGTGCTTGAGCTGATATTAAGGTGAACTTATACTCAAGTATATACAGTAATTTTTTTTGTTTGTTTAGTAATT
>NW_022111373.1:134707504-134720635 GCF_000313985.2 Echinops telfairi
AAAGAAAGGACTTCACAGTGTGTTTAAAACATCTAACCTTGTGTTTAGCAACCTAGCATGTATCCATGATGCCACCAGGGTTCCAAAAATGCAATGGGAACAGTCTTACCCTGTCACATCAAGTCACTATAATTCAAAATGACTCCATGGCTACTATATGACTACATCAAATAGCTACGGTAACAATTCAGGGATGAAGAGTTCACTTGAATAGGAGAAGAGATATGAGGAAATTCTCAATGCTGATAAAAAATTAACCCTGTGTCAGAAGATTCCATAAATAATATGGACAATAAGACTCTAAGTCATGGACAAAAGTAATATTGAGTTATGTATGTAAAGTGCATCAAGAGCATTGAATTTTAAAATGAATCACTGTATTAAAAAAAACAGGGTAAAATGATAAAGGCACCTGAAAGAATAAAAAAAATAGGATATGGGGACATTCCAAACCAAGATTAAAACAGGGTGGGTGACAAGAAGAAGAAGTGCATACACCTTCTGTTTGAAGGAAAAGGCTCTTCAGGTTGCACATGGAGTAAGAGTAGTCACTCCTCTGAGCTAAATCCAGTTCTTAAAGGGATACAGGGAAATAACGGCTCGTTCTACTGGACAAGGTGAACTGCTTCTCTTGGCAATGGAAACAGTAGTGGGATGCTGTGGGGAAGACCACAACGGGCAACCATGTAGAGCGGTGACACCAAAATGACCACATTTACAGTTTGTATACAATATTTGTGTTGAAATTCTGGCAGATATATGTAGAAATTCTGACTTCTTTCACATAGGTTCAATCAAAGACAGTTATTTTATAATATTATAGTTCTTAATATAGCATATATTTTTAATATTTTCAAATTTGTTTTTAGGGCTGGGAAATACATAGTATCTAGCTGAATGCCAAAAATAATGGAAGGTTCCCAGTAATGTTTTCTAAGTAGTTCAGTAAATTTGGTAGATTTATCATACTTTGGATGACATGAAACTTAAAGGAGAGTAGATGTTTTGCATGGAAGAGAATGATCATTAAATATTATCTACAGGTTGGATCTAGTTAAGTAAATCAGGATAAAAATCATAAGCCAGAGAGTCTCTGAGCATTCAGACGCAAATGAAATGAATACTGGAGAGAGAGCATGTGAGTTACAGGCACGCATGATGTGTCCTGCTATTACTGAAATGCTTTGTCCTGTCAGTCATATGTAGCTACATTAAGAAAGATAATGGGGTTTTAGCTGGGAAACGGGTTAAGTTCCTAAAAATACAAAGCATTCTTTGCTTAAATCCTGGGTTTTGGGAAATGTTACTTGCCAACAAAGACATCAAAGTCAAGCATGAATTATTAGACACAGATGTGGATGAAGAAATAGGAGCAGCTGCTGTTGGGTTTGTTCGGCCCTCTCTGGACTTTGGCAGCCTGACATTTTCCTTTTGTTGGAATTGTATGAAAGGATCCCTGGAAGGCAAATAATTCTAATATATAACTTCTTGATAGATGATTTCTACTAATGGATTTTCTGTCCTTGATTAACAAAATATGCTATACATGGGGGCAGCACTGGGAATGCTCTTGAGAATAACATTCATGTTTAGATGCTCCCCCTGTGCATTTTGTTGCAGCTTTATGTTTTATTTCATGTTTAATTTCATTATTAATATCAATAATGCCCGCATGCCTGGTGTCAAACTTGGCTGCAGTATTTTCTACTTACGTGCACCTCTGGACACATTACTTAAACTCCCCAGACCTTACCTTTGATATAAACAAAATACAGCTATTAAAAATCAGGCCTCATTTGAGGCTCATTATGAAGACCAGGTAAGATAATGTATTAATATGAAAATTAAATCAGGTAATTGAAACAAAGCTTATAGTTTTGTATCTGGAACTACAAATTTCAAGTAATATTTTTGTTCTAGTAGGATCCTTTTCTCATCCAATAGGGAAGAGATTCATCTATATTTGGAAGTTATTTACAAGCCTCAACATTGGTAATGCTGCTTAATAAAACTAATTGAAAGTAGAAGTGGAGGAAGCTAAAAACGTTTAATTTCAATATAATTTTATTCCATAAAAACTAAGTTCATGCCAATGAACCCCTCAAAAATGAATGCAAAGTGAGGTTGCTCTTCCATGGGCTGTGGAAAAGGCAGATCAGAATATCATTTCAACTTTGGAGGAACAACCACTCAAAATTGAAGCTAAACTATTTGCCCTTCAAGGATAGCAGTACCACTTCCCATGGAGCAAGTTTAAACTATTCATTATGACATTCTTTCCGTGGAGGCGTCATAAAAGTTCAAGGTTATAAACATATAAAAATAGAATATTCATTAAAGTAATAGTTATCTTGAAAATTTATTTAGAGAGTTCTCTAAAATTTTGAGACGTTCTAACTAAAAGTATGATCTATCTGTAAAGATATTGAATTAAAAAAAAATTTCCCTCAGTAGATGTGTGAACTTCTTATTCAAATTCTTGGTAAATCTGTTTATTATATACTGCTATACAAAGCAAAACTATTGATTTGTGTGCATATGTATTGTAATCAGTACATTCACATTATTCTGGTTTTAGGCTGCTTGCTTTTACTTTACACACATGGTGCTTGTGCATGAAATATTTAGGTGCCTCTTCTCTGTTAGACACTCCTGGCAATATTGGGAATTTAGCAGTGTATTATTGTAGATGGCTTCTCACTCTCACATTAGGGTGAAGGAATTAGCAATTAATAAAATAGACCACTACAGCAGTGCTGTGAAGATTGAGGATAGTATGTATTGTAACTGCACGTCTCATGGATGGACACCAGTCTGAGGACTCTTAATGGTTTTTCTGGACTGAAGGAGTTTACTTAGAGGCCTGGTAGTGTAGTGGTTACATGTTGGGCTGTGATCCACGTGGTCGGTGGTTTGAAACCACCAACATCTGCACAGGAGAAAGACTAGTTATGGTCTCAGAAACCCACAAGAGGTCACGGTGCGTCAGCACTGATTCGATGGCCCTGAGAAAGGAGTTTTGTACCATTGCCTGAATCTGATAGAGGCAATGTGCTGTTTGGCTGAGATGCCTGGGACCATACAGGGGTGTATCTGCTGACACTGCTGAGGAAAGATTATTGATAATCTATATCCTTCGCATTTCTGACCCTGACTTGTAACATGGTAACTTCCCTAATAAAATCCTTAATTGTAAGCATTATGTTTGAATCTGGTGTTGCCTCTGCAACAGAGTATTAAACCTAGGAGAGATGTAAAATACCACAGGAGAGACTATGAGTGTCAGAACAGGGTAAAGAAGGTTGGGGGGTGGATGTTTGTCTGATGTCTGCCTCATAGAAACCAACCTGGGGCTGATGGGGAGCTGTATTCTCCTCCTTTGTGACCTTGGAGGAAGTCAAGACACAGCCCCCATGCCCTTTGAGCAGGATGTAACAAAGCAGTTGCCATTTTAAAAATTCTTTACATATACAGTTTAGTGACGTTAATTTTAGTTATAATGTTGGGAGCAGATATTTAAGATAATTTAATGCAGCCTGTTTTATGACTTCAGAGCATTTGAACTTGCTGGTCATTCTCTCTCAGCAAGTGTTCCTATGCAGCATTTTAAAGTACTGTTTCATTGAGAAACAGAGGCGAAGCTGTGGTAAAACACATGCCCCTTAATGTTACCTCTACTATCCCCTCTCTCTCCGTCCAGATTTTTAATCAGCATTCCCTTTACATTGGGTCCTTCCTGGGACATGCAGTATGACATCCATCTTTTTCTTCTTTGTGTCTCTCTGAGACTTTATTATAATCAAGCATACTACAGCTTTTTCTCCCTGCATTAATTGTTTGTATTGATACCCAGAAAACAATCATAGTGAGGTATGGAGAGTGTCACTTTCTTCCCAGGGCTTGACCTGTAGCATCTCAGCTCTGGCTCACCCATAATGACCCTGGACAATTCCTTAATGATTGGACACGTGAGTAAACACATCAGGTAAAACGGGGATTGGTATTTGAGAATGGGTAAGTGAGTAGTGTTTAAAATTCAGCTGAAAGTAGACCTGGTGGGGGCATATATATAAAATTATGGAATATTTGGCGATTTTAGCCAACTTCTCATTATCAATTCTCACATTCAGTCTAAGCATAGTGATTACAGTGCTTGCATATGTCGTGAACGCAGTATTGCTCTTGTGCTTCTGTATTAAAACGAAAGAAAACAAAAACATTAAAGGCGTGTATGGGCGCAATCAGAGGTAGTTTTCCTAATAGCAAGTGAGAATCCAGTGAAACTGTATCTATTTGTATATTGCACACACCCCCCACCACCACCACTCCTAACACACACTGTCTACAGCTTATTTGTGTGGATGTCTATGAAATGGTTACCTTGGTAACTAAAAAGAGCCTTCATCTGAGGAGCTATACGGCAGGGTCACAGTTTCAGCCATCAACCAGTTCCTTGCAAAAAAACAAACAAGCAAGCAAAAAATATTTAATGGGATATTTGGTAAACACATATGAAATTTATACCAACTTTCTTATTGAATTAGAGTTTGCTAGTTTGTTTGTTTTTTCACATGAATCTTCTAATTTCTACACACTGGATGTTCATTGGCCTAGGTATATCATTCTGAAGAAAATTTATTTATTTATTTATTGAAGATTGCCTTTGGGAAGTTATAATGATGAACCCTATTCTTATTCCATTTACTATTAATTTCAAAATGCTATCATCATATCTAGCCTCTGAATTAAGTCAAACCTTCAAAGTTTTAATGGCATAAATCATAAAATATATGAATGTGAGGTCCAATATGTCTCTGTGTGTCATGTTGCCACGGGCTGAAGCTAAAATAAATGGTAACAGTAACAAGACTGATTCCATAGAATCAGAAACATTGTAAAGAATAGCTGGTTATCATCGTGGTTTTTTTTTATTTCTTTTCAAGAATTAGTCACAAAATGTCTTCATTCTGAATGCCTGCTTATCTAGGTTGCCACGTCTCAAATAAAAACACCGAGTATCTGCTGAGAAATTCATTGTCATTCAGTTGTCACTACTCTCTCTTATACTCCTGGTATCTTCACTGTCCCAAATCGCCGCGATTAATGCAATTTTTGTGACTCGAAATACTTTTTTTATTAAGCACATTTTCTATTCAACAATAATACTTCCCAAATGAATTTATTTTGCCTATTGTGAAAATATTGACCGCTACTGAAGCAAACGGTGAATGAGCACAGGCTTCTCTATAAAGTCTGCTCTAGATATGATTACATTTGATTTCTTTGCCACCATCTCTGTTTTGTTAAGTATCTTATTTTTTTCAATCCAACCTCTTAAAATGCTCAAGCCACTCAAGACACTGATTCATCAAGTATTGAGTCAAATACTCTGTCAGTTTCGTATCCTCCTGCTTTTTCCGAATAATTTCTGTAAAATACAACTATCAGATCCACTCCATTTCCCTGCCAAGAACACCGGAGTGACAGCTTGTTCTGGTGTTTTCATGCATCTTCATTTTCTCTCTTTTATTTCCACAAGAAATGTTATTGTCATGGGTTGAATCACCCTGCTACGATTACTGATCACTTTGTCCTATTCTCTACCTGCACCACTTAATTTAATGCTTAAATCCATGAACACGCATTTCCTTCTGCCGCCTTCCTGATTCCCATTGCCTGACTACCTTCTGAGATGAGCCAATAGAAACGAAAAGATGAAACAAACCCTCATTCAAATAAATACCCTTTTCGACTCTGGATCTGTCACTGTGAAATCGCATGTTGAAAGTATGCTTCATGATGACAGGGACATTTGCTTACGTCTCAAACACATCTTCTGATTTGAAATACTGTGAAAGCAGTGTGTATTGTGTTTTATTAGAACTGTGTACATGCAATAAAATATACCATATATCATCAAGTTCTACATAGCTACTTCAAAAACATTGACTACATTCTTCAAAGTATGCAGCCATCTGCGATCACCAACAGTAACATTGATTTAATGATGCAATCTGGCCACAATAAAACTAAATATTCATGCCCACCATCCCGAACTGCTAACCACTAATGAATTACTTTTCACCCAAACCAAACTCAATGGCATTGAGTCAATTCCAGCTCAGGGCGACTCTATAAGGCGTGTAAGAATTTCTCCTGCGGGTTTCTGAGCCTGTAACTCTTCAAGGGAGTAGAAAACTTCATTTTTGTCCCACAGAGTGGCTGCTGGTTTCCAACTGGTGACCTTGTGGTTATCAGTCGAAAGAGTAACAATTACACCACGAGGCTTCTTCTAACTAAATTATTCTAAGTTCCTCTATGTTTGCTTATTTTACGTAAGTGGAACCTTCCAGTAGTTGTCCTTTTGTGTCTTACCTATTTTACTAAGCTTGATGCCCTCTAGGATGTATATGTAGCAAAACTCCATTCCTCTTCCTGCCTTAAAAACACTCCATTTAATGCAGATAGCCACATTATGTTTATCCACTGACCGGATGGTGCCCATTTAGTTGTTTCCCGGTCTTGGCAATCATGAACAGAGCTGCGATGAACAGTAGTGGAACAGAAAAGTCACCTCATCTTTTCGAGAGTGACTTGTGGGGTAGTTTTTCCTGGAGGCAAATGTTGAGACAGATTTTTTCCCCAAAAGATCTGACAGAAGCTCATTAGCTTCTTCTTCTTTTCTTTAATTCATTCTTTAAAAAAAAAAAATTTATTTGGAGCTCTTACAATGTAACTATTTGTAGCTCAATTAGATCATCGACAATTATACATTTGCTGCCACAATTGGTGGGGTGTTCTAATGCTTCAAAACATTTTCATTCCTCTTGAACTCCTTGAAATCAGTTCCCATCTACCCCCTCCATCCCCCATCCTACCCCCAGGAGCCCTTATTGTTATAGTATATATGTTATAAATTAGTATTATTGTTATTATTATCCATGCCTTACACCATCCAGTGTATCCATTCACCTACAATTCTGTTATTCATTCCCCTTGAGTGGGATTATACAGTCATAATTTCTATCAGCTCCCTGCCCCCCCCCCATTCCCATACCCTCACTTCCCATACCCTCAGGGAATTGTTACACCCATTACTGTTTTGGAAGGATTATTTATCTTGATCTTAGCTATACACGTGAGCACACTCATGACTAACTAGATTAATGAGGTAAGACAAGAATCATAATAGTGAGGGGAGGAATTATTAAAGAACTAGAAGTGTTTCATCAGTGCTGTACCACATCCTGGACTAAACATCCCTTCCATGTGGCCCTTCTGTGAGGGACTAACCAATTATCTTTCAGATGAGTTTTGGAATTCCACTCTGTCCAAACTCTTCCACTTCTATTTGACTGCTTGTTTGTTTGTTATTGTTTTGTTTTTTAATATACATATACATAAATACAACAAGGAAGCAGATGGACTTTGGGCCTCTACTAAAATCTTACCTAAGTACAAGAATGGCTTGTTCTAATAATTAGGCACTGTCTGATACTCACCTTCTGGACACAATCGCTGAAGACAAAATGGGTGCATAAGCAAATCTGCTGAAGAAAGCAGATGGTGCTCTGCTATTAAAGATATAGCATCTGGGGTCCTAAAGGCTTGAAGTCAAACAAGCGGCCATCTAGCAGGGATACAACACAGTCCATATTTAAGAAGCCCACCAGCCTGTGTGATCATGAGGTGTCGGTGGGAATAGTCAATTCTTTTGACTGCTGTACCAAATAAATAAATCTGTAAACATTATGGATCCAGAATGTATTAGGGGATTTCTGCAAGTTTCATGACTTCTATCATCTAGGTGGTACAAAATATTATAGAAAACCCAGTCCTGCAGCTTTTAATGAGATCTAAAGTTCCTATATAATCAAGAGAGACACAACAACTATTTTCAAGAAGTTAGTTCTAGGAAACATAGTTGGAGAAGTGAATCCCTAAGGTTGTTAGAGATTTTCAGAGAAAACAAAACAGAAATTTAGCTGAAGAATCGGATCCATAATTCGGTCATGAAACTGACCCTTATAATCACTTTCTCTTCTGATTCTGGCTTGGATTTCTGTCAGCTTCCTGCCAATGTACTCCTGAAAAGGCCTTTGGATTATCTTCTGTGAATTTTACTTGCATGCAATAATTATGCTATCACTTAATAGTTTCTGCAGTCTTAGGAATGGACACACATAGGGAATTCTTCCAAGAGGTTAGTCAGGTAGCCATTTTCCAATTTTTTTGGCATAGACTAATGAGTACTTCTGGTGTGGCTACAGCTTGTAGAAACTTTTCAAATGGTATTCCATCAATTCCTGGGGACTTGTTTTTGGCTAATTGCTTCAGTACAGCTTGTACTTCTTCATTCAAAATGATCAGTTCTTAATTAATTGCTGCCTTTTGAAAAATGGTTGTGTCAATCTATTTGGGGGGGGTGTTACAGTTTGTATATGCTTTTCAAATATTTCCAATATTGTTGGTAGGTGTCCTTGAGTCAGTTTAGATTTATAGTGTGCCATAAACAGACAAAAATACTGTCAGTTCCTTTGCCATCCTCACCCTCTTTTCCCCCATGTTTGAGCCCTCAGGGCTCAACTGTCCCCATGTTACTATCCTTAGGTCAGTCCATCTCATCAAGGGTCCTCCTATTTTTTCACCATGTATCTACTTTACCAAGCATGATCTCCATTTCCAGCAACCGATCTCTGCTGATAATATGTCCAAGGTGTGTGCTATCCTTACTTATAAGGAGAATTTTGGCTGTTCTTTTTCGAAGACTGATGTTGGATCTTCTGGGGTTCACTGCACTTTCAGTATTCTTTGCCAGCACCATGATTCAAATGCATCAATTTTTTTTCAATCTTCTTTATATAAAATAAGGTGTGATGCACACCTTCCCAGATTTTGTCCATAGCATTCTTCTCACTGCAACTGGAGGCTTGAATTGCTTCTTTTAGTTCTTTCACCTTGAGATATGCTTAGCAAGTTCTTCCCGTTTGATTTTCTAACTCCAGATCTTTCCACATTCAATTACAATTATACCTTTACTTCTTGAGCTTCCCTTTGACATTTTATGTTCAACTCATTTACTTCCTTGCTTTGTTATTTATTTTCCTCTTATTTCATAACCTTTTGCTAACTTTATAGTGGATGCTGATGATGGCCTCCCATAACTGACCTATCTTCAGGCATTGTTAATTGCATCTAAAATGTTCTTAAGATGGTCTCTAAACTCAGGTTATTTTACTTAAAGTCATATTTGAGTTTTTGAGGATTGATTTCATTTCTCTTTGCCTTCAGTTTCAACTTACACCAGAGTATGAATGGCCTGTGCACAGTCACCCCCTGGCTTGGTTTTTGGCTGAGAACACTGAGCTATTTCATCATCTGTTCCCACAAATATAGTCAACTTGATTCCTGTGCATTCCTTCTGGCAAAATTAACGTCTGTGGTCACCATCTATATGAATGGACAAAAGCATTTGCATAATGATATCCTTGGTTTGCAAAATTCTATCATGTGGTATACAGCTATATTTATATCATCAAGTTCATATTTTCAAACAATGACTTATTCCTCTTGGTTTCCAGTGTGCCCACTACAACTACCAGCCATTATTAATGGATCATATATTTGATGAATTTCAGACTTAAAAAGCAGAATTCACCAATTTCTTCATCATTGGCTTCAATAGTTGGTGCTACATTTGAATGAGCATCATATTAACAGGTCTTCTTTGTGAGCATGTGGATTCTATCCTATCACAGACAGCATTGTACTCCAGCATAGATTCTTAAATATTTTATTTTACTAAGAATGCAAGGTTATTTCCCTTGAATTTTTTATTTTATTAGAGTAGGCAATATTATCTTATATTTCAAATTGAATGCCTTGTTAATGCCTATTTTATTATGCATAATCTTTATGCATTCCTTCTTATTTTTCATAACTGCCAGTTGGCCTAGATATTATCTGGTACATGTCATGTTCTTCTTATTAATGGATGTTTACAGCTTTTTCTTCTCACTTGCTGTCATGCCCCATCAGCATATGAAGGTCTCCAAAGCTTTGCTCCACTCCACCATGAAGAACTTCTCCTGTACTACTTTAAGTGTCTGCCAACATCAGGGGCACATTTCTAGACAACATTCTCTTCCTATCCAGTGACTAATCCCTGAGAACTTCACCAGCTAATTCCCCAAAGTGATATCATTTCACTTTGATGCCCCAAGAAGACATGTGCAGCATATTTTCCCAAAACAATATGTCATTTGGGATTTTGACTACTGTTTTCATGAGCATTGATTGTGGATACAAGTTAACCCTCAAAAACTTCAATCTTTTTTGTTTGTTTTGATGTTTTCTATTTGTGAAATATGTGAAGATTTTAATTTTTTTTACATTAAGTTTAATTGTACTGCCTTCACATTAGCCTTCCATGTAAAGAAAACTAAATTATTCACACCTGGATCAATAGATAACATTATGAAAAATGAAGAGACAATTGATATTGTGAAGGATTTCATTTTACTTGAATCTCACAATCAATACTCATGAAAACTGGTGGCAAGAAATCAAATGGCATGTTAAATTTGGAAAATCTGCTGCAGAAGACCTTTATAAAGTATTTAAAACCAAGAATATCATTTTGAGAACTAAGGTTTATCTGGTTCAACTCATTATATTTTTGTTTGCCTCACGTGAATGTGAAAGTTGGATAAAGGACAAGGAAGGTCACAATAATTCTTGCATTTGCAGCCTGGTGTTGGGGAAGAATATTGAAATTACTGGGGACTTCCACAAGAATGGCCCTATCTGCTTGGTAGAAATATAGCTAGGATGCTTCAGCAAAGCAAGCATGGTGATGCTGAGATTTTCCCAATGCAGTGTATCATTTGATATTTTGACTATTGTTTTCATGAACAGTGATTGTGGATATAAGTAAATCTTTAACAACTTCAATTTTTATATTGCTATCATAATGTTATCTTTTGGTGAAATTTGTAATGATTTTTATTTTCTTTACATTGAGTTGACTTTTAGAGTCTTTATATTATACCCTAAAGGTCGGGTACTTGGATATGTTATCAGGAGAGACCAGTCCCTGGAAAAGGCTTCGTGGTTGGTGAAATAGAAGGTCAGTGAAAGAAAGTTAGGAAGACGCTCTATGAGATGGATTGACACAGTGGCTGCATCATTTGGCTCAAATATAATTCTTGTGGGGATGGCACAGGACCTGGTAGTGTTTCATCCTGTTATTAATAGAGTGACTATAAGTTAGACCAACTCCATGTCATGAACAACAACCAAAGTTGTCCATAGCTGGATAGAATTACATTTGGGATCTCAACTGTCATTTTGTGGTTAATGAGTCTGCAAGCGTAAACAAAGGAGTATCTGCTCCATGTGGAAGTTAAAATTCCCAAAGATGCCAAGACATCTTGATACTGTATTAATGGTTTTTCTTTTGATAAGGCTTTGGAGGAGCTGCAAGACTGAAATAATGCTAAAGAGTGAATAGGAAGTGGTAAGTTGTTTGTTGTGTGTAAAGATTACCCTTTTCCTGCAGACCAATTTCAAGGAGATGCAGAGAAATGTAAAAGATACAGAAGGTAAAATGTGGGGTCAAGAAAAGGCATTTTTAGAATCGAAGGTATAATGGTATCCCCTTGAGTCAAAATGAATGACCCCAAATAATAGAATCTTGACCATATAGTGAGAGAAGATGGAACTGAAGGAGCAAAATCTTTGTGAATATTTCAGAAGGTAGGGCCTAGAGAATATGAACAATGTTTGGTCATGATTAATAGAAGAGACACAGAGTGTGTTTTAAGCACAGGGAGTAGAATAGATAAGGTTACTAACTGAATGCATGTGTGAGAGGAAGATTCACCTGGGGAAGGATTTACTCTTCAGGAGAAAATAAAATGAAAACACTAATATATGTACTGTATATTTGTGTGTGTACTAATATACAAATATCTGATACTTCACAAATTATTCAATTATTTTTATCGAGTAGTTAAAAGGAAACTATTCTCTTCAATTTTAAAATTTTCTTTTGCCATGTACATATCCCTTTATATATCAAAGAAAAAGGAGCATACTTAGTATATTCAAATAGTTTTGTTTTGGCTTTTTTCTGTTGTGTAAGAGAGATGTATGGGATTTTAGTAACTATAATGAATGAACATGAAATGAAACATAACCAAGAAGGGATATGAAGATACATGGAGGTTTTCTTTTTTTAATTTTTATTATGCTGGCCATGTGGGTGATCTATTCCAATACTGCTGTGCATCTGAGTAGGCAAACATGTCTAATTATAAATACAGATGGGGAAAAGAATGCCTACGCATTATTCTTTTTGATTCAGTTTTTCATTTCCAATTAGGTAGTGGTTTTACATTTCATATGATCAATTTTGTATTCAAAGATTTAAACCACTTACCAGATCCCTAATACTATACCGTACATGAACTTGGGTTTTACTTCTCCCTCTTAATGGTTGCTATCCTCCCTGTAGCCCAAATAATGAGTTTCTTGATAGTAAGTAAGTGATAGAAGCAATAATGAGAAAAACATTAATGGCATCTTGCTGAGGTGAAAGTATTGTTAATGTACAGATACATTTACAAAATCAGAGGAATGGGATATTTCCATTGAGATATTATTGTAGATGATAATTTCTTAGGGATAAATCTAGAGACAAGCATCTGGGATAAAATGTATTTTAAAACTGTTCAGTAACGGAGCTGAGTGCAGAATTAAGAAAAGACATATGCTATAGGGAAAATATTAAAATATGTACATCCAGAGTTGTTAATGCTATCAGGGTGGCAAAAATGTCCTCATAGTATAGGATTGAGAGGAGGAATTGTGTTTTAGAACTTAGCCATTCAAAATAAGCACTGATGTTCTTCCCTAAAGGAATAAGAAAAAGAAGACATTACTTGGAAGACGAACTTCAAGGCAATGACAACACCTGATCCCAGTTGAGGTAGGTGGTTTTGCATTGGGCTGCTAACAACAAGGTCAGCAGTTCAAACCACCAGCCAATCGCTAGAGAAGATAAGGCATTTGACAAAAAAAGAAAGAAAGAAAGAAAGAAAGAAAGAAAGAAAGAAAGAAAGAAAGAAA
>NW_022111373.1:134722734-134723540 GCF_000313985.2 Echinops telfairi
GAGGGGGAGGGGGAAGGGAGGGGGAAAATGAGCAAATGACATTAAGGGCTAAAGTAGAGGGCAAATGTTTTGAGATTGATGAGACAACAAATGTACATATGTGCTTGACTCAATGGATGTGTGTATGGACTGTGATAAGAATTGTACGAGCCCTCAATAAAATAATTTTAAAAAAATGCATGACCTCAGAAATCCTCTGTAGGGTAACCAGGAGTCTCAATATACTTAATGGCAGTGGGGCAGAATAAATAAGTCCTTTAAAAAAAGGAATAAAAAAGCCCCGAAAGCCCTGATTCATATAATGTGTCAGTTTGGAATTAAATTCTTTTTTAAAAAGAAAGGTGAAGACATAAGGTATTTACTAATAGTAGCTAGCATTTACATATGTCATCTTATATTCTTCTTAATACCATTATGTGAAATGTATGCTATGATTTTCTTTTAAAATGAGGAATTTAAACTGTACAATAAATTCGTAGGTTTATATTTTCCTATATTGGGACCAAGATTCAGTATTAAGTCTTCTAACTCTAGATCCTAAGCTTCAAGTCCATATGATCAACAAATTGATAAACTGACTTCTGAGCAATATTATACACTAAACAATGGAATGATATTAGAAGAGATTGCTAAATGGTGAGGCTTGGATTGAGCATGGCACTTGAAGTCAACTAGGATGTAAATCTTACACAATGGAACATTGGGAATTGCTGCACTTTAGTTGCACATAACATGGACATGGATAACATTTGTAGATCAATCAAATATATACTCAATTAAACATGGACATGGATAACATTTGTAGA
>NW_022111373.1:134724989-134726808 GCF_000313985.2 Echinops telfairi
TGGTATGTTAAATATTCTTTACAAACACCTTAAAGAAAATGCATCAATTCTTCTGCATTTTTTGGTTCATTGTCCAATGTTGACATGCATAGCAAATGATGAAAATACCGGGACATGGGCTATGGACACATAAGTTATCAAATTTACATCCTGTAAACTTATGAGGATGAGGTTTCCTTTGGTCTTCATCGGCAGGTACTCGAAGGCCTCCTTCTTTCTGCAAGGATGAGTGTGTGATTTGAAAATTTCAGATCATTAAAAAGCCTCCTCCTAATAGAATATAGGCACCTAGGAAAATTATGTCTTCAACAATGAAAGTTAAGACATAAATTTCAATATCCCAGGCATTGGTGAACTGAAATGGCCTAATTAGCCATTTTGAATCAATCATATGGTTTCCTGTACTATAAATGACAAATTGAAGAAGAATGGTACAGCACTCACCCACAGAAATGATATTTCAAGATCTTCTTAAAGTTAATTACTGTCTGTGATTGGAAACTATGTATAGTCATACAAGGAAATCCAACTAGTACAAATATTATGCAAATTTACACACCAAACACTATTGTTAGTAGTGAAGAAATTAAAGAATTATATGCATTACTTCAGTCTGAAATTGATCAAATGTGTAATCAAGATATATTTATAATTATTGGTGATTGGAAGGCAAAAATTGGAAGCAAAGAAGAAAGAGTAGTTTGAAAATATGGTCTTCTTGATAGAAGTGAAGCTGGAGATTGCATGATAGAATTTTTCAAGGCCAAAGACAGCTTCATACAAGCACTTTTTTCATCATCACAAATTGTGTCCTACATTTGGACTTCACCAGGTGGTGAACACAGAAAACAAATTGACCACATCTGTGGGAAGAGTTGAAGAAGCACAATATTAGTAGCCAAAACAAGGCCAGGATCTTAATGTGGAACAGACTATAAATTGCTCATATGTAAGATCAAGTGGAAGTTGAAAATTATACAAGTTCATGGGAGCCAAAATATGACACTGAGTATATGGAAGCTGAATTTAATTTTAATGACACCATAAGAATTGATCTGTTCTTTGATACTTGATACCTGATCCTTTCGACAGCTCGTGGTCACACAGGCTGGTGTGCTACTTCCATGTGGGCTTTGTTGCTTCTGAGCTAGCTGGCCACTTGTTTATCTTCAAGACTTTAAGACCGTAGATGCTATAACTTTTGCTAGCCAGGCACCATCAGCTTTCTTCACCATCTTTGCTTATGCACACGTTTGTCTTCATGATCATATCAGGAAGGTGGGCACCCACTGGTATGATTTTTAGTTCTTTGATGTCTGATAACTGGTCCCTTCTACACCTCTTGGTCACACAGGCTGGTGTGCTTCTTCCATGTGGGCTTTGATGCTTCTGAGCTAGATGGCCGCTTGTTTATCTGCAAGCCTTTAAGACCCTCAGATGCTATATCTTTTGATAGCTGGGCACCATCAGCTTTCTTCACCACATTTGCTTATGCACACATTTCTCCCCAGCGATCATGCTGGGAAGGTGTGCATCAAGGAATGCCAATTTAATAGAACAATGTGTTCTTGCACTGAGTAAGTACTTAAGTGGCGGTCCAATGTCCATCTGCTGCCTTTATACTAAACCTATAACTATATGCATGTAGATCTATTTCCCTACAATCCTAACAATCTTTACACGAAGAAGGCAGTTTCTCCTTTTACATGTAAAGAAACTGATGTGCCCCGAAAATCAAATTGCTTGCCCAGAGTCTTGATTAATGACCGAGCTGTAACACATCTAGGATTTGACTCAAAATCTTATCCTCTTTCCTCTA
>NW_022111373.1:134727495-134743193 GCF_000313985.2 Echinops telfairi
AAAAAAAGCATTGATTTAAAGCATTGAACACTAATGGCAGAAGACGTAATGAGTAAGTAGTAGGATGACATCAAGGATTTCACACGTGAAGGAAACAAAGGGTCATTCAGATGACAAGAAAGAAGCAAAGATCACAATGGATGTCAAAGGAGACTCTGAAACTTCTTCTTGAACGTGGAATGGCTAGATCACATGGAGAAAAATGATGGAAAATTTCTGAACAGGAAATTTCACAGGGCAACTTGAGAAGACAAAGTATTATAATAAAATATGGAAATACCTGGAGTTAGAAAACAATTAAGGAAGAGCAAACCCAACATCTCTAAATCTGAAAAAACTAAAGAAAATTTGCAAAGTCTTGAGTTTCCATACTAAAGTATTCTATGAAAAAAAACCTAAACAATGCAGGAAGCATTAAAAGGAAGGAATAAAGAGTCACTGTACTGAAAGGACTAGTTGACATTCAAACTCTGAAGAGCTATCATGATCAAGATCCAATGAGACAAAAAGAAGAAGTCCAAGTTCCCGAAAGTGGGGAGGACTTGAAGCACTTTTTGATGCCACATTCTTCTTCATTTAAGCCAATTTCTCTGATTAATTGCTCAGTATACAGATTGATGCATGATGAGAAGATACAACCCTGTCATACACCATTCCTGATTTTAAACTATGCAGTATTCCCTTGCTCTGTTCTCACAGCTGCCTCTTGATCCATCTACAATTTCTAAATAAGCACAATAAAGTGTTCTGGAATTCCCATTCTTATCAAGGTAATCTATAGTTTATTATGGTCTACAGTCTGATGCCTTCGTGTCATTAACAAGGTCAGATAAACCAACATTTGTCTGGTATTCTCTGCTTTCATTCAAGATTCATCTGACATAACTAATGATATCTCCTGCTCCAAGTCCTCTTCTGAATCCGACCTGAACCTCTGACATGTCTCTGCCAATGTGGTGCTGCAACCTGTGTTGGGTAATCTTCAGTACAATTTTACTGGCATGTAATATAATGGATATTATATTATAGTTTGAACATTCTGTTTGGACACTTTTTTTTTTGAAGAAAGCCCACGGTCATTAAGAAGATAGGAAATGAAGAAAAGGTCAAGGTGGATGCCAAAAGAAACTCCGAAACTTGCTTTTAATCATAGAGTAGCTAACACAAGTGGAAGATTGTATGAAGTCAGAATTAAATAGAAAATTTCTAAGGATAGCTCGAGAAGAAAAAGTCAAATATTTTAATGAAATGTGCAAAGACCTAGAGTGGGGAAGCATAAAAGGAAGAGTACATAATTCAAGCCTTGATTTGAAATATTTAAAGGTTCTTTGGGAAAAATGTTGAATAATGCAGGACGCATCAAAAGAAGGGTGTTAAACTTTCACAGAGTCATTGTGCCAAAAAACTAGTCAACATTCCACAATTTTTGGAGGCAATAACATAGGAGCAAGAACCAATTTTGCAAAAGGAAGTAGTTATAGCTGCATTGAAAACATTTTCCCCAAACTAGGCTTCAAAAATTGATGGGATATCAATTGAAATATTTCAACAAGCTGATGAAACACTGGAAGTAGTCGTCTATGCCAGGAAATTTGGAAGACAGCTAGCTACATGACCAACTGACTAAAAGAGATTCTTATTTGTACCCACTCCAAAGGAAGGTCACACAGAGAATGCTCAAAATATAAAACAATGTCACTGATACAAGTGCAAGTAAAATAGTTTTGAAGGTCATCCACCTAATGGTTGCAGCAGTACATTGACCAGGAGTTGCCAGATGTTAATGCAGGATTCAGAAGAAGATAAGGAACAAAGGATACATTACTGATCTCAGATGGATGTTGGCTGAAAGCAGAGAATACCAGTAAGATGTTTACTTATGTTTGATTTAATAACCAAAGAGTGTATATTTCAGTTACTATGCAAAGGATTCCACTGTGTGAATCATAATTACCTACGGATAACCTTAATAGGAATGGAAAATTCAGAACACTTCATTGAGCTCATGATTCCACAGTCAATTATGCAAACAGAGTAATGGAGTACTGTACATTTTTTAAGTTAGCAAAGGTATATGTCAAGGTTGTATCTTCTCTCCATACTTATTCAATTTTTAGGACAAGCAATTAATCAGAGAAACTTGTGGAAAGCAGAAAGAACTTGAAGCACTTGCTGATGAAGATCAAGGGTGGTAGCTTTCTGAGATCACAACTAGACATTAAAAAAAATTAAATTAGTACAACTGGACTAATATGTAACATCATGTTAAGCAGAAAAGATCTGCAGCAAAAGTTTGCCCCCTGAAAGAAACTTGTGTTTCACTTCTCAAAAAGTGTGAAGTTCTATTTCTTCTGTCAAGATTGGGAAGCATAAACCAGCCAGGGATTTTCCCAAGGTTCCTCTCTGCTAGTACATCTTTTCAAAGATATAGGGATGCTTTTGCTAGACCATTACTCTGTCTAAAATTTCTTTATCATCACCCATTTGGGTCCATAAAGAGGATCCCATGAATAAGGACTAATTCCTTCCCTTCCCGTTCCCCCCTCAATAAGTCACCTGTGGATCTATATTTACTTAATTAAAAAAAAAACCTCAAACCAAACTCACTGTTATTCAGTCTAGTCTGACTCATAAGGACCCTACAGGACAGAGCAAACTGCCTCTATGGCTGTCTGGGACTGTAAATCTTCATGGGATTAGAAATCCTCACCTGTCATCTTCCGAGCAGCTGGTGGTGTAGAGTTGCTGATCTTCAAGCTTCTCAACTTTTTGGCTAACAATCTGAAAGCATAATCTAGTATGCTACTAGATCATAATCGCTTCTTTTTTTATAATTCCCTAGTGATTTCAGCTGAATTTATCTGATTAGTGCCTGGTTATATCAGTCCCTTATGAGCAAGGACTCACATCACGTGTTTTCATATAGTTTGTCTTCCCTTCGAAATTGTATGAAATGTTTGCCTCTTGTCAGTTCCCTGGTCCTAGGAAAGATGGGAGTCTGGCCGTGGTCCACAGTGTCCTTTGCCTGGAAAGGGTGGTAGTAATGCCCTTTCCAGCTTTCCACGTCCATGGCTAAGGCAGGAAATCTTCATTGACTGAACGTTTGCAATCTTGAAAAGTTCAATTTAAAAAAAAATTAAGAAACTGATTTTTTCTATTCGATATTGTTCTTACAAGCAGAAATTTATTTTCTCTTTTCTGACATCCAATTATCTGAATACATTACACTGTTCTAATGGTCTCTGCTCTCTCTCTCTCTCTCTCTCTCACACACACACACACACACACACACACACACACACTCTCCCCTACCCCCACTCCCACCCCCCAAAAAACAGAGTGCAATCCATGATCTGTTCAACTGTGCCTAGGAAACGATTGATATGGAACTATTAAAACTCACAGCATAAGTGGACATGTTTCATCCCCCATTTCATTTGATCTCTTGCTCCACAGCAAGATGACATTCTTAGTAGCTTCCTTCTTTGTGAAATTCCTTTTCATTTTAGTTTCATGAACCTACTTTGCAAGCTTTCCAACTATCTGTTTATTCCTTTGTGCCTTTTTTCCAGGCTAAGACTTTCCTCATAAGAAATTAGATTATGTTGTTCTCAGAGATGAAATGAAGACCCTCTTTGATCCTCGTGAAATCATTGTCTACATTAAAGATTTACAAATTGTTTTATACTAATCTACTCTTTATACTAATGATTTCCAAATTTACATATCTAATTTAGATTTCTTATCAGAGTTATCATTCTAATCAATATCCTTACTTTGACTGTTTAAGACATATCAAACATAAAATATTATAAATAGACCTCATGGCATCTTATATTCACCAAATAATAATTTCCCGTTCAACTGTCCCCAAGACCAGAATTCTTGGATTTATGCTTAGCATTTATCTCTTTAAACATCTAAATCTAAAACAAACCATGTTTTATTCATTTTAGTACCTGATTGTCTTAGTTGTATTCTCTACAAATCTCTTGAGTTTTACAAGAGGGGCTTCAAAAGGTGGCTGAAAAATGCAATTAAAAGATCACAGAATATTTTCCACAGAGTTTTTGGAGCCCTCTTATATGATCATGCACCATGTTCCACTTATTTAATTCATTTAATCCTTTAAAAACATGCTTAGTGTATAAATTTACTCTTTTTTTCATTTATAGACCTTTTGCCCACCCTGCTGCTGCTACATACATTATCACCTTCTTTTTAATTTAATTCATTTTTGTGCTAAAGATCTATTTTTATTACCTGAAGAAATTCTTTCCTGACTTCATAACCAATGTAAGGCTTTCATTTTCTAGAATTTCCCATAGAAATCTAAAACTATTCTTCAGTTGAACTATCATTAGTCTGTAATTATAAACTTATTTAATGTGATTAATTAATTTGTGACTGCCTTCCTTATTGTAGCATAAGCTCTGTCATTAAATAATCCTTGATAATCATTTAACATGTAATGATTATCACATAAACTACCCTACATGTAGTATTTAATAAGCATCAAGCAATGATTATTAAATAACTGAATTCATCAATCTATAATTTGAACAGAAATAACTAATATTGACTATAATCACTTTCAAGTAAAGTAAATAGAAACAATAGAGTAATGTATGCTTGTGAATTTTGTAGGGTTATCTGAAAATGATTAAGTCTAAAATAAGACTGTAAATATGTTTCTATTTTCCAGGATATGTGATTTGCCAGGATGTGGCTGCTCTAGTTGCTCATCTACCATTAAAACTGTACATTGGAGCAGCAAGAAACATCCTAGTATATAATACGAACAAAAGACATATTCATTCTTTCTTTAAAACCAAAAATGTTATTATGTAATATATTCATCACTAGGGTATAAATGGAGACTTAATTTTAAAAACAAACAAAACAAAAATGACACCAGTGGTAGCTACATAATCTGGTGTCAATTTGAGGATTAAGAATGTAGGGGGAATCCAGCCTGTCAATGAGACCTCTGTGTGGGCATGGCCTTCTCCTGAGGGTTCTGGGAACTCCTGTATTCCTCCTTGGAGGTAGGAGACACACTCTCTCTCTGTTCACTCCCTGGGAGACATCCCTGTGGAGAAAACACATGAAGAGAGGCTGATGGAGCCAGACCTCTGGAGCTGGTGGAGCCCTGTGGAGACCCCTGCCCACACTCAGATGCTTACAACGCCACAGGATCCACAAGACTTTCCACCCGGTGGCCTGGGATCTTCCTGCATTTGGTGTCGTTGCACATGTTTCGTGAGTCTAAAGAGGACTTTATAGATTGGTATCGGACATACAGGATAACATTAGACTTATGGACTTAATCTAGACTGGGCTGGAATGCTTTCTCAATATTCAACTCTTCTTGTATATAGACCTCTTTCTTACACACGTTTGAGTGTTTATGAATTTGTTTATCCAGTCTACCCATACTAACTAACACATCACCACATTTTAATATACAGAGTTCTACGCAGAAATCAAGGGATGAAGGACAGACGTCTATGAAGGAGAAGACAACACAAGGACTCTTGGCTGGAGACTTTCCTTGAGTAGGCTACCTGCAGGTATTTCTTTCAAAGATAATTTTATTGGGGATTCCTACAGCTCTTATAACAATCCACACACCAATTTTAGCAAGCATATTTGTACATATGTTGCCATCATTATTTTATAAACATTTACTTTCTATTTGAGCCCTTATTATCAGCTCTTCTTTTTTCCCTCCCTCCACCATCTTCCACCCACACGGACCTCTGATAAATTATAAATAATTATTGTTTTCATATCTTAGCACTCACCTCTGTCTCCCTTCCCCCATAGTTTCTGTTCTTCATCCCCCTGTGTGGGGGTGTTTAGTTATGTGTTGTTAATTGCAATCGGTTCCCCCTTCCTATCCTTCTCTCCCCACCTTGCCCCTACCTTCCTGGTATTGCTACTCCCATTTCTGTTCCTGAAGGGTTTATCTGACCTGTATACCATGTGTCATGAACTCTTCTCTGTACCAGTCTAGCCAGAAGTGAAAGGCAAGACTGGAGTCATGGTAATGGGGGGTGAGGAAGCCTCAAGGAACCAGAGGAATATTGTGTGTTTCATCTGTGCTAGACTGTGCCTTGGATGACTCATCCCTTCCTTTTGACCTTTCTGTGAAGGGATCTCCTATTGTCTACAGAAGGGTTTTGGGTCTCTGCTCCGACCCACCCTCATTCTCAGCAACGTGACTGTTGTTGGTGTTGTTTGTTTGAGGTCTTCTGATGCTTGTTACCCAATCGCATAGACATCTATGTTCGCACAGACTGGTGTCCTTGTTCCATGTGGGCTTGCTGCTTCTCTGATAGATGGCTGCTCTTTTAACTTTAAGCCTTTAAGACTCCCAACACTATATCTTTTGTCTTTTGATAGCCCGGCACCATCAGTTTTCTTCACCACATTTGCTTATGTACCAATTGTGTCTTCAGCAATCATGCCAGGAGGGTGAGTATCACAGAATGCCAGGTTATTAGAACAAAGAGTTCTTGCATTGAGGGAGTGCTTGAGCAGAGGCCCCAAATCCATACATTTCCTCAATGTAGTGCTATTCTTAAAGACTGTGTGGTTTTTTCCAGAGCTTGGCAGCATGTGTGTTCAAAGGACTGTCAATGTTGGGCTCTCCCAGCAGTTCTGAATGGAGCGGAGAATAGTCCTGACATCTTTTCTATAGGCAGACCACTTGTCCCTCAGGAAGTCCAGCCAGATGGTACCCTGAGTGTCCCAATTGAGGTGGAAGCAGGGTGTGAGGAACTTGATTGTGGGAGCAATGTAAGGGTAGCCACTGGGGCACACAAGCGTACTTCACATCTTCATACACTGTGCTAGCTGATCCAGGGATGGTCCTTACCCACTTGGAAAGGTTGTCTGGTTCTAGGAAGACAGAGATTCCTTTGTCACCAGACTTCATGAGGGTCATCAGCTCCTGTTGTAACCTCTTGGCCAAGGAACCCAGAGTGGTGCCCTCACTGGGCTGGGCCCCTTTTCAGTTGGCTATAACACTGCCTGTGGCTCAGCTGCACTTCTGAGAGGCCATTTGCTTAGTTCTGGCAGAGACAGGAACTCTGAAGACTGGCCGGCAAGTGCAGTCAAACGTATCCATTCTTGTACTTATTATATAACAGGTATCTTCCCTATATAGAAGGCATTTGAACCCTTACAATGTGGAGTCTCCTCTCCTTACCTTTTGGAACCAAAAACTCAAATGGACTTGGTGCTACCAAGAGGAAGTTTAATGGGTTCTTATAGTTCTCGTGTGGAATTAATCTTCCTTTAGAGAACAGAACCTCCAGACCACAGAACCTAACAAGGAGGAACGGAAAGAAAGAAAGAAAGAAAGAAAGAAAGAAAGAAAGAAAGAAAGAAAGAAAGAAAGAAAGAAAGAAAGAGACTCGAATTTGATGACTTTTCATTCAACGTTATTTGTTGGCTCAGATCTTCTACCTAGAGATTAGCATCACTACATGATATCTACTAATGCGGCATATAAGGAGGACCCTGGAGGGTAATGACATATTTCAATTTCACAGCACAATTTCAACTAAGATACAAGAGTTCACTATTACCACATAAAGCTAGCAGATTGTCTATGATGTGGTACATACGAGGCCAGTGAATTCCATGAACGTGTACATCTACCTTATCCTTTTCCAGTAAAGTAGATTTATTTTTCCCTCAAAATTGTATGTAGAATCCCATATCTAAAAGTCAAAAAATTATTATTTACCCAAAAAGGAAAAGTTATTCCCAGAAAGTGTGCCTATTCTAGTCAACATGAATCATTATCTCCAAAGCAAAGGTCTGATCCATTTTTCACCAGCCGTCATCTTGATCACGTCGTAAAGCGGCGCTGATCTCAGCATGCTCCATGTGGATAGAGAATGACAAGAGAAATGGCAGAAACTTGATCAGCCCTGAAAGTGGGAGGTGGCATTAATTGGTTTATGTTCAATTTCATCTCAGACACTATGAATAACCATGTTGTGTATTCATTGGGATAGGTAATGGCACAGACTGACTGACATCAATTACCTGTGACTGACATCAATTACCTGAATCATTCTGTCTACTTTTTTGCTTGGTGCCTCTTTTTCAGTGGATGTTCCCTCGTGGACATTCACAAAACAATACAAAGTTACTGAAAGTTTATATGGCCATTAGATTCATTTCCTGTCTCCTACGTGGAATTGTCTCTGATATTCCCATTTTGTTTCTTTCAGTCTACTGATCAAACAGCGAAGGTTTTTGTTTGTTTGTTTATTTACTGTTCATAAGTCCAACCTAATCATACCATTCATTTGTTTCTCATTCCCTATAAAGCAATTACCAAGCAGGCTCAGTGCCCAGAACTCTCTGTGAACACTGTCTTAAAGGTCTAAGTCTTAACAAGATTGCAGTGGACTATTTATCTACTATTGCTCACACCAACATTAGCTGCACACTTGCATGAACCAAGTTCAGACATTGCCATTCCTCTGAATTATGCACAAAACAACCCGGAGTTAAGGACTGAGTTAAAGGTGGGCAGTCAAACTGAGCTTGATGTCTGGACAACATAGTTGGCAGTTTACTTACAACTTCTGTTTGTATTCCTCATCAATCCCCGTATGATGATTTCTATGTACGATAACTTCCCCTCTAGAGTAATGATTTTTGTTTTAATAATTTACAGGGACTGATAAAACACATCTAAGGTCACATGGTCACTTGATATCCCATAGTTGAAGATTCCATTTCTATCAGAACCCAGTAGCACCCTGAATTGAATTTGTAATTTTTCTATTGGCTATAAAAACCCCACACAGCAATTTTCTCATCATAGATATTTCTGGTATTTTAAAGCCTACCTGATTTTGTGGCTACAAACTCATGGCCTGCATTGACTCATAGCCTGGATTGCTGAATAATTATTTTCCAGTCTAGATTCAAATAAAATCTGGATGACCGTCAAGCTATATTAAATGGATTGGTGCAGTGATGCCTTCTGAACTAGAATATATTTACTAAATATCAAACATCTTTCCAGGATGTATGTGCAGGTTAGATGCAACAATGCACCTTTACGAGATCTACACCTATTATTGGTGTGGTTCACAGCAAGGGAGAAGGAGTACATCTTGTGAGTTGAGATCATGACCTTGAAAGACACCTCTCTTTCCATTTAAGTGTTCGATGGTGTGTTAGGCTGGGTTGATTAGAGAAACAAATCAATGACAGTTGTCTATGTACAAGAAAGAACTTTATACCAAGAAGCAACCTTACATTAAGAAGGTGCCCCAGCCCAGTTGAGCTCAAGTAGATTGTTCAAAGCTAGCTGAGGTTCCTCTTCACACTCAAATAGCTGCAGGCTGTTGACTCAGCAAAAGGAAGCAGGACAAAAGGAGATCTCAGACCAGTGAGTGCAGTCACGTGGCTCCAAGGTTGGCCGAAGCTTGTAGGGGCTACAACTAAGCTTAGTAGGGCTACAACTGCAGTGCTCGCTACATCAGGCCGCCCCCCTTCCCAAAATATTTCCGGCCCTTTTTCAGTTTGGAGCCTTTGTATGTGGAACTTCCTGTATCTGACTACTCTTCATGTTCGCTTCCCTGAGCTGACAGGTTCTCGTTTTCTTTTTTTTTTTTTTTAATCATTTTATTAGGGGCTCATATGACTTATCACAATCCATACATACATCACTTGTGTAAAGCACATTTGTACATTCATTGCCCTCATCATTCTCAAAATATTTGCTCTCCACTTAAGCTCCCGGCATTAGTTCCTCATTTTTCCCCTCCCTCTCCCCTCCCCCATGAGCCCTTGATAATTTATAAATTATTTTGTCATATCTTGCCCTGTCTAACGTCTCTCTTCACCCACTTTTCTGTTGTCCGTGCCCCAGGGAGGAGGTCACATATAGATCCTTGTAATCGGTTCCCTCTTTCCAACCCACTCTCCCTCTACCCTACCAGTATCGCCACTCACACCACTGGTCCTGAAGGGATCATTCGCCCTGGATTCTCTGTTTCCAGTTCCTATCTGGTACATCCTCTGGTCTAGCCAGACTTGCAAGGTAGAATTCGGATCATGATAGTGGGGGTGGGGGGAGGAAGCATTTAGGAACTAAAAGTATTTTTCATCATTGCTACATCGCACTGCCTGGCTCATCTCCTCCCAGAGACCCCTTTGCAAGGGGATCTCCAGTGGCCTACAAATAGCCTTTGGGTCTCCACTCCGCACTGCCCGCCTCATTCACTATGGTAACATTTTTTGTTCTAATGATGCCTTACACCTGATCCCTTCGACACCTTGTGATGGCACAGGCTGGTATGCTTCTTCCATGTGGGCTAGGTTCTCGTTTTCATTCATGCCCAATTCAGACAGGATTTTTTGTTTGTTTTTCAATTATTGAGCCATTCTTTGCCTCTATACCTATAATCACAAACTTTTATTTTGTTTATTAAATTAACTGTTTTGCTATGTTCTTTCTTTTTCCACCATCTGGGAATGTACACTTTATGATTGTAAAACTTTTTTTTTTCTCTCTTAACTGTTTGGCAGTTATTAGATGGTCAATAATATTTTCAATAAATGAATGAATAAATCATAAAGAAAAAAGCAGGCAGCCCACAGGTGGTCACCGTTGAAGACAGACACAGAGTCCCAGTGAAGTCCCGGGAAGGAGGAGAGCAAAGTGTCAGAGAAGGAACCATCTCGGTTCCATCTTGCTCTTATACAAACCACACACACACACACACACACACACACACACACACACACACACACACGGAAGCACCATCAAGCTACCATTTGATTGACAGATTGAACTCTGACACCTAGCCAGATGTGTCAAGTTGACATATCTTACTGCCATAGATTGCCATAGATGGCTAGGTTTTTCTGTCAGTTTGCTGCACTTATAAAACGATATGGGTGGAATCAAACCTATGAATGAGGTCACAGTCTAATGACATGTCCTTCTGGGTATGGTCTATTTAAAAAAGACCCCGTGGAGAACTGGTCTCTCTCTCTTGACCTTATCTTTCCTACTTCTGTGGCAAGAAGTCCATGTGGCCAGCCAATTCTAGGAGCTATTGTCAGTTCCCTCTGAGTTCCTGCTTACCTTAGATCCACAAGACTTTTCACTCACCAGCCTGTGATATGCTGGCTTCCCACTTAGTCTTCTTACATCTGAGTGAGTCTGGAGGGACATCCAGCTAAGATCTGACCCATGGACTTGAAGTGAACTTAGTTTGGCTGCTTTCTTGATATAAAGTTCTTTCTTATACATATGTGTCACTGGTTTTGTTTCTCTAGAAAACCCAGCCTAACAGAAGCACTATTCCTGAGCATCAAACAAAAAGATTGAGGTACCTAAGGGATATGCTCTTGCATGATGCTGAGGGTGACTGCCTCCTTCAGTGTTTTGTCCAGCTCATCTCACTTGCCTTGCTTAATTTCCAGCCTGCAAGAGGGGAAACCCTAATATCTAACATGTGTGTATGCATGTGCGTGCAGAAGACAGAGTGTATGTGGGAGTGAGTGGGGGAGAGCGATTTCTGCAGGTTTAGTGCATTTAGTGTTATCAGGTGTCTTAAATACCCCAACCCTAATATTATCTTCTCTAGCTTCTTGGTCCCACTTCTTCAACTATAGAATCATGTTATGAATTAAATGTGTCCCCCTGAAATATATGTGACATTTTGCAAACACATCATCACACCGTTCTCCTGATACATCTCTGGGTGAGTTTACTTTTAAAACTCCATGAGAATGTTCTACTCTGCACACAAAGCATTGTCATCAGTGAATCCAATGGATGGAAACTAATGATAGGGACAAGAAGAAAATAGTTTTAGAATTCTAACCCCCATATCTGTGTATGCAATCCTGCTAGGAAATCAAGCACTATGATGAAAGCATTGAGTCCTTAACTGAAAGGTCAGCAGTTCAAAATCACCAACCACCTTATGAGAATAAGATGTGGCAGTCTACTTTCTTAAAGATTATAGCCTTAGAAATCCTATGGGGGAGGAGCTGATGCCAGCGGCTTACGTGGTGAGCAAATGTTTTGAGAATTATGAGAGTAACAAATGTACAAATGTGCTTTATACAATTGATGTGTGTATGGATTGTGATGTGTTGTGTGAGCCCCAATAAAATGATTTTTTAAAAAAGAAAGAAAGTGATGATGGCAACATATGTACAAATATGCTTGACACAATGGATAAATGTATAGATTGTGATAAGAGGTGTAAGAGCTCCTAATAAAAGTATTTAATAAAAATATAGGAAAAAAATCCTATGGGACTGTTATACTATGTCCTATAGGATATGTAAGAGTTAAAATCAACCTGATGATCAAGTTTGTTTGTTTGTTTTAATAAACTTCCCCCCTTCTGAGGTTTTTTTAAAAGGCAGAAGATGCCCTGCTGTACAAGCTAAGAATGCAAAACCACCTAGCTTTCCACCAGGATTCCACACAGCTGAGACACTGATTTGATCTTTCAGTCCCAAGAACTGTGATGAAATAAAGTCCTGTTCTTTAAGCCACTTCTTATATTGGAGAATCAGCGACATTTCATACATAAGACAGACCCTGTCTTTGGTATAAGAGATAGTGCAGGGCTGACGGCTCAGCATCTCTGAAGCTCTGCATCAGCTCTTCCATTATGCCTGCCCCCCAGCTGCATGAAGTTAAAAATTTTATAAACAAATGTCATCAAATAAAGACAATTTTTATTTTTCCTGAAATATTGGTTAATCATTTAGAACCTATATCATCTCTTTTCAATGAATCCATGATACTCAGAAAGAGCTACCCAATTCCATTGACTTTATAAGTACCATTTCTCTCACAGGTCTTGAAGGCCAAAGTTATTGCACCTACAAACTAGTTTATTTCTACTTGTATCTCATCTAAGTTAAGAGTCAAAAAACAACCTTCAAAAATTTCACTACTGAAATATGCCAGATACTATACATCTTCCACTTGCCTTCAGTAATGGTGTCCTTGGTGTCAATGCAAGGATGGATAATATAGTTGTAAAATTCCATTTTACATCCTACCTTTTATGTTCCCTGTTGGCACCAATTATTGTAGTATGATCTCCTTGCCATTGAGTCAATGCCAACAAATAGCAGTCTTACAGGACAAGGTAGCACTGCTGCCCCTGTGAGACACTGAGGGTGTAACTTTACTGCTGTAGAAAGCCCAGTCTTTCTCCCAGAGAGCGCCTGGTGGCTTTGCACTGCTGACTCTGGTGAGCAACTCAATTCTTAGTATGAGTTATCTTTGCTTTCTCAATCTTCAGAAAGTGGAGATTTCCTTAGATTAGCTAAATCTAGTTTTGGGTTTTGATTCTTGGCCAGACTCTGGTGTTGCATGTATCAGCAGTGAGTCATCAATCAAAATGTCATAGTGCTACGGATAATCCATAAATACATCCAATCGACTGCTAAACTTTGTTGTTTAGGGTGCCAATAGGTACCGTCTAATTCATAGTGACCCCATGTGCAATAAAACGGAACACCACCCAGGCCTGCACCATCCTCATAACGGTTATGTTTGAGCCTGTTGTTGCAGCCACGGTGTGATTCCATCTTGTCACGGGCCTTCTCTTTTCTGTTGCCTCTCCACTTTACCAAGCCTCATATCCTTTTCCAGGGACTGGTCTCTCCTGATCACATGGCTAAGTAGATGAGATGGCGTCTCACTCTCTTTGCCTCTAAGGTCATGCTGTCTGTACTTCTTCCAAGACAGTTTAGATTTTTTTCAATTCTAAATATTAGTGAAGTGAAACTGACTGCTATTGGCCATTTTTAATTAAGGATCACATGTTTCACTACACTGAGAATGAAAAATTCAAGAGGAATGATGTTTCCTTCATTGTAAAAAAAGAACATTTCAAGATCCCTTTTATGTATAATGTATGTGATAGACCTTATCTTAATGTTTGAAAGAAGACAGTCCATACCACTAATATCGTATTTATGCACTAACCACTTTAGTCACAGATGAATATAATGCAGGATTATACCAACTTCTTCAGCTGGAATTTGACCAGCCGTGAAATCAACATGCATTCATAATTACTGGTGAATGGAATGTCAACAGGGAAACCAAGTGAAAGGATCAGTATCTGGGAAACACGGCCTCGGTGATAGGAATGAACCTGGATGTCACATGATAGGAACCTCCAGTCCCAGTCCCTGGTGAAGGACATCATGCTTGGTAAAGTAGAGAAGCAGAGACAAAAGGAAAGCCTTTGAAGAGGTGGATGGACAGAGCGGCTGCAGCAATGAGCAAGCCCAGGGACCATCGGGGACGAGCACAGGACCGGGCACGGTTTCATTCTGTTGGGCAGAGTTTGCTTTGGGTCAGCACTGACTCCATAGCTTCTAACAACACTTTAAAAATCTAAATAGCTTTTTTTCCAAATCATAAATGGCATATATATGTACATAGGCCTTACCAGGTGGGATATATAAAAAACCAAATTGACGGAATCTGTGGGAGGACATGATGGAGAAGCACGATATCATGATCATCCCATGTAAGGATCCTTTTACTGAAGATAATTTAAAAATGGTTGTAGCAATTCATCAGGATGCAGCCATCAGAAATTCAACCTAAATTTAGTAGAGGACACGGAGGAATGGTTAATATTGCTAAAGCCACATGGACCTTGGATTAAATAAGAGAATATCAGAAATATGTTTACATGATCTTTATTGATAATGCAAAGGTATTAGACTGTATGGATCATATCAAACTATAGTCAACATTGTAAAGAGTGGAAATTTAAGACAAATTCCTTGTGGTCGTACTGAAATACGGAATACTGTGTGTTTTCAAATCATGAAAAGTGTACATCAGTGGTGCATTCTTTACCAAACTTATTCAATACATACACCGAGCAGATAGCATCAGGACAGGACAGCTTATAGACAACTGATAGTGTCCAGATGACCCAACACTGCTTGCTGAAAGCAAGAAAGACTTGAAGGACCTGCTGATGAGAATCAAGACCTTCCATATGGATGAAAATTCAAAGTTAAGAAAATTAAAATCCTCACAACTGGACCAACAGACAATATCACATTAAACAGAGACAAGATTGAAATTGTCAAGAATTTAATTTTACTTAAGAGCCACATTCAAGCTCATTGACGTAGCAGTCAAGAAATCAGAAGATGTATTTTCGTGGGCAAATGTGTTATATAAAATATGTTAAATAATAAAGATGGCCACTTCAGGACTATGTTGCACCTGACCCAACCCATGGTATTTCACTGGCCTCATATGCATAGGAAAGCTAAACAATAAATAAGGAATCTGCTATTAATATTTGTTAGGTATCTTCTGGCTTGATCTGACTCAGAGTTAACTTACATATCAAAGGAGGGTTATCCTCAGTGAGATGGGTTTATACAGTGGCTGCAACAATGTTCTCAAGCATAACAATTGTGACGATGATGCAGGACCAGACAGTGTTTTGTTCTATTGGACATAGAGTCCCTGTGAGTCGGAGCTAACTTTTATGACACTTAACAACAACAGCAAATACATGCCGATGATAACAATAGTAGCATCAAAATTGGAGAGTTACAAAAATGTCCCAGAGAAGAGGATGGGAAATTTAAATTATAAATGCAATCTAAGTGCATCTGAGTGCTCTGGGGAAATG
>NW_022111373.1:134743653-134746474 GCF_000313985.2 Echinops telfairi
AAAAAAATTGCCTTTTCTCCTTTATAATGCCCTTAAATTTTAAAGAAAATTCTGTGTAATAGGGTAGAGGTCATAAAGCTCATTAAGGTAAGTCACTTTGTCTTTCTCCGTTTTCAATTTGCACAGCATAAAGATGCCCTTTGTGAAATATGACACATCTGCTGGTTTTCAATTTATGAGCTCTTGCCTCAGGCCCACAATAAATGTAGAAGACACTGGAAAAGCCGTAAAGGGCCACTCTACTGTAACGTCAATAACATCGTCCGCTGGTTGGGAATAGCATTATCAGGACAAGCTGGCGGTGGCATCTGTTGCTGTATTGATTGTCTGGGTTGGTCCAAACCCTCCAGCCACCTGACCCGGGATCTTATTTCTCCTCATCTATCTAAATAAGTTTCATTCCAGTTGCCGACACAGAATTCCTCAATAAAAAGCTCTGTAACACCAAGAGGTGAGTGGCAGTTCCTGCTTCCATAACTGGTTGCTTCACCAAAAAATGTGTCCGTTTTGAGGGAAAGGACATCTGGAAGTGGAGGTTGGAAATGCAGACAGTAAAGGACTTCTGCACTTAAGTGAGCAGGCTGCCTACATTTGCGTGTTTGGGAGAGTTTTTATGTTTTGTTTCATTTCTTTTACTATATAAATGATTTATAAGTAATTTGTCCCTTCCAAACTTTCCCTATCATTGTATTTCAGTAATCAAGAATTTTACAAGTGCTTATGAACTCTGTGTGGGAGTTTTAAAATCAAATTCTTTAGCAAATCACACAAGTAAAATAAAATTCTATGATTAAGAGTTTTTGATTAATGATTGTAGCAATCATGCTTCAATTAATTAACATTTTTAATGAAATATATGAATATCACATATAACAACCTAAGTACATCAACTCTTATTTTGCATAACAACTACATTTTTGCATATATAAAATCACATTCAACTTTATTATTTTTACGGAAATTTTTAGCTAAGCAGTATTTATTATGTAAGCTTCTGTTTCCAGCACTAGTCTGTCAGTTTGTTATACTGTGGTTGTCTGTGGGCTTCTGTGATGCGGGAAGCTATGTCACTGGTATTTCAAATAACAGATACACATGGTGAACACACGGTGAACAGCTTTCAGAGGAAATTCCATACAAAAAATCAAAGAAAGCCATGACAATCTACTTCCAAAATATAGGCAATTGGAATCCATGTGGAGCACAGTTCTACTCCAATAATCCTGGTGATGCCAAGGATTTGAAGAAAATGAAGAACAACTGGAAATTCTAATGGTGAGCTCAATTTCTATAGGTTAATCCACATGTAACTGTTTATATTCAAACATTTTGGACCTTAAAAAACCTACTTCATATGGTTCAAAAATAAAATAAAATTTAGAAATTATAATTTTGTTTTCAAAAGTATTACATGATGGAAACACTGTTATTGACTTGAATATATTGGTTATTAACTAGAGTTCATTGTAAACCATCCAAGTCAATAGCAGATTAACTATCGCTTAAAAGAAGAATTTCATGATTCTAATATACTAATATTAAAGCCATTTGAAAAAATATATACTCTGCATTTAAGGTAAATCAGGTCTGGTTTGCATATTCATTGTAATCTGAAAAATACATTATGGATATAATGGACAAGGAAAGGTGGAAATATTATATTATTTTTAAATCATATGCTGTTCAAAAAAATTAACAGAAACCACTCTCACTCTCTACTATCCCTTGGTATATTTTTAGCTTCTCATGTAATAACTGATGACATCTCAATAAAAGTATCAGACATGGCATTCAGAGTGCATTAGCACTGTGACTGCTATCCCACCCTCTACTTCCTGGGTGCACATTAGTCTTTCAGGATCCTGCAGCTGGCAAGGGATGAGATGTTATGAAACAGCTATTTAAATGTGAATTGCTCTTCAGCTGCCACTGGTAATAGTTGACTCTCAAATAAATTTTCCCTATTTCAGAAAATTAACGATCTCTGGGGAAGAAATAGCCTCAAAGAGTCACGTAAAACTAAGGGCTCTTTCCTTAGTACATAAAAATTACCATGCATTCCATAGTGCGTGGCCCCAGGTTCTGTCTTTGAACTTTTATATACTCAGGAACATTATAAAACTCACTACCATAAGAGATAGGCAAGCTTCAAACCAAGAAGGTGAATTGATTTCTTCTCACACCCTTTAAGCCTTCGTATGGAACAAAATAATAGATTTTGATGTTGTGGTTGAGTCCAATCGAGTCCAATCCAACAAGGCAAAATGCCCTCCTGGGAGAGCATAGCACTGCGTCATTCAGATTTCTTTTTCTAGAAATCATATTTTATTGCAGAAACATGAGAATTTATTTTATTTATTTTTTATTTTAGGAAGAAATCTTTTAAAATTATTTTATTGGGAGCTTGTACAATTCTTATCACGATCCATACATACATCCATTGTGTCAAGCACATATGTACATTCATTCTCAAAATATTTGCCTTCTACTCTAACCCCTAATATCAGCTGCCCATTTTCCCCCTCCCTCCCCTCTCCCCTCTTCCTCATGAACCCTCCATAATTCACAAATCACTATTGTTTTTTCATAAGTTACACTGTCCGACCTTCACCCTCTTCTGTGCTGTACATCCCCCAGGGAGAAGGCTATACATAGATTATTGCAATCGGTTGCCCCTTTTTACCCCACTTTCCATCCACCCTCCCTCCAGATATCGCCACTCTCACCACTGGTCCTGAAGGGAATAATCTGTCCTGGATCCCCTGTGCTTCCAGTTCCTATCTGTACCAGTGTACATCATCTGGTCTAGCGAGATTTGTAA
>NW_022111373.1:134748303-134751598 GCF_000313985.2 Echinops telfairi
AGGGATGAGATGGGTGGGTTAGAACCTCACCTTTTTGTGTGCAACCAAGCACACAACTGTTGTGCCACCAGGGTTCCTTACAGAAATATTATTAGATATAATAACTCTCAAAACCATAAGTCATTTTATTGTCCATATTTCACAATCTTCAGAATATGGTATAGCTCGAGAGATAATTTTATTCCACTTTTTCAAATCTAGATATGTGAATTTAAAGACACAGTATGATTTAAATGCTTTTAATGAATTTACCATAGGTGGTAGGGGATTGGAGTAAGTAAAGACAGAATACTCTGAATAAAAATTCATTTATGTGGTTGTTTTGTTAGCAGAGACCAGATATTGGTCTCTTAAAAAAAATCTCCAAAGTGTGTCAGATAAAGTCTTGCCATCCTTGCCTCCAAGGAACCCTCTGGCCTCACTTCTTTGAATACAGAAAAGGTTTGTCCTTTTAGCAGTCTATGGTACTTTCAATATTCTTCTCCAGAACCACAATTCAAATGTATCTATTCTACTACAGTCTTCCTTGTTCAATGTCCAACTTTCACATGCATGTGTTGCAGTGGACAATACCATCAGGTGCACCCTAGTCCTCAAAGCAACATCCTTGATCTTCAATGCTCTAAAGATGTCTTGTGCAGTGGATTACCAAATGCAATAAGTCTTTTGGTCTCTTGACTGCTGCTTCTATCAGCATTGATTGTGGATCCATGTAAGACAAAATCCTTACCAAATTCAACCATTTATCGTTTATCATGATGTTACCTAGTGGTCATGTGGTAAGGCTTTTTTAGCCTTCCTTACATTGAGTTATAATCCATAGTTAAGGCTACAATCTGTGATTTTCATCAGCAATCAAGCTTGTGTCCTCTGCAGACAGCAGGTTGGTAATAAGCCTTCTTCCAATCTGGTGCCACTCTTCTTATATAACCCAAAATCTCTGATATAGATTGAACAAATAGGGGAAGTTTCATTTACATTTAGTCTTATATTACATGAACCACGTAGGTTATCATTGAATTCAACCATCTTCATTTGATTTTGAATTCTCCATAACCATACAGTTTCACTTACTGAAAATAACAGTTCTTATTTAAAAGGAACAAACTATTACAAGTTTACATCTTATGTGAATCATTTTCCCATTAAATTGAGTAGCCATACTTAACATTTTTGATTTACTCTTTAGGGGTCATGTGGCCAGAATACTTCCTAGAGGCAAGGATAGTAAGACTGTCTTAAGTGCCTTGGACATGCAGTGAGCAGAGACTGGTCCCTGGAGGGCATCGTGCTTGGTAACGTGGAGGGGCTGCAGAAAAGAGGAAGGCTCTCCGGGAGATGGTTGGAAGCGCTGGCTCCAGCCTGGCAATAGTTGTGAGGGAGCCACAGGACCAGTAGTGTTTCCTTCCATGATGTGTGGAATCAGTATGAGTTGGAACCCACTCCATGGTACCCGACAACACCAACTATCCCATTCTATGAAAATGCTTTTATGTTTGAAGGATCCCTGTCTTTTATTTATCGGGGTGATACATAATACTAATATAATAATACTATTATACGCAGAACTAGTGTACATAATAGTTTTGCTTTAAGTGTTGAAAATACTGCTCACTTTTTTTCTAGTCGTCCGTATACTGAGGTTATAGACATGTGACTTGTGCTCCTTCAGGCAGATGCACCTGTTGACTTTGAGTGGTAGGGCCTGTGTAATGTTTTTCTCCATCACATCTCTCCCCTCTTTTTTCCCTTCTCTCTCCTGCCTGAAAGACTAAATCTCTGGAGCAAAAGGAGCATCCATTGGTGTGCAGGCAGGCACAGAATAAATTAGCTCCAGAAGAGACCGCGGGCAGCTGTAGCATCTATAGTTCAGTCGTGGGAGAGGTTCTTTCTTATTTTTATGTTGTGATATTGTGATATTGGATGAATCATTGTAATTTATTCTCTTACTCTCTCAATAACTCAGAAGCTGTGTAATATCATTTTATTAATTTCTTTTCTTAATTAGTCTTAATCTTAGCCATGTGGTAGCCGACTCTCTCTCTGATGCTTTGTCTCTCAGCCAGGTGGGTCTTTGGGCTTTGTCTCCATGGACCAGGAAGGCAGCTTGCCTGTCGCTCTATCCCATAGTTCTGGAGAAGGTGCCTCACATTCCCTGCGCTGCAACTCTGAGTTCCCATTCCAGTCTGTGGTGCATCTGGTCTCAGCGGCCTCTGCACTTCAGAGTGAGTCATGACCATGCCCTTCAAAGCTCCTTGAGGTTTCTCTTTTCTCTTGCTCCTTCAAAGATGTAACAAAAACTGGCCAATCTCCTCTATTTGTGGTACAAAAGCCCTATAATCATTTGGTGGAAGAAACTTGGAATAGAAGCGCCATATTAAGAAATTTCACTCTTCCCACAAAATCTAAACCCGGAACCAAATTCACTGCCAACCAGTAGAGTCCGTCTCATGGTCAGTGTACACAGGCTTCCTGAGACTCTTCTTCGTGAGAGCAGACAGCCTCATCGTTCTTCCATGGAGCATGGTTGATATGCTTGAACTACCTGCTTCATGCTGAGCCATCCAGTTACTAACCCACGGGGATGTCAGACTCCCTCTGTCTGCTGTAGACTTCTGTCATTTCTGTTAACTCATAGATATGGTGTGACTTTATTTTTTTTATGTGTTTATTTGGTAGACATTTTTAAATCAAAAGCTCTAAAGAAAATCAATACTTAAAAACATTTTTTAAATGTTCTGATTAGCATTGGAGTTGTAGTTTTAAAAGTTCAATCCCTTATATATCACTTGGCTCAGATAGCAGCCCTAAAGACACAAATTTATAAAAGAAACCCAGACCTCTGGTCATACAGAAACAGGTGGGACTGCCAAGACTACGGCCCTTAGTCTCCTTCCAAGTCTGGTACCGAACTCAACTCTGTGGCTGAACCATCAAGCAAGTAATATCAAAAGAGCTGCCTTTACTCAAGGACCAAGTTTGTAGGTTAGGAAATAAGGAGCAATATAACAAGGATCCCTGGTGGTCTCGTACCAACTACAAGGTTAGTTGTTTGAAACCATCAGCAACTCCTTGAAAGAAAGCTGGTGCTTTATACTCCTTTAAGAGTTACAGCCTTGGACCAAACTCAGAGGACGATGGCCCAGCTCGGAGGGCCCAGTGTACAGAAAGGACGGTGTGGCTGCCCACACGGCGAGATGCGGCATCCTGTGCTGACCCATGACCCTGCATGGGACAGCACCGGAGACACAGTGGGGAACTAGTGACTGATCTGACCCCACCACACTGAGGCAAA
>NW_022111373.1:134753476-134754723 GCF_000313985.2 Echinops telfairi
GAATTTTGGGAATAATGAGGGCAACAAATGTATAGATGTGCTTTACACAACTGATCTATGTATTGTGATGAATTGTATGAGCCCCAATAAATTGATTTAAATAAAAAAAAGAGTTACAGCCTTGGAAACCCTCAGGGGCCAGTTCTACATTGTCCTACAGGGATGCTATGAGTCAGCTTCAACTCAATGACAATAACTCAGTTGTTATTTTGTGTTTTTAGGGTTTTTGTTTAGGTTAAAAGAAACAGGAAATGGAGAAAGCTGAATAAGTGCACATGGAAGGGATGGCAATGAATGAAGTGAAATAAAATATATATAAAATGTTGAATGTAACACTGAGGATCTGCCCTGCATAGCTTCACCTAATTAACAATTTAGAGAGTCTTAAAAACAAAAGACATGTAACCTAAGTAACTTAAGTCTCAAAATCAGGGTAGCATCTTTCGAAACTACTTGCTTGTAAGAATATAAACCTGATACTATTGTTATCTGGGAATAGATCATTCTTATCGTACAAAACCTGCCCTGGTCTTTTCGGGCTGTGTACCAGTATCCCTCTATTCAAGAGCTTATAATTACCCCCTTCAATTATAATAACCAAAAATACACCCCTCTTTTAATAATTACTTAAATCATTAATGTCAAATAGAAGTTAATTCGTTATAATGGTTTACACTTTTGTTACCAGAGCGACCGGAGGCTTCAAGCCCTGCCTCTCTCAGTTCTTGTTGTGCTTCTAAAATAGATTTAGAATAGAGACAGACAAAGAGGTTTGCATGCAAGAAGTGTGCTTATTAAAGGATTAAGTCAGGTGCAGGCCAAGCAGACAGGCTTCTCTGTTATTCTCAGAGTGAGCCATTAGATGGAAATACACTTATTTTTAGATTGAAGCTGGTTGACCTACTCCTATTGGCCTGCTCTTCGTCGTGCACCTCCTCTATAGAAATTTTGCACACACACCCAAAGACAGAATCTGTGCCCTTTTCATCTGATCAGAACCACGTGTCAAATCAGGCAGTTGTGGGGGTGGTGCACATCCATATTCAGGCCATTGGCTTTCCCTGCCTTCCCCTCTGCCTTCTGCTCTCTTTGTGGAAGAAAGATTGGGTTTTTCACTCCCATAAATGCTAGAAGGGAAAGTTCTACCCTGCCCTCTAGGGTCCTTATGAGTCAATATAGATTTGATGGCCATGAACTTGGTTCCTCTCTGGGTTGGAAATTGCTTCCCTGTTGAAACTGTTGATAAA
>NW_022111373.1:134756431-134757482 GCF_000313985.2 Echinops telfairi
TTGCCCTAGGATATTTTTCTCCTGAAAGAAAAGATTAGCTATACTTCTCTCTTCACATACAGCTTGTATGCGCAGGGCAAATCAAAGACTACCCTTTATGTTGGGGTGCACACCCAGGATCAGAATAGACGGGTGGGCTGCGATGAAATGTGAAGTAAAAGAGTAATTTACCATACTAGAATTCTTGCTCTTGCCATGTCAGCTTAGTTTATTCCTATAACTTTCCTTGGTTTATAACAATGAAGATTAATGCTAATGACAGACCATCAATCCTTGCACCAGGAATGACTGGTACCAGAATTACCATGTTCCCTAGAATTTCTTCTAACTTCCTCCATGGTTGAGCACTGTAAAGTTAGCTCCAATTCATTGTGACCAATTAATGCCCAATGGAAGTAAATATGTCCTACACTTGTGCCATAACCATAATTGTTGCTAAGTTTGAGCTCATTGTTTTAATCACTATATCAGTCCACCTATTTGAGGATGTTTCTCTATCTCATTGACTCTCTACTTTATCAAGCATGATATTCTTTTCTAAGGTAGCCAAAATAAGTGAAATAAAGTCTTACCATCCTTACTTCAAGGAGCATTCTGGTACATCCTCCAAGACATATTTGTTCATTCTTCTTATAATCTGTGATATAAACAATCTTTTTTGAAAACACCAAATTTGAATGAATCAATTCTGCTTCAGTCTTTTTTTTTTTAATTGTCCTCTCTGGTAGTTGACACATAAATTTGTGTCAACTTGAAGATATAAAAGTGTAAGGGTGGAGTCTAGCCTATCATTTAGGTCACAGCCTGATGGTGCCTCCTTGCAGGCATGACCTTCTCATAAGGAGGGTCCTGGGAACCTCCCTCTCCCTCTCTGCTTTTGCCTTCCCGTTAATCAACTATGCTGGACCTGCCAGATGCTTCCACCACCTTTGGATCCACAAGACTTTGCATCTGCCAGTCTGTGATCTTCCTGCATTCTGCACCATTGCTTGTATCTGCATGAGTCTGAAGAGAAATTTATGGACCAGTATAGGACATATGGACTAGTATC
>NW_022111373.1:134757990-134767953 GCF_000313985.2 Echinops telfairi
CAAAGCAGGTTTCCAAGGAGCCTCCAGCCCTGATGACACAATCAATCACCACAGAGCAAGAGAGAGGGGGCGGGCCTTGAAGAGTCATTAATCTCTTTGCCCTCCAATCAAACTGCAACCTGATTAATCTCCACCCACACGTTTCTATTGGCCAGGTTTGCACAACAAACCTAACTATCACAAGCTCTCTTACACATATATGAATGTCTTTGGATTTGTTTCTCTAGTCAACCCATCCTAACACAACCCCCTTTTTCTGATTAATTTGCTTAATAATAAAAACTGGCTTCCATTTTCTCTTAACTTTGATGCTGGAGCTATTCCATACTTCTGAAAACTCTGTTTTCTATATTATCCTATAACTATTTCAGGCTGTTTCTCTCTGTATTATGTCAAATTTATCTATGCTATAGCATTCCCTTTTGTGCTCGAGAAATACATCAACTTATTTGATCATCTGATTGCTTGCTCTTGAGTTTACTGTTGTAATAGCACTCTCCATTTCTTATTGTATTTTCATATATTTAGGGGGGAAACAGATGATACACACTATATTTTATCTAACAATTTGAATAACATAGTAAAAGTAGTTTTGTGAGTCATAGCAAAAGACAACTTTATGAAAGTAGTATTATGAAAAGGGAAGATTCCCCGTACATAGCACAAAACGGAATCTGTGTATTACAGAAGAGAAAGCCTGTTCTTAGTTATTGTCTCAATGGGAGATGTAATCTTTAATATATTATTTCTTTGATGCTCTCTGGTCATTTCCAACTAAGAGTAAAATATGTGCAATGTACTTTCCATCTTATAATCATAATTCAAATGCATAACTTTTTTTTAATATTCTTTGTTTGTTGTGCAGCATTCTCAGGCATATGAGGTGATTGAAAATATCGTGACTTGGGTCAGACACACCTTAGTCCTTGACTTGATATCTTGGCTCTTTAACACTTTAAAGAGGTCCTTTACAGCAGATTTTCCCAATGACAAATATCATTTCATTTCTTGGCTATGGCTTCTATGAGTATTGATCGGAGTAAAGCAAAATGTTTTTAAACAGTTCAGCATTTTCTTAGTTAATTGTGATGTTCCTAAGTGGCTAATTTATGAAGATTTTGGTTTTCTATCTTGAGGTATAATCCTTGCTGAAGGTGCCCATCTTTAATTTTTATCAGTATGTGTTTCAAGTGTCTCTTTGCTTTTGGTAAGCACGGTTGTGTGATCAGTAGATCCTAGGTTGTTTGTTGATGGGTCTTTTTCCAATTCTTTTGCTACTTTATTCTTCATATAAGCCACCTTCTGGAATTATGTGTTCAGTGTGCCAATTGAATAAATAAAGAAGGATAGAATCATGACATAAACATGTTGTGATTTTAAACCATGCATCATCGCATTGCTCTATTGGAACAACTGTCTCAAGGTTCATGTTAAGGGTCTGCACGACCAGAAATTAGGAAGCTGGAATTCCTATTCTTCACAATGCTTTCTTCACAGTTTGTTATCACTCACAAAACTACATAACTTAACATAGGGAATAAAACATAAGTAAACATCTTCCTGGTATTCTTTGCTCTCACCCATGATTCACTTGATGTCAACAATGATATTCCTGGTTCCATATCCTCTTCTGAATGCAGCTTGAATTTCTGTCATTTCTCAGTGGGTGTACTGCTGCAATTCCTTTTGAATTACCATCTGCAGTATTTTATTCGTATGTGATATTATTGCTATGCCTGGATAATTTAAGCATTGTGTTAAATCACTTTTCCTTTTCCAACACCATATTATTGGGAAATAATACCAATAAATTTTTCCATCATTTAATCACATCAAGCGTATTGTACAATTGTTGCTACAATCAGTTTCAAAACATTCTCTTCCTTCCTGAATGTTTGGTCATCAGATTCCTTTTACCCACCCCACCCTCACATTGTACCCCCAGGAACCTTTATTCTACTTGTTGTCTCTATAGGTTAATCAATCCAACCACTTTTCTTTCCAATGGATATAAATATGGAGCACAAATATGGATTATTTTCCCCAGTCATTTAGTCAGGGAGCAGTTTCTCAAGTATCTTGATATTGAGGTCTGAGCATTTCCAGCATTACATGCATGTATTCAAATAACTCAATTGGTAGCCTGTCAATTTCTGTGTCTTTTTTCTTTCTTTCTTTTTTTTTACAAACGCTTCAGTGTGCTATACTGAACTGTCAATGGCTATATCCTTTTCTTTTGAGATTCTTACTACATCTTCCAAGGCTGTTTGTTTTAAAACAACCTTGAAGATATTGAAATAATTATACTGAACCCATTTTCTTTCAAGATGTGAAAAAATGAAAGAGAAAATGATACTTCGATATTAGTGTTCTGAATTAAATATTAGAATAATTCTTTTTATAAATATATTAGAAACAACATTCACAGGGGCTGTCCTCCTGGAGCAGGAAGGTCTGTAATTAGAACCAAGAGGTGAGACTTTTTCATTTTTTATACCTTACTACTTCAATAGGGGAACTGTAACATCAAATATGTGTCCCAAAGAATAGAAAAGGGGAGAAAAAAACCACAACCTTATCACTTAAAAAAGTGGGGTGCTATTGATACAGTGCTTAAGTGCTTAGGTGCTAATTGAAAGACTGGGAATTCCAACCCACCAGTTGATCTTTAAAGGAAAATACAGGACTATTTGCTTCTGTGAGGGTTACAACCTGGAAACCCAGCGTAGCACTTCTAAGCTCTCCCCTAGAGTCACTATGAATCAGAATCAATTCAAAGGAGCACAAAATTAGCAACATGCATTAAGAAGATTAATGTACATCTTTTCCATGAATATAATATATTTTAGCTTAATTTGTACAACTATTCCTTGGAACCTGCATAAGAGAATAGAGAGAATTATTCTAGAAATAAATACATTTTAAAAACAATTTCACTATGTTAAGATATATTGGTATTATTGTTGTTGGCAGCAGCTGCAATATAGTCAGTTCTCACTCTTAACAATCCCATGTACAACAGAATAAAGCGATATTCAGTCTGGTGGCAGCCTCAGGATTGAACCCATTGTTGGTAGACGCAGTTTGCCCTTATGGTTGAGCTCATTGTTGCGGATCTGAGTCAATTCACCTCCTTGAGGGTCTTTCTCTTCTTCACTGACCCGTTGCTTTATCAAGCATGGCGTCTTTTTCCAGGGACAGGCTCCTCATGACAATACGTTCAAAGCAGTTGAGGTGAGGTTTTGCTATCTTCCCTTCTGAGGAGAATTCTGTACTTCTTCCAAAATAGATTCATTTGTTCTTCTAGAAGTCTGCGTCCCCAGCACCATAATTCAAATGATTCAAATGCATCATTTTACTCTTTCTGATTAGGTGTCCACCTTTTGTATTCATGTGAGGGGACTGAGAATACCAAAGCTTGGGTCAGGAGCACCTCAATCCTAAATGTGACATCCTAGCTCTTCAACACTTTCAAGAGGTCTTGTGCAGAAGGCTTGCCCAAATGCGATACATACTTTGTTTTCTTGACTGCATCTTCCATGAGCATATATTGTGGATACATACAAAATGCTCCAGTTGTGAGGATTTTGTTTTCTTTATAACCATACATGGGGAACCTATCCATTATACTAGATATTTATCTAGACCAGATATGGATTATTTCTAGCAAGTTATATACTCAATGCTATCCCATAGATTCTGACTCATAATGAGAACCACTCCTTAGAATTTCTGATATATAAATATGAATATTTACAGGGACAGAGAATCTCATCCTTATCCCATGGAGCAGCTGGAGAGTTTTACCTAGTCACCTTGTAGTTAACAGCACCATGTTGACCCTGCTGGGCCACCAGGATTTCTTGCCAGTTATAACTTTTATGATTTAATATAAGCAATGGTACAGATATTGCAAAGCAAGAATATACATAAACACCAGTAAAGGATTTCTTGTATAAGGCAATGATTTATTACATAAAATTATTATACATAGTTTTTACATCATTCCAAAACAGATGTAAATGTTTTCATAAGCCCAAGCTTATAGAGATTCCATAAGCCATAGGTGAGCTCTACCTGTAACCTGGAATCTGCTTTAAATGAGTCCTTCTTTTCAAAGTCTCTTAGAATAAATTGGCAAAGTTTGTTACCTTATTTGAGGCACAATTGTAAATGGACCATTATGTTCACTACCCATAGTGAACAAAGTTCACTACCTATCTAATTTGTGACATTATTCTAAATTGACTATTTTTTACTTCCATGTTTTCCTTACAAGTGGTGAAATAATTATGTAAATAAATTAGAAATAACTGTAGGGAAGCTCTGGACATTAAAAAGGGACTGTGAATCACACAAACCACTAAAAAGCCAAATCTTGATTGTCAACATGAGCCCTCTATATAGGAAATCCTAATTTGACTTGAAAATGAATCCTTTCATTTTTATTAAAAGTTACATATCACTCAGAAATGATAAATACTTGCCTCCTGGTATCACTGCTAATTTACTTTTTAAATAATATTTAATAGCCCAATATCTCATCCAGCTAAATTAGCTCTGCAAATTTTAATAGTTTAATAAGAGATTAGGCTATTTAAGGAAATATTAAATATCTAGAGGGAGACCCACAATTCCAGGAAAGAAAAAAATGGCTTCGATAAGTTATTATATTTTATGACTATATAAGAGTATCATACATATTTATAACCAATAAGCTTTTTTCTAGGCCAAAACATAGAATTTGTAGTTTATTTTAAGCTTTGCAACTGCTTAGGAAAAACAGTAAAACTCTGTTTAATCTTGAAGATATTTCACTTTAAATATCCTTTTCTTATAAATCATCACATATGAAATTGGTAAACAGTGTATTTACTTAAATTAAAAGGTATATAGGAAGAAATATATTTCAAATATCCCATTTAGTAAATATAGATTTACTAAAAGGATTACAATCAACCTACCACAACTCCACTACAGAAGAAATGTTGCCAATGACTAGACTGGCTTTGATTGGTAATAAAATCATCTATTGAGGCATAAATTATAAATTCAGGGAATCCTTTAGAAAAACAAGTGCAGCTCAAGAAGACAAAGTAAATTTTATAATGAAAGGTGCAAAAACACACCAAAGTTAGAAAACTAACAAAGAAGAATGCATTCAGAATATCTTAAACTGAAAGAATTGAAGAATGCATTCAAACCTCAAGTTGCAATATTGAAATGTTGTATGGCAAAATATTGAATGATGCATGAAATATCAAAAGGAGATGAAAATAATACACAGAGTCACTGTATCAAAAAGACCTGGTTGACATTCAACCATTTCAAGAGGTAGTTTATGAACAAAAAGTACTAGTACTCAATGAAGATATTCAAGCTGAACTGAATGTATTAACCAAAAACAAGGTGCTAGGAGTTGGTAAAATACCAATTGAAATGTTTCAACAACCTTATTAAGAACTAGAAGCACTCATTCATCTATGTCAGGAAATTTGGAAGTCAGCTATTTGGCTAACGTACCGGGAGAGTTCATGATAGTACCAATTCCAAATAACAGTGACCCAAAAGAATGCTCAAGCTATAGAATGATATCACTAATGTCACATGCAAGTAAAAGTTTGTTGGAGGGCATCTAGCAATGGTTATTGTAGTACATTGACAGAGAGCTGTCAGACGTTCAGACCAAATTAAAAAGAGAACATGGAACAAGGGATATCATTGAAGATTTCAGATGGATCAAGCTGAAAGTGTAGAATACCAAGAAGATATTTACTTGTATTGTTTCCATACGAATGCATTGACCATGTAGACCTTAACAAACTATGGATAGTCTTGAGACTAATGGGAATTCCAGAACATTTTATTGTGCTCATGTGGAAATTCTATACATTTCAAGACACAGTCTGTGAACAAAACCAGGGCATGCTGCATAGTTTACAATCAGGAAAATATGTGTGTCAGGGTTGTATGCTCTTACCATGCTTTTCAATCTGTATGCTTTCTTAATCTGCATGTGAGCAAATCATCAGAGAAGTTGGGTTATATGAAGAGAAATGTAGCATCACTATTGGAGGAAGCCCTCTGAGAGGACACATTAGTGCTTGTTGAAAGTGAGGAGGACTTGAAGCATTTGCTGATGAAGATAAAAAATGGTAGCCTTCAATATGGGTTACAGCTCAGTGTAAAGAAGACCTAAATCCTCACAACTGGTCCACTAGGTAAAATCAAGATAAACAGAAGAAAGATGGATATGTTCAAGTATTTCATCTTGCTTAGATCCACAGGCAAAGTTCTTGCAAGTAGCTGTCAAGAAATTAAATGATGAATTGCACTGGGTTACTCTGTAGCACAAGACTCTTTAAAGTGCTGAAAAGCAAGGATGTTACTTTGAAAACTAAGGTTCACCTAACCCAAGAAATGTTATTTTGAATGACCTCCTATGTATGTGAAAGTTGGACATTGAGTAAGGAAGACCAAAGGACAATCGACATGTTTAAAAGATGGTGCTGGCAAAGAATACTAAAAGTACCAGGGACTGCCAAAGAAAAACCAATCTGTCTTGGAAGAAGTGCAGCCAGAATGCTCCTTAGAGGCAAGGCTGGCAAAACAATACAGTGGGCTGACAAGAAAAGAAGCATATCTAGAATGCTCCTTAGAAGCAAAGATGGCAAGACATCGTCTCAAGTACTTTGGACATGTCATCAAGAAAGACTAGTCCTTAGAAAAAGACATTATCCTTGGTAAAGATACACAAGGAAAAAGAAAATATATATCGACACAAAAACTGTACATGAATGTTAATAGCATTGTTTCAAAATATGATAGCATCCAAGATACTGGAAATAAATAACATTCCACCGATAGAGTAGATTTATATTTGGCAACAAAAACAAATAAAATATTGATACAGAAAAATTCACAGACACAGAGTAGATTGATGTGTTCCTCTGGCTGAGGGCAAGCAAGGCTGATGGGAAATGGGGAGTTATTGCTAATGTATTTACTTGGTAGGTAATACAAATATGCTAAACAGAATGTAGAAGACTGAAAAACTCCATGAATGTAAAAAACTCCAAGAAAGTGTGTACTTTAAGTGAGTGAAACATATGGTATGCCAATAAAGCTGATATTAAAAAAAGAAATTGAAAAAAGAAGAGAGTCAGAGGAAAGTGCCTCGGAGTGTGAATGGCCATGGTGGCTACAACACTGGGCCCAAACATAAGGAGAATTTTGAGGACAGCGCAGGTGTGATTTTGTTCTGTTGTACAGTTAGTTGCTATCAAGCAGAACAGACTGGATGGTTTCTAACAATAACAGCAACTAAAAGAATATTAAATATGTCACAAATTGTTAGAAGAATGAACAAATCTGTCTCAAAGAAAACAAAATTATAAGGGTCCTTACAAATGAGAACTGCGAGACAAAAGTTTGGCTCATGTATTTCGAATATGTTGTCATGAATAATCAGTCCTGGAATAAGGACAACTTGCTTCCTAAACTCTAACTGCACCCCGAACTCCTCTGAAAATAAACAACAACAAAATCTAAACCCACTACCATCTATCTAGTTGATTCTGACTCATAGCAACCCTACAAAGGTTTTCTAATACTTCTTGGAGTCAAGGATGGTGGTTCATCTTACAGACATGAGGCAGGTTGTAGGAGAAACCGGTCCTGATGGAAGGACAGTATGCTTGGAAAAGGAGAAGGGCCATGACAAGCATGAAGGTCCTCAATTCGGTGAATTCACACAGGGGACTCAGCAATGGACTCAAGAGTAGGAACAACTGTGAGACAGGTTAGGACTGACCAGTGGTACATTCTCTGTTGTGCATTAGGTAGCTATGGGTAAGAATGGCATCAATGACACCTAACAACAACAACAAGACTGTACACTGTGGATGACACGTCACGCTATTTTCAATCATCTCATGTGCATGAGACTTTGAGGCATTGGAATAAGGAAGAAGAACCAATGTATTTGATTATGTTGCCTGTGGAGACTATTTAAAGTCCCTTGGACTCCTAGAGGAATGAACAAATCTGTCTTGGAAGAAGTACAACCAGAATGCTCCTTAGAAACAAGGATATAGAGACTTCATCTCATATACTGTGGATATATTGCCAAGAGAGCCCTGTCCCTGGAAAAGAACGGCATGCTTGGTAAAGTAGTGGGGGCAGGAGGAAAAAAGAAGATCCTCAACAAGAGGGATTGACCGAGTGGCTGCATCGAAGTGCGCAAACAACAATTGTCGGGATAGCGCAAGACCAGCAGCGTGTTGTCCTGTTGTACATAGGGCGGTCATGAGTCAGAAGGGACTTGACAGCAAAAAGACTGCACATCTTCATGGAAGCAGACAGCCCCATCTTATTCTGCAGTTCAGCTGCAGGTAGGTTTGAACTGCTGACCTTATGTTTACCATCACAAAAGAGGAAGCTCCTTAAGGGTAGGGTTTGACCCAGTAGATGCAACAATGGACTCAAATATGGTAATAACTATGAGGAGGACAGAAGATTGGGCATTATTTCGTCCTGTGTTAAACAGGATCATCTCAAGTCAGAACCAATTTTGCGGGACCTAACAAGTTGTGAATGCCTAAAAACAGCAATGAAACCATGTAACACCTCATGATGTGGAGGGATCTGGAAGACATTATGTTGACTAAAGTTAGTCAATCACAAAAGAACAAATACTGTATGAATCCACTCCTATGGGAACAAGCACCAAGATGGTAACAAGCTCAGGCTTGAACAACATCCTGTCTACTGGCCAGTGTGGTCAGGCAGACTGGTAGATAGCCAAATGGGTGCCAATGAACCATACACCATCCTCTCTAGATGTGAACCTTGGATGTCACGTTGCCAGAGGGTGCCTCACATCAGCTGGGATCAAGTTGTTAAAGGAAGGGAAGGGGATGTTATCTATTGAGTGGTTGCCATGCAAACCTATGATGAGGTCCCCCAGGAAAGGTAGACAGCCCAATCAGAGGGACGAGGGATACTACTGGGAAAAATAAGTCAGGAGGGGTCAAAGGGAGCAAACATATCTGCAGGAGTACAATTGCATGCCTGTTGGTAGGAAAAAGAGAACTGACCTCCTGGTGGGGGAAAGAAAGACTGAAAATGCTTCTGAGGACCATAGGCAGGGAGTATCCCTGGGCCACATTGACCCAGGCTTCTGGGCACATCCTGGGGACCCAGGCCAGGTGCTGTGGAATGCTGGGGCATTGAATCCTGGTTCTTCAGGGTTCATGGCATGTTCCAGGGACAGCATCATTAAGATCCAATGTGGAAAATCTACTGACAGACTGGACTCTACTACAGACACACTTGAACTCAAGGAGTTAAGACTGAAAATTCATGGTGTCTGAAGAAGACTGAGAGAGCTGTACCAAGATTGTTGAACTGTTGGTAGGCAGACAAACATGCTCTTGCTACCTCAGTGCGCTATATGCTACATTGAGGTATATATTATTCAGGTAAGCCTGTGACTGATATTCCCAGTGAGTATTATTTTAAAATTTCCCCTGACAGGCAACTCCCATTGTTTCTATAAATAGCATCAAGTCCCCCAAAATGATTGATTCTGTAAATGCAAATAATTCAGGTACTGCAATATAGCATTACTCTACATTGGCCCAATATGCCTCTATCAACAGGACTTTTAAAAAATTAGTACCAAAGTCTAATCAAAGAAGATATTAATGGAATATCTCTATGCCACAGGTACATGACCAATAAGTCTCTACTATGGATTAACAGGAGGTTTTGAAAGGGAGCCAAAGGTAGGTTAAATAGCCGAGAAAAATTACTGACACACAAATGAAGGCTGAGCATGATAGTGGGACAAGAGGAAAGTAAAAGGAAATAGAGGAAAGAACTCAGAGGCAAAGGGCATTTACAGAGGTCTTATACAGGCATGTACCTATGTAAATATATTTATATAGGATGGTGGGGAAA
>NW_022111373.1:134769252-134773027 GCF_000313985.2 Echinops telfairi
TTCTTACATCATGGCCCTAATAAAAATTTGCTGTCAGGAAAGAAACACAGAAGATATGGGTGCTATAGTGACGTGTGGTGAAAAAATTAGACGCCGCCTGGCTATCAGATAAAATAGCATCTGGGGTCGTAAAGGCTTGCTTCCAAAGAAGTAGCCATCTAAGTAAGTTATAAATTAAGTCGATATGGAAGAAGCACACCAATATCAGTGACCAAAGGATTGTAAATCATAAAATGTTAATTTAAAGGAGGGAATGGTATCAGATCCTAAATTGTGAGAATCTGGTTTGCAGAAAGCTTTGGGTGACAGTAGGGGCACAAGATACGCTTGTGGTATCTACGTAGGAAAGAGCCTCTGGTGATTTCCCTCCATCCCTCATACAGGGATGAGAGGAAGCAGGATTACCAAGTGCATTGGCGAGATGACTACAGAAGATCAAAATGAGCCACCTGCCTTGAACAGTTTAAGCCTAGTCAGCTGATCCACACTTTCATGCATGTTAGACCTATTCTTGTTTTCAATATTCTTTGTATTTTTGTTTGTTCATATTGGGGTTTATCTCATTTGTTTTATGTCATTGGGGGTTCCCCTTTTTAATTTTTGTTATGTTTTTCTGTATATGAAACCCAGGATTAATGCATCTATAAAGACAAGTAAGCTATGGCTTTCTTAAAGGTACAGCGGCGGGAGTACTTGTAAAAAGGAGCTGAAGTCAAGGAGTTCAATATGGAAAAGAAGATTTTGAAACTGCTTGTGTTAGCCCTTGTACAATACTGCTTGATGTTACTGAACTATACAATGATATATCTATATTAACTCCTGATAAAATAGTTTTGGGAAAAAAGAATTCACCATGAACAATTAAATCAGAGAACAAATAAGTAAGCATGAATACCATGTATCTTTTGATTTGCTACCATCATGCATCATAAAGCAGCAGTAATAATAATATAGTTTGCATTTTTTATTGTTGTTCCTATTTAACTGTATCCACCTTCCTATTTTTGGATCCAGTGATACTGTTCTACCTCTTATTTCCACTCAGAAGACACATAAAATTTCACTCCTATGGAGTTGATTCAAGTTGGCTTCTAGTTGGTGTAAAATTGGGATTCAATTTTACCAAGCCACTGCTACCACTGAGATATATTAACTCCTTGATTGAGCAAGCAGTAAGACTAAAGAGAACATTTGAAAATAGAAATTTCAAATAAATGTTCTCCCTTGTGTTCAGACCTCATGCTGGGGTTTACTCAAAGCCCTCAGTGGTCTTCCTGTTACTTGAAGATTACCAGAGGAAACAGCAGCAGGGAATCTTCTTCAAGCTTTATATATGTAAATTTGAATTCTAAAAATGTGCTCCTCAGTGGATGGCTTTAGGGTTTGAACACTTTCCTAAGCAAAAAATACAAACTACTAAAATAATATTTTAAAAATACTGGGTTGAAAATATCTGCAAAGATGAAAAGATGGTTGTGATCACTTGACCATCACTTGGACTTCATTTGTATTCAGGTCTCTACTCAAAACACTTGTTTCTTCACTTTCCCATGGACTACTTTCAGATGTTCATTCTTCTATGTCACTTTCCTCTCTGATACTAAAAAGAAGAAAGAAAGAATAAAAATTAAATCATGGAGCTAAAAGTTATAGGTAAGGTTAAACATTTTTGAATTTTCATGAAGCAGGTTATGGAAAATAATGGATTCTGCTTAAGGGAAAATTAAAAGACATTCAGTTTAGGAAACACAGCATTCTAAATTCTAGTGTTGGAGATGGTTAATGGCCATAAACTGATGAGGTTGCTGTTAGGTGCCTAGGGTATATTTTTGACTTATAGAGAGTCTGTGTGACAGTCTAGAACTATCTCATGAAATATCCTTGGACAGATTACATCTAAATAATTTCTATAAGGCAATGTGCACTGTCAGATGAATTACTTCATAGTCAAAATAGAGTAGTGATATTTACATATGTATTTAGGGAAAGAAATGTATGTATATCAAGAAAGTGGCTCACACGGTGGTAGAAATGACCAATTCAGTCAAGTTCAGTCTCTGAGTCTGATGCTAAGCTAGAGGGAGGCTTTTGCTGACTCACACAGCTGCTCGTGCTAAAGAACCAGGAAACAGGAAAACGAACCCAGAGGCAAGAAGGTCAAATGTTGGTGGAGGCAGAGGCAGGTGAGTCCAAATTTAGCAGGTAAGGCATATGGCTGTAGAACTGAACCCAACATCACAGACAATATGGCAAGCTGTTGGTAACTCTGAGAGAAGATAGGCAATATAGTGGGCCACTGGGTCAAGTCCAAAGAACAGAAGCTAGATGAGACAGAAGTAGCATCCAGACCTAGCATGAAATAAAAACTAAAAGCCTTCCCACAGAATCTGCTTAAAATAGGGGTGAGACACACCCCCAGAAAGCTTCCTTTTAATTACTCCTCTCAAAGCTATGATACATAGAAGAATCTTGGCCCTGCCAATTTGACACAAAAACTCTCATGATTGGAGTCCTTAGGTTGGAGCCCATTATTACAGCCACTGCATCGATACATCTCATTGAAGATCTTCTTTTTTTCTGACCCATTCAACATTACCAAGCATTATACCCTTCTCCAGGGTTTGATCCTCCTGCAAACATGTTCTTAGTGTCTGAGATAAAGTCCAACCGCCCTCACATCTAAGGAGCAATCTGACTGTACTTCTCTCGATACAGATGTTTTAATAATTAGAGAAGTCTAGGGTTTTATCAATATTCTTTGCCAACACTGAAATGAAATACAACAGTTCATCGCTGAACAGTTTTCATGGATATGAAGCAATTTAAATACCATGGGTTAGCTCAGTCCTATTTTATGCCTCACAGAAACATATTTGTTATTTTTTAAATTTTTCAAGAGATCTTTAGAAGCAGGTTTGCCCAATTAAATGAGGCATTTGTATTCTTGATGAATGCTTCTGTGAGAATTAATTGTGTACCCAAGGAAAAGGAAATCCTTGACAACTTCAATATTTTCCACAATTATCATATTTCTTATTGATCTGATTATGATTTTTGTTTTCTTATACTGAAAGGCAATCTATATCTTCAACAGAAAATTCTACATGTCTTCTTAACTTTCAGCAAGCAAGATCAAGTCATAGGCAGATCACAAATTCTTAACCTGTCTTTCTCCAATTAGTATACTACATTCTTCTTCATTTAGTCTAGTTTATCAAATTATGTCAGCATACAGATGAAACATGGATAGCATTAAAACATGGTCAGATCCTTACAACCAATGAAAAGGCTACAACATTGTCAGAGATAGTCTTATAGGAGGAACTCCTCAGGTTAAAAGGCATTTTGACCTTTTTCAATGTCCAACGTTCACATGCCTATACTGCAATGTGGTACACCATGGCTTGGGTCAAGTATATCATAGTCTTCAAAGTAACATCCATGTTCTTCAATACGCTAAAGAGGTCTTTTGCAACAGATTTACCTAATACAATACATCTTTAGATCTCTTTACAGCTGCTTCCATAAGCATTGATTGTGGATCCAAGTAAGACAAAATCCTTGACAATATCAACCTTTTCTGTATTTATCATGATGTTACCTATTGGTCCAGTTGTGAGGATTTTGGTCTCCCTTTTAATGGAGTTGTAATCCATACTGAAGGCTACAAGAGCACTTTCGTGGAAGTAAACCTCAAGATGCATAAAGTACTGTATTAGTCTGGGTACTTTAGGGAAACAAATCCACAGAAACTCATGTATAAGAGAGAGTTTTA
>NW_022111373.1:134774090-134775942 GCF_000313985.2 Echinops telfairi
TCAGGGTTTTAAGCCACTTGCTTCATCACACTTTCTACATTTGAATATTGAATTCAATTTATTTCAAATACTTCAGTACCACTGGGAAAAAATGTTGAAATAGCAGGTATTCAACTTTGTGGATCATAATACATTATGTATAATATTGAGAAGAACTAGAGCTCTATAATACTTAATTTTGCTATTGTAGAACTTGTATGATGTGGTAGTTACCTCATGTTGTCAACTGGAGACTATTAAGAGTGAAGGGGTAGAGTTTAGCCTGTCAATCTGGTCGCAGCTTGATGACATCATTTGGAGGCACTAAGGCAACAAAAAGCTTGCTGGAGGTGGTAGAAAATCACTCCCTCCCTCTGAGACATTCTTGTGGACCAGCCACATGGAGCTATGCTGATAGAGTCAGAGCCTTGGAGCTGAAAGAGCCACACAGAGACCCATGCCAGTGCTGAGATGTTTCCACCACCACTGGATTCACAAGACTTTCTACCCACTGTCCTGTGATCTTCCTGAATTCAGCATCATTGTAAGGTTTCATGACTCTAAAGAATTTATTGACTAATATTGACATATAGGGTAATATTTGACTTATGAACTTGATCTGGACTGGGCTGAGATGTTTTCTTAATACAATAACTCTTTTATAGAAAGCGCTTTCTTATACACATATGCGTGTCTATGGATTTGTTTCTCTAGTCTGCTCAGACTAACATATTATGGTACCAGGAGTGGGGTGCTAGAGAAACAAATCATAAAGATGGAGAGTGAAGGCTTGTTTGACCTCCACCTCATGGTAGTTTTTCTTCCTTGGCTAGCCAGAGGCCAGAAATGTCCATGGTCTTTAACATGCTGTTTTCTGCAAAGAATATGGGAAGTTAACGTTTTCATTATTTTATTTGGTTGTCTTTGGTTATTCCTGTTTGAAATGGTGATGATAAATGTGATTAATATATATTTTGAGCTCAGGGATAGAAACCACCACTTGAATTTCTCAGAGACCATGCTGCTTAGAGAAAATGGCTGACTGAGGTTAAAATGGCTGACAAAAGGTCCTGCCCTGGCTTGAGACAATTCACCAGATGCCTACGGCCATATAGAATAGTTTATATAAGGATTATGATAAGTTTATATAAGGATTGTACATGACTGCTTTAAGAATTGAGTTTAGTATCTGATTATACTATGTTGATACTGATTTCTTCTGCTTATTAGTATTGATGTAATGATTTATAGAAATGATTGTTGGGAAATATGGAAATAGAGAGCTTGTAAGCCCACTTATCATTAGCTATTAAAATTGGGACTTTAAATGGGTTTAGGACACACCTGCAAAGAAGGCTCTGAAAAGATTAACCCCAGCATATTGAGTGTTCAGGATGTTTGAGGGCAAAGAGACTTGCCTAGGGGCTGTTGACAGATTGAAGAAAAGAGTGAACTCTTTGGATTTTTGAATTTTGAACTAGTGGTTTGTGCTTGAGGTGGGAAAAATCTGGAACCATAGACAAACTCTCCCCTCTAGTACTGAACATAAAAGAGAGCCTGTGGGCAGGCTGAAATGCTTTCTAGGTGACCACCTGGGTCCACTTGTTGAGTGGAAGTGAGAGAAACACAGCAATAAAGATATTGGTTGAGTCTGACCACCAACACCCATGTTCCTGATTCACAGGGACTAGAGGAGAAGATGAGAGTGGTTGACTGGTCTGAAATTCATAACCTAGCACCAAGGGGCCACAGTTGTTGAGATTATGTGACAGTGCCCATGGTCTAAAGGCAAGGGAGTCGATGGGAACCCTGGTGAGGCTAAGTAGGGCAGCCCACATTGAGTTGACCAGAACCCGATCAGATGAAGATATTT
>NW_022111373.1:134776705-134781279 GCF_000313985.2 Echinops telfairi
CCTGTTTTCTTCCTCCATTCAGAATCATTGCATAACTTGTGAGTCTATAGAGGGATTTATGGACTAATATTGACATATGGGGTAATATTAGATTTATGGACTTGATCTGTATTAGGCTGAGATGTTTTCTTAATATAAAATTGCTCTTTCATATAAAGCTATTTCTTATACACATGAGTATCTATGGATTTTTTTCTCTAGTCTACCCTGACTAGCACATACAATGAACAAGAAGCTGTCACACAAACACAACAAATACATCCTGGATTACAATATATTAAAAGGGTGTGTTAACAAGATGGAACTTCACCTTACATATTCAGTCCACATGATGATCAAATAATCCAAGGAAGCTTAACCATATGAAAAAAGATATTCCCATGGTATTTGAATAAGGCTCATTAAAAATAGGAAATATGCAGATGAAATAATCTTGCTTTATGAAAGCACAGAGGACTCAAAGCTGATGAAGATTAAAGACCACATTCAGCAGAAATAACACCTCAACAATAAGAAAAGAGAAATCTTCACAAAGGACTAATAAACATCATCGTCATAACAGAGAAAACACAGAAGCTATCAAGGATTCCATTTTACTTGTATTCAGAACCAATGTCTAGGAAATAGTACTCAAGACATGAAATGATATATTGCACTGGGCTAATCGGACCTCTTTAAAATGTTTAAAAGGTGTCACTTTGAAGACTAAGGTATGCCTGATCCAAGCTATAATATTCTTAGCCACCTCATTAAAAAAGAGATAGAAAAGGTATAAGAATCCAGAAAATAATAGATATATTTGAATTATGGTGTTTTTGAACAATATTGAACATAGCATGACCCAAACATCACCCAAAAGAAGAATTACAAAAAGTGTCTTGAAAAAGTACATCCAGAAAACTCCTTAAAAGCAAGAATGGTACTAATAAGTAGGATAGGCAATCTTACGAAGACAGCAACCGGGCCAATGGTTCCTGGGGGCCACGGGTGTGTGTGTATGGGGGGGGGGAGTGCAGATGGGTGGGATGCCAACAATGAAGGGTACAGGGGAACAGTAAGTGTTCTAACATTGTTGGTGAAGGGAGTGTAGCTTTTCTGGTGAAGTTTAATCAATCAAATTGTATTGAACAGGAATTACTGAGAGGTGAATGATGGGTAAACATACTGGTGGAGTAGGAGGAAAGAAAAAAGAAAAGAGGACAGAAAATATATATATACATGTGTGTGTGTGTTTATATATGTATGTATGTATATGTATATATATATATATATATGCAAATATGACAAGGAAGCTGATGGACTTTGGGCCTCTACTTAAACCTTACCTCAGTTCAAGACCATTTCATTCTAGTAACACAGTATTGTATGATACTCACCTTTCTGGCTCTATGTCTGAAGACAAAATGGGTGCTTATGAAAAAGTGGTGAAGAAAGTTGATGGTGCCCGGCTATTAGGTGATACAACATCTGGGATCTTAAAGGCTTGTAGTTAACCAAGCAGTCATCTAGGAGGGAAGCAACAAAGTTCACATAAAGCACACCAGCCTGTGTGATCATCAGCTGTTGATGGGAAGAGGTATCAGAAATTTAAAAAACAAACAACCAAATCGATGTGAAGTGGCATGGATGTAGTGGAGGCCTAAACCCATAATTAGACAGTCACTCTCAGAAGGACCACATGGAAGGAATGAAACATCCAGGGTGTAGTAAAGCAAAGCACTGATGACCTATGTAATTATACTCTAGTTCTTTAATATTTCCTCCCCTTAATATTATGGTTTTTATTTGTTTTATCTCATTAATCATGTTAGATTTATGTATGTTCATTTGTATATTTAAGATCACTCGGTACATGAAATCCAAGATAGATAACCCTTCAGAAACAGTAACAGGAGAACAGGAGTAATGGTTCCCTAGGGGTAGGGGAAGGTGGGGGATAGGGATCTGATAGCATTAATGACTGTATAACCCCCACTCGATGGGATCAAACAACAGAATTGTATGTGAATGGATATATTGGATCATGTAAGATCTGGGGGTAAAAAACCTTATGTTATGAAAAGAATAATAATAAGCATTCCTGGGGGGTAGGCTTGGGGAGGGAAGGTATAAAGGGGAGCTGATATCAAGGAGTTCAAGAAGAAAGAAAATGTTTTGAAACATTTTTAGTAGCAATTGTCCAATTGTGCTTGATGTAATTGAACTAAATATTTGTTATTATATCTGTAAGAGCTCCCAATAAAATGATTTAGAATAAAAACAATAAGCAAGAATGATGAGACTCCATATCACTTAATTTGCACAAGCTACCAGGAGGTATGTGCAAGTCATCCAATTTTTACCATAGAAGTTAATCAAAAGGGAGGCAGTCCTTCAATGAGATAGATGGATCAAGTGGCGACAAAAAGAGCTCAAAATGAGAATATTTGTGATGATGCTGCAAGAGCAAGCACCATTTTGATCTGTCATAGTTAGGATAACTCTTTGTTGGAAATTATTTGAGGGCACCTACCAACAACAAAAGAGGGAGGGAATGGGAGAATTTTATTCAAATCCTCACTGCCACCAAATAGATTCTGACTCAGAGCAGCCCTCTAGGACTGAGTAGAACTGCCCTTGTGAGCTTCTGAGACTGTGGTTTCTAACAGGAGTAGAAAGCCTCATCTATCACCTGTGGAGCAGTCCGTGCTTTCAAACTTCCGACCTTGGGTTAGCAGCCCAATGTGTATCCCACTAAGCCACTATAGAGGACACTTATTTGAATTTAATGAGTTGAATGCATACCTACCATTATGATAAATTCAAAATGCAAACCCAAGACCTCATCAACATATAGGGAGTAAGATATATTTATTTTTCAATCATATGGACTAGCACAGAAATTTAAAAATTCACACAGAATGTATTTTTCACATCATTCAATTAAGAAGAAAGTATTGACAGTATACTTAGTTTGGCATTTCAAAATACCACTGGAAATAGGTCAAGATGAGAACTGGAAGCTAGTATGGTTAACTTCAACCTACTGGCTACTTGTTCTTTCTTCCATGTTCCTCTCTCAGATTCTTTATATCCTCCCTCATCAGAGCACTTACATTTTTATTTTTAGCCCTATCTGAATGATATGCTTACTTCACAGCAGTTAGAGACACTGAATGCTTCATGTTTCCTCCCCTTATTTGAGTTTCAAGAGTTTCAGGCACATTAGCATCCTGATGTGGATGACTTCAATGAGTTTCTATAGCCCCACCCCATGGCCCAGCTCACTACCAGTGCAAAAGACAGCCTCCAGAATGGGTCCCCTCAGCAGAAACGTTCCTGCTCAACTCAGCGTTCACTGGAAGAAGCATTACTACATCCCTCTCTGAAGTTCCCAAATATATAAAAATAAAAGATTAGCTCCAGGCTGGTTTTTCAGTCCCTGGGCACCAGTATATAGGCAGTCTCTTCCTCAGGGTTAAGCAGACCACACATGGCTCCATTCTGTACTATGGGCTGAAGACAGGTGAGATATCTGCAGCTCTCAGATGACATTATTCTTGATCATTACTTTGGCCATGTCATCATGCAAGAACACTGTCTTCATCCAAAGTCAGGGATCACATCAAAGGATGCTTGCCACCTAACTGAATCATGTGCTTCCCCTATATGCTTCTTTGAGTTCCTATGGTAACTACACCCTGAAACCCCATCCCTATATGTCATTTTGCCCTACCCTAATCTAGAAGTCATGGACCTTCTCTTATACAATCCATCCAAAGAGCTCCAAGGCTCCAAATACTGAGCATCCAAGTGTCACACTTAGTAGATGCACTAACTGATTACAACAGTGCTTTTTATAAGTAACCATGCCTCCTTCTTTTTGTTAAAGTATAATTCTAGCTTCTTGATACCTGCCACCATTGAGAAGACCTTTCATTACAGTTGCTGAAAACTGTAGTTTCACATTGCAGTGTGAAACTGCAAACTGTGGAATCAGAGACCTTTCTTCAAACCATGGCTCTACATGAACTTGAGGTATAGCTTTGGGAAAGTTTCTTAATTTCTCTGTGCCTCAGTATTTTCACATGAAGGGAGTTAATACTAGTATCTTAAGAGTGCTGAGTCAAGTGTAATGTGATTAATTCATATACAGTGCTCTGGAAGTTTCCAATTCATAGTCAGTAGGCAGTCAGCAAAACTACTAATTATTATCTTTATTATTTTAACATTAACCTCTAGCAACCAATGACATCAGACACTAGGCCTTTCCTATTCTAAACTCATACACCTGCTGGACTTCACATTTTTAGATCAGTTTTATCTGTCCATCATGATTTACCTCCCATTGCTGGAAGTTTTTTCTCATTCACCAGGTTTTCTGTAAGTCCGTCTTATATCATTCCAAAAAGAACAATCCCGTATAACTTCAAACATCTAGACAAGAGAGAGGGAATGAGCACTGTCATTTCCACCACACAAGCACCAGTTCACCGTCTAGCTCCTGTCTAGCAGCAGATTTGAAACCCCATATTAATGAATTCTGATGGCCTTTCCTGGATTTTTACATACATCTCATGTGCTATCCAAAGCAA
>NW_022111373.1:134783655-134785961 GCF_000313985.2 Echinops telfairi
TGGCTGATAATAAGGTCATCAAATACAAGGCTTTGTACTCTCTTAAAGAGTAAGAATCCCATAAATCCATATGGGCAGTTATACCCTGTCCAAAACAGTCACTTTTATTGGGAATCGGCACAGTAGCATTAAGAATATAAATGCCATAGTTTGTTTTTGGTTTTTTTCAAATGCAATGATCAAAACTCCCTCAAGAAATATAAATCCAGTCTACGAAAATAGTCTAACTATATATAAATAGTAGACAGAAACATGCCTAAAGAACTGTTAAGTGCAACAGGTCTGCTCTGACCCATAGCGACACTGTACACAACAGAAGGAAACACTACACAGTCCTTTGCCATCCTCACAATTGTTTCTAGGCCTAAACCCATTGATGTGGCCACTATGTCAATCCATCTCATCGAGGGCCTCCCTCTTTTCTTCTACCTCTTCACTTTACCAAACATGACGTCCTTTTCCAGGGACTGGTCTCTTCTGACAATTATTCCAAATATGTAAGACAAGGCCTTCCCATCTTTGTGTCTATGGAGAAATTGGACATTACTTCTTCCAATACAGATTGATTTGTCCTTTTAGTAGCCCATAGTACTTTAAATATTATTCCCCAGCTCTACAAATCAAACCCACCAATCCTCCTATGATCTTTCTTATTCAATGTCCAACTTTCACATGCATATGATGCAATGGAGAATACCATCACTTGGGTCAGGCACCTCTTAGTCCTCAAAGTAACATACTTGCTCTTCAATACTATACAGATGTCCATGCAGCAGACTGACAAGCAATATGTCCCTTGAACTCTTGACTCCTGCTTTCATAAATACTGATTGTGGTTACAAGGAAGTAAAAATCCTTGACAACTTCAAACTTTGCTTTATTTACCATGATGTTACCTATTATTCTAGACATAAGGATTTGGGTCTTCTTTTCATTGACATGTAGTCCCTACTGAAGACTACGGTCCTTGATCTTCGTCAGCAAGTGGTTCAATTACTCCTCATTTTCAACAAGCAGGGCTGTGTCATTTGCACACTACAGGTTTTTAATGCACCTGCCTCTAGGCCTGATGCCACACTCTTCTTCATATAATCTAGCTTCTCTGATTGGAGAGTATAGGTCTAATATACAGAGTATAAAAATAAGTTTTGCCACACAACAATTAAAAGAATAAAAATGAACAAAGGACTTGATTTTTCCCCCAAACCATATGCAAATTGGCACCAAATGTATAAATATGCTCAAGATCATTACCCATTCAAAATCACTGACACTGAGTCAGGGTCGATTAATAGTGACCGTATAGGACAGAGTAGAACTGCCCCTGTGAACTTCTGACACTGTAACTCATGAGAGTAGAACAGTAGAAACCCTGTCTTTTTCCCACAGAGTAGCTGGTGGTTTCAAACTTCAGAAGTTTCCTAGCTTAATGTGTAACACTACAACACCAGGGCTTCTTGATTAGGTATATTCATTAGGTAAATGAATATCAAACATCTATGGCATGCTTATTAATACTTACTGGATTGCTGTTGTTATTTTGGGATGCCATCGAGTTGGGTCCGACCCATAGTGAAGGAAACACTGCCTGGTCCTGGGCCATCCTATCAAGAGAAGGAAACACTGCGCAAGAGAAAGAAAACAGTGACTGGTGCTGGGACGTCCTCGCAAATGTCCCTATCCTTGAGCCAAATATTGAAGCTGCTATGTCAATCTATTTTGATAAGGGCCATCATCTTTTTTGCTGTCCATCGACTTTATGAAGCATAATTTCCTTCTCCAGGGACTGTTCCCTTCTAACCAGGTGTCCAAAATATGTAAGATGAAGTCTTGCTATCCTGGCCTCTAAGGAGCACTCTGGCTGGGAATCTTTCTTCCAAGACAGATTGGCTTGTCCCCTTAGCAGTCCATGGTACCCTCAATATTCTTCTCCAGCACCCCGTAATTCTTCTTCAGCCTTCTTTAATCAATGCCTAACTTTCACCCACAAATGAGTCCATAGAAAACGCCAGGGTTTAGGTCAAGTGAAACTTAGTCCTCAAAGCAGTACCCTTTCTTTTCAATAGCCAAAAGGGTCTTAAAAATTATTATTATTGTTTAATGATATTGTATTGTTTACATATAATTTAATTTCTAGTTAATTTTTATATTAATATATTTATATGTATTATTTATTTATATTATTTGATAATAAGCTGTTATAACAATACATCAATTGTATCGAGGACACTTGTACATAAGTTGCCATCATCATCCTTCTTTCTAGGAATCATTTTATTGGGGGCTAGTACAACTTACCATAAGCC
>NW_022111373.1:134786895-134789263 GCF_000313985.2 Echinops telfairi
TTTATAGAGGTCTAAATACAGGCATGTACATATGTAAACATATTTATATATGATGATGGGGAAATAGATCTATGTGTATATATTTATAGGTTTAGTATGAAGGTAGCAGATGGACATTGGGCCTTTACTCAAGTACTCCCTCAATGCAAGAACCCTTTTTTTACTATTAAACTGGCATTCCATGACGCTCACCTTCCCAATACGATCACTCAAAAAGACCTTCTGCAGGAAATTTACCCAAAGCAATGTGTCTCTTGATGTCTTGCTGTGACTCCTATGACCATTAACTGTTGATACAAAGAAGATAAAAACCCTTGATAACTTCTACATCTTCTCTATTTATTAAGATATTACCTATCAATCCAGTTATGAGGGTTTTGATCTTCTTTACATTGAGTTGTACTCAATACGGAAGACGGCAATCCTTGATCTTCCAGAGCAAGTGCTTCAAGTACATCTCACTTTTAGTAAGCAAGGCTATATCTTCTGTGGGGCTAATGATTTCCGTTCAGCCTGAACTTCCTCCATAATTAGCATAGGTGCTTTCTATTATGGTATCTCCTGAAATGGACTGTTGACTAATTCTTTTTGGTAAAGTGAGTATGTTTGCTTTACACCTTCTTTGGATACTTTCTGCATTATTCAATGTTTTGCCCATAGAATCTTTCATTATTGTAACTCTTGGCTTGAATTTTTACTTGAGTTCTTTCAGTTTAAGATATTCGTGCTACGAGTATTTTTCCTCTTTTGCTTTGCAGCATTAGATCTTTGCACATTTCATTATAATATTTTATTTTGTCTTCTCCAGTTGCCCTTAGAAATTTTCTGCTAAACATTTGAACTTCATAATTGCTTCCATTCACCTTAGCTACTCAAAGATTAAGGGCATATTTAGTCTCTTCTGACATCCACTTTCTTTTTTTCCTGTGTAAAATCCTTTTACTTTGTTCATGCCTGATTTTCTTGATGTCATCCCATAGCTCAGTAGAACTTCTGTCATTGATGTTTAATGTGTTCTTGAAATGTTTTTTTAAATTGGGTGGAATATACTCAAGATTATATTATATATATATACTCAAGATTATAATATATAATATATTATATATTATATTGTGGATTCTTAATTTTTTTCAACTTAAGTCTGGACTTACCAATGCACAGTGAATGATCTGTTTGAAGTGCGCCCCTGGCTAGATTTCAGCTACTGATATTGAGCTTCTCCATTGTGTCCTCCCACAGATGTAGCCAATTTGATTTCTGTGTATTGCATCTGAAAAGGGCCACATGGATTTATTGTGTTATTGAAAAAAGGCATTTGCTATGAATAAGTTGTTGGTTTTACAAAATTTGGTCATGTGAGGCAGCTTTGCTTCTTTCACCAAGACCATATTTTTCAACTATTGGATCTTCTTTTTTGTTTCCACTGTTTGCGTTCCAATTGCCAATAATTATCAAAGTGTCTTGATTGCATGTAAGATCAATTTCAGTCTGAAGATATTGGTAAAATTCCTCATTTTTCAAATCCCTAGCTTTTGTGGCTAGTGCATAAATTTAAGTAATAGTTGTATTGATTTGATGTCCTTTTATGCAGACAGACATTAGTCTTCCACAGACAGCATGCTACTTCGAGGTAGGTCTTGAAATTTCCTTTTTGAGAATGAATGAAAAGCCATTGCTCTTGATTGTGTCATTCCCAGAATAATAAATAATGATTTTCTAATTTAAAATGGTCAATACAAGTCCATTCCAGCTTACTACTACCTAAAATATTTATTTTTATGCGTTATATTTAATTTTTATTGACTTCCAATTTTTCTAGATTCATACTTCATACATCCCACGTTCTAATTATTAACTGATGTTTGTAGCTGTTTCTTTTCATTTTTCACAGTGCCTCATCTGCAACTGAAGTTCCTGAAGACTTGACTCCCACATGCTTTGCTCCACATGTCTTTATGGTTGACTCTGCTTTGAGGGTGGATGGATGGGGAGGAAGGGAAAAAATGGGAAGCTGATAACAGGGCTCAAGGAGAAACAAAATGTTCTGAAAAGGATGATGGTAGCATGTGTACAAAAGTGCTTGACACAATGGATGTTTAGATTGTTATAAGAGCCCCCCAATAAAATGATTTAAAATTAATTAATTAATTATTTTTAAAAGATGATTTAGTTATTATTACTATGTTGTCTATGTAGGTAACAAAGTCAGAAAGTTTTCCCTAAGAGCGAGTTCTCTAAACTGAGACTTATGGATTTTTAAACTGTGAGAGAATACATTTCTATTTGTTAAAGCTTTCCACTGTAATTTTGTGTTATATTTTTATCATGACAGCATTATCATACCATAGACTAAATATTTCTTTTTTTT
>NW_022111373.1:134789599-134801185 GCF_000313985.2 Echinops telfairi
TCTCCCTCTACCCTCCCAGTATTACCACTCATACCACTGGTCCTGTAGGGATCATCCGTCCTGGATTCCCTGAAATACTTTATTTCTTCTGAATGGCTTACTCAAGGTATTGCTTGCTTTGGGGGATTTCATCTAGAATGCTATCCCACTTTTACCTCTTTCAACAAATCTATTTGATGAGTCTGCGACAAGTTGCCTTATGAAACATGGCAGAGATCTAGCTCAGAATATTTTTTGAATGATTAATGAATGGATGATTTCTAGATGGACAAATAATTGAATAAATTCTGTCTGGCTTCATTCACATAAAACCATAAAAAATGAAAATATAACTGCTATAGAATATTTTGTTCATATATACTTTTGAACTTCCACTTCAAAAAATATTTGGTTCTCTCTTTATTCTTAAAGAAAATTATGCAAATCATGCTTAATCACTCTGTAAAACTGTTCTGAATTAAGTGTTTCCAGTTATTCACAATTAGTTTGATAGTGAAGGATATTAAACCAGTTTTTATGGTTATTCTATCTTTCTTGTTTATTCATTCATTGGTAATTTTTGAGGTTTTCATTGTAATTATAGGGGAGGAAAACTGTGAATCATACATAGAAATACACTGAGATAAAATAATCTTTCACTGCTGTCCATATTTGCTTCAAAACCAAGCATACAAATAAAAGCTCTATGAAAACATTAATCTGTTTCATCTAAGGCTTCAAGAAATAACTATCTGGGAAAATTTTGTCAAAACATCAAATGAGCAATTAGTGTTTCATTGATTCTTCTGGTAGCAGTTTTATCACTAGTTACCTGGCAGGTGTCGGCTGTGTTGTTGTATGTCTTCGTCTGGTACTAGAAGCAGTGGCACCAGTGTGTCCCTTCCCAGCAAAGGCATCTATGTGGACAGGTTTCAGCAGAACTTCTAGACTAAGACGTACTCGGACTCACAGTCGACACACGCAGACAGCAGGTCTCTAGCTGCAGAGGTGAATGAATCCAAGGTTGGCAGGTCAGATGCAAAACTGCTGAAGACTCCCAGGAGAGCAGCTCAAGTCCAAAGAACCAGAGTTCAAACTATAAGATAGATGCAGGATCCAGACCTAGCAAAAATCAAGTAAAAAGTTCACACACACACACAAGCAGGGCACACACATGAGAAATTTTCTAACAACATGTCTGAACTGTGTGAAACATAGTCTCACCATCTTGCCTCTGCGGAGCATTCTGGCTATGCTTCTTCCAATAGAGATCATCAGGTGTTTGGGGGATTTTTTTTTCATTTAGCAGTACATGTTAACATTCAATATTCTTCTCCAGCACCATCACCCAAATGCATCAATCCTTCTTCAGGCTTCCTTATTCAGTGTCCACCTTTCACAGGCCTATGAGGCAATTGAAAATGCCACGGCTTGAGTCAGGCACAATTCAGTCCTCACAGTAGCATCCTTGTTTTCCATAGTCTAAAGAGTTCTTATGCAACACATTCACCTAGTGCAACACATCTTTTGATCTCTTGACTGTTGCTTTGATTGTGTATCCAAGCAAAACAAATTCCTGACAATTTCAAACTTTTCTCCATTTGTCATGCTATTATTTATTGGTCCAGTTGTGAAGATTTTTTTTATTTTCTTTACATCAAATTGTAATCCATATTGAAGGCTGCAATTCTTCATCTTTGTTAACAAGTGACTCGAATCCTCCTTGCTTATAATAAGCAAGGTTGTGTTATCTGCATATCTTGGCTTGTAAATAAGTCTTCCTCCAATCATGATGTCACATTCACCTTCATATAAGGCAGCTTTTCTCATTATTTTCTTAGCTTATCGATTGGATAAGTATGGTGAGAGGATACAACCCTAACACCTACCTTTACTGAATTTAAGACATGAACTATCCCCTTCTTCTATTCACACAACTGCCTGTTGATCCATGTACAAGTTCCAAAGGAGCACAATGAAGTATTCTGGAATCCTCATTCTTTCTAAGGTTACTCATAGTTCTTTATGGTACACACAGTCAAATGCATAGTGAATGAAACACAAGTGGACATCTTTCTGGTACTCACTATTTTCAGCCATGATCTATCTGACATGAGCAATGATATCCCTTATTCCATGTCCTCTTCTGAATCTGGTTTGCATCTCTGGCAACTCCCTGTCAATGTGCTGCTGCAACCGCTGTTAAGGTGATTACACTGTGGCAAATCACAATATAAGGAAAAACTAGATTTTGACTGCCAAACCCCTGAGAATTTGGGCCCAACTGAATTGACTCCCAATTTTATCACAGGTGTTAGTAGTCTTGACTGTTAGTGGAACTAGGGTTGACAGAATTAACATAGCGGATCCTACACTTTCCAACAAGTGTACCTATGATTGAAACCATTTTTATTAGCCATTGAGCTCTTTGACGCTCCTACTCTATTTTACCGAACCTGTACTTTACCCAGCATTATGTCCATCTCCAGTGACTTTTCCTTCAAATAACATGCCAAAGGCATCTTTGCTTGTTGAGAAAGTTCTGGCTGTGTTTTTTTTTCCCAACATGGATACATATACTATTCCTACAGCCCACGATAAAGTCATTATGTGTTTCCAATACCACAATTCAAATGCATTAATTTTCCTTTGCACTTCCTTATTCATTGTCCAATTTCCTCATGTGTAGGTAGTGATTGAGAAATACTGTGGGTTGGGTCACGTGCACATTAGCCCTCAAAAAGCAAATACAGTATGTTCTTTAACACTTTAAATGTGTCTTCTGCAAAATATTTACTCACTCCAACACATTTTTTAAATTTTTTGACAACTACTTCCGTGAGTGTTAGTTGTGGATCCAAGTAAAATCGAATTCTTGACATCTGCACTTGCTTCTCCTTTTATCATGACGTAACCTCTTGTTCCATTGGGAGGAGTTTTTTTTTAATTTTTACTGAGTTGCAATAAATGCCGAAGGCTGTGTCTTTGGTCTTCCTCAACCAGTACTTGCATATTTTCTGAGTTTGAGCAAGCAACATTGTTCCATCTGCACGGCTTACTCCAATGAGCCTCTCCCCAGTCTGCAGCTTCAGCTCTGCTTCATCTAGTTCAGGTTCTGGATTACGCGTTCACTCAGGGGTGCCTAACAACAACACCGAACAGATGATTAGGGTGAAGCAATAGAACCCTACCAAAGACCTTTCCTGATTCAAAGCCACTCAATTCAGTATCTCCTCAAACAACTAACTCCGTGTCTGTAATCAGGCTCCATGATACCACAATGAAGTGTTCTTGAACTCTTCGTTTTCATCACTTTAACCATCATCTGCTATGATCTACAATGTTGAATGCCTTTGTCTACTCAATCAAGCGTAATTCAACTCTTTTACTTCATCATTTTCTTCCCTTTAATTCAGCTTCTCTGCATTGTAGATCAAGTTTCAGAGCCTCTTTTGACATCCAGTGCGGTCCCACTTTTTTGTCTATCTTTTGAATGACAGCTGCTGTGGTCATTCATAACGGTGTCAATATAACACCTCAATTTGTTGGATCTTTCCTCATCAGTGTTCAGACCTATTTGCCAAACCTGTTTTTGAGATGATCTCTAAATTCAGGTGAAATGTGCTCAAGGTTGTACTTTGACTTTCACACATGTGCTTTAATTTTCTTCAGCTTCAATTAGAACTGGCATATGAAGAGTTAATAGACTGCTCTTCAGTTGATCATAGGCTTGTTCTGACTGATGACAATAAGTTTCCACATTGTCTCTTCCCACAAATGTAGTTCATGTGTTTCTTGTGTATTCCATCTCTTGTGCATTGAAGTCTATGTGTATTGTTATCTTTTATGTTAATGAAAAGAGTTAGTTACAACGAGGAAGCCATTGGTTTAGCAAAATTCTATCATGTCATCTCCTGCGTAGTTTCTATTACCAGGGTCACATTTTACACCTACTAATCTTTATTTTGGGAGCCCTGGTGGCATAGTCGTTACCTGTTAGGCAGCTGAAAGTAAGGTCAGCAGTTCGACACTACCACCTGCTCCTCAGCAGAACAATGGGGCTTTTTATGCATGTTAAAGTTTCAGAAACCCATAGAGGCAGTTCTGCTTTATCCTATAAGGTCTCTAAGAGTCAGTACCCAATCTATGGGATTGAGTGAATCCTGGCTTTTTGTTTCCAACATTCAGATTCCAATCACCAGTAATTACCAATGCATATTGATTGTACATTTGGTCAATTGCAAACTGAAAAAGTTAGTATAAGTTTTCAATGTTTTTATCTTTGACTTTAGTTCTTAGCATGTGTTTTAGAATAATAGTTGTATTACCTGTCTTGTATGTAGGCATATGGATATTACCCTTTCACTGATAGCACTGTACTTTAGGAAAGATTTTTACATGTTTCATTGAGAATTAACACCATTCCTCTTCCATTTTTCTTTCCCAGCTCAGTAGAAGATATCCTTGTTCAATTCAAGATGGCCTATAGGAGCCCCTTACATTTCAGCTCACAAATGACTACTATATTGATATTTATACATTTTATTTCATGATTGATGACTTCCAATTATACAAGATGTGTACTTTTTGCATTCCACAGTTCCTGTTATTACTGGATGTTTGCAGTTGTTTCAGAGTTTGTGACAGCAGCAAATGAAGGTTCTAAAAATGTTGTTCTGTCCATGCCACTTAAGTTGACTCTACTTTCAGTCATGGCATTTCCCCAAATGGAACTTGAGAGCCTTCCAGCCGGAGAGACTCGTCTTCTGACTGTATATCAGACAACAGTCCGCTGCTTTCTCAGGTTGTCAATGACGAATTATTCAGACGTGAACAACAGCTTCCTTCTTTCCATTCTGTCCTTAGTCTGACAATGCCTGCTGAAAACTGCCCCCCTAGGGGGACGTGGGTGGTTTTTGCGATACTGGGGACACAGCTTCCAACAGCACAGACACAATACTCCACCAAAGTGCAACTAACTGAGCAGTGCTGGTTGAGCAACAGAGCAGTATGCAAATCCTTACTGACAGACAGGTGGGGGCTGAGCATGCACTACAGCATCTGGAAGTCCAACCCAGGTCTTCAATATGGAAGCTCAGAATTCCACTACTTCACCAAAAATGCTCCAGGATTTTCCATTGGATTGGAACAAATGTCCATTGGAAAGTTAACCACCATGGACTTCTCATAATTATTGCATTTTTAAAAAGTAAGTGGAAGAAAGCTGAGGCTGCCTATTCCCTTAAAGAGTATTGAAAACCCACAGTTTATTTGAATCAACGGCAGTGTGAATTTTTTTTTAAGTAAGATAATGATTGAGAAGTAAAAATTGACTTACTCATTTAAAAGCCACTTAGGCACTTTATAATTAATACTTGTAAAAAGTATTTTAATGAAACTAACAGATCAGCAATTGCTTAGTCACTTGGTTATTTGTTCAAAATGGACTCATTTTTCTTCTTCTTTTAGACAAAAGGACAAAATGGTAATGAGCGTGTTTAAGTGTGACTCACCCTAAATGATTAAACAAATTCTCAAGACCATCTGGATTCTTCATCTGATCATTTTATAAAAGTAAATACAAAGTCCAGAAGAATGAAAGAAAAATAAGCCTTTTAGTACATGAGGGTGAATTTTCTATGTAGATTTGAACCTCAAATTATCATTTAAAGTTACTTTATTGATAAAAATGAGTTGAATTGGAAAGTTATGAACATGATTCATATTTCCGTCATATATTTTGCTATGTTATACTGTTCTGTCAAAGGATACCAGTATTTCTTCTACTGAGGTTTCCTCTTGCTAAGGGCCATCATGCCCATTCCAATCCACGGCGGCTCTATACACAACAGAAGGGAACACTGCCCTGAGCTGTGCCATTCCCACATGTGTGCCTGTGCTCGAGCCCAATGGTGTAACCATTGTATCCATCCACCTCCTTGAGGGCCTTTCTCTTTCTCACTGCCCCGCTACTGTACCAGGAGTGGTATCCTTCTTCAGGGACTGGTCTCCTGACAACATGTAGGATGGAGTTCCTAGACCCTTGCCTGTAAGCACTCTGGCTCTACTTCTTCCAAAACAGATTTGTTTGTTCTTTTAGCAGCTCATGGTACTTTCAATATACTGCTCCAGCACCACAATTCATATGTATTGATTCATCTTCGGTCTGCCTTATTCAATGCTCAACTTTCACATGCACATGAGCCAATAACAAGCACCAGGGCTTGTGTCAGGCATACTCTGATCCTCAAAGTAACATTCTTGCTTTTCAACACTATAAAGAGGTCTTGTGTATCAGTTTTACCCAATGCAAATTCTTGTTTGATCCCTTGCCTGATGCTTCCATGAGCACTGATTGTGACTTCAAACGCGACAAAATCCTTGTCAACTTGTCTTTTCCCCATTTATCATTATGTTACCTATTAGTTCAGTTGTGAGGATTTTGGGTTTTATTGGAGTAGACCAATCTTAATCTACCCAAGGAACGGGCACAGTAAGTGTAGTGATGCCAGTCAATGACATACCATGTAGGATTTGTAAATAAAGAATAAATTAAAGTTTACCTTAAGTACATATATAGCATATGCTCCTGAATAATTATGGAAAAGTTCCCAATGTCTAACCTGTTAGGGTTTTCTATGAAAGTTTTCCATTTTAACAGAAATGTTTAGAAAACATAGTTTTACAGATAATTTTGTATCTACTATCATAAATTATCAAATTAATTACATTTGTGATTTACAGTATACATATACATATTAAGTAATACATATGTATTAATGTATGGTTGGTGTTCTATTTTAGTCCCCTTCCTAATCATATCATTTGACCTTTGTGTCAGAGTCAGTAGCTTCTATGTTTTCCACCTGAGTTTTATATTTTTATATATCCATAAAGTATATATTCCAGCAGAATTGAGATTCCTTCTGTTTACTCTTTGCTGTTTTCTCACACATAAATGCAATGCATGAAATATATAAATTATATTTTTCTATAATACATACATAATTATATAGGAGTACTTACCTTTGTAGTGAAGTTTAAAAATCCTTTCAGAAAATTGTAGAAATAGAAGCATACAGTTTAATGGCTTGAACGTCAACACACATGTATAGCCCCACTCAAATCCATACAAACTACAACAGTTTCATCACAAAAGATTTTATCTTACCTCTATTTTAAATGACATGACTGCTCTGACTCTTAAAACCAGATATTATTATTGCCTACTTTTAAGATGAATATGAATTAACTCACACAGAATTATTGTTTGGGGTTCTGTCTCTCTTCCCTGGCATTATATCTGTGACATCCATCTATTTACAGGAAGGCCTGCAGAGGATGGATAAGAGGAAGCAGACGGTTGTGACAGGCAAGCAGACCATTCAGGTCACGTGGAGCATTAAGAAACAAGCCACATGCAGGGTAGCTCAGGTTATGACAGAGATGACATGAAATTCAGCGAGAAAAAGATGGTCTTTTCAATAAAAGGCACTGGCTCAGATGATTTTCTGTAAGTAAAATAATCACAGTCATCTTTTGTAATAGATTCCAGGTTGATTTTAGATGAAACTGCAAAAGGTTCAGGAAGATTTCTTAAACAATCTTACTGACTTTGTAAAATGTTTTAAATAGGCTAGCCATGCATTTTAAAGAATATTTATTACAAAGTTAAAAAGACAGTGTAGGACTTCCAGTGGGAGGAGAACTTCACTGAGCACAGATTCCTATAAAACAAATGCTGACGCTGAAAGAAACCCTACCGACAAAGGGGGGGGTGGGCTATAGAAACCAAATGCATTGAAAAATAAGTAAGAAGGTGTATACTTTAAAAAATCACTTAATATTTGAATGGTCAAAAATAGAAATTTGGTAATTACACACAACAACATGTGCTTTATGTTATTAGTGATTATAAAAATGAAAGGCACAATTTTATAGTCAGCATCGAGTTGACAGACTCTCTGAAAGAAGAAATGTGGTAGAGTCCTATGCCAGCTTCCTGACCTGTGGTCTGTTTGAGTCCCTTGGTGTGGTTGCCCTGATAATCCAGCTCATTGAGGATTTCCCTTGCTTTGGTTATCCCTTTTTACCATAAATAAATCTCAAACATATAATATGGAGTGGTCGAAATCAAACGGATATTCTGTTTCTTGTTGGTGCAGTTGAGTGACAGCCTTGTTCTGGGTTGTGCTGGCTGTCCACCCTATGAAATTCACTGAGCTGTGCCCTTGCAATATATTCCCTTGTTTTTTTCAGTTTTATTTCATTGGGGCTCTTACAACTGTTATCACAATCTATACACATATCCATTGTATCAAACACATCAATACATCTGTTGTCATCATCTTTTTCAAAACATTTCTTTCTACTTGAGCCCTTGGTATTAGTACCTCATTTTCCCTCCCTCCTCTTCTTTCCCTCCCCCCTATCCCCTTGATAATTTATATATAATTTTTTTTAATGTTTTACACTGGCCACAGTCTCCTTTCACTCACTTTTCTGCTGTCTTTCCCCCTGAGAGGGGGGCCATACATTGATTATTGTGATTGGTTCTCCCTTACTCCCCCCTTTCCCTTACCCTCCTAGTATTGATGCTCCCTTTTTGGTCTTGAGGGGTTTATCTGTTCTGAATGTCCTATGTTGCAAGCTCTTATCTGTACCAGTGTACATATTCTGGTCTAGCCAGATTTGTAAGATAGAATTGGGGTCATGATAGTGGAAGGGGAAGAAGCATTAAAGAACTAGAGGAAGGTTGTGTGTTTTGTCTGTGCTATACTGCACCCTGACTGGCTCATCAATTCCTTGTGGCCCTTCTGACAGGGGATGTTCAATTGACTACTGATGGGCTTTGGGTCTCCACTCTGCCTTCCTGCTCATTCCCAATGATATAATTTTTCTTTGTTTGTTTGTTTTGTTTTGTTTTGGGTCTTTGATGCTGGATACCTGGTCCCATTGAAACCTCATGATCACACAGGCTGGTGTACTTCTTTCATATGGACTTAGTTGCTTCTCAGCTAGATGGCTGTGTGCTTATCTTCAAGCATTTAAGGCCCCAGATGCTATATCTTTTGATAACTGGGCCCCATCAGTTTTCTTCTCCATATTTGCTTATGCACCCATTTTGTCTACAGAGATCATGTCAGGGAAATTGAACATCAGAGTGCCATGTTAGTAAAACAAATTGTTCTTGAATTGAGGGAGTACTTGAGTGGAGGCCCAATGTCCATCTGCTGCCATAACACTTTATAAATACATGTACATATATTTATTCCCCTGTCATTATATATAAATGTATTTGCATATATACATGCATGTATTTAGACCTCTATAAACGTCCTTTGCCTCCCAGTTCTTTCCTCTATTTCCTTTTACTTTCCTCCTGTCCCAGTATCATGTTTGGCCTTCATTCAGGTTTTGGTAATTCCTCTAGTCTACATTGCCCTTGATCACACCTCACCAAGCATCCTATGCCCTCCTTGCCATCAATTTTAGATCACTTATTCTTCCCTTGTCCCTGGATTTGTTGGCAACCCCTTTCTTTTCACCCATCTGTCCCTCACCTGTGTCCCCGCGGAACTGTTGGTCCTGTTGTTCTCCCTTCTGATTGTCCATCCCGTCTATCTCATCCAGATAAACATGCATAGACAATAATATGTGCAAAAACAAAGCAAAGCAAAACATAACACAAAAGGAGACAAAAAATAAATCAACAACAGTTAATACAACACAACCAAAAAAGCAAGCAAGCAAGCAACAAGGAAAGACAACAGCAAAAACTGAAAAGCCCTTAAACAGATCCAGGTCTGTTCCCTTTTTGCATGAATTTTCATGCAAAGAATTATATCTCCCCCATGTATAAGTCAAAGACCTGGCTCCTCTAGGTCTGAATGTATCCTTGATTAGGGAAGCAGGGTCATTCTTTGAAGATGCTCTAATGAAGACATGCAGGAAACGAGTGGATTCTAGTCCTAATCCCTTCTGAGACGTATCTTCTGAAAGGACCGGGACAAAGAGTTTCCTAGAGGAAGATGTCGGGATGTGTGGACCTGTCTACCAGCCAGCACACCTGGACTTTCCAAAATTAGAAAAAAACTAGGGAAATCCTGCCCCTCGAACTGAGAGAGCAGCGGCTCCAAAGACCCCTGGATGTGGAAGTCTAGCCTTTAGAACGCTGAGAAAATAAATGCCTTGTCATTACAGATACGCACTGTGTGGTATTTGATTCTGGTAGATCTTGGAGACTGTGGAAATTTTATTCTCTATGAGTGTGCATGCTATTTTAAAAGATGCAGCCTATATAGATCTCTGTATGTTTCATTGGCATTTATTTTAGAATCAATATAAAAGTGGTTGCCATTCTAAGAGTGTCCCAGTTTTACAAATTCCATACCCAAGATGTGGTGTGAGGGAGGAAAGCTATAGGCAAGGCTTCCACTAAACTCAAAAATACCTTAAATTCCCAAGCAGTCTAGCTTGCCAAATAACTGTCTTCTCAGGTTCTAAAACTAATAAATCTCTTTATTCTGAAACACTGGCATTAAGCCTTTAAGTAATTGAACAAGAGCTCCCCTTCTGTTTTTGTATGTTTGTTTTTTTGAAGACATTTAATTTAATGTTTTTTAATTTATTTGATTTTAAATGTTATTATTTTTAAATTGTGCATTGATTCAGGAGTTATACTTCAGACTGTTAACTCCACATTCAGCAGATCAAACCATTCATGAACCTCCTCCTCTTCTTTGCTGCCCCTCCCTCCTGCTCTGCTTTCTTGTGGTCCTCCACCCTCGCTTGCCTTGAACGGGTAAGGGAGAACCTCCAAATTGAAGGCACAGACAGAGAAAAGAACTCAATGAATGCGTCGAAGGTGTTTATTTCTATAGGAAATAATCTGAGGGCATCGATTACTCATTGAACAGCATCGGTTTTGTATTTGACAGAAGCATGAAGTCTCCCGTTTAAGAGAGGTTCTATATTAAACAGGAGGAAGCCAGCTCGTTCCAGCAGACTGGGATTTGGCGATGCAGCACTTTTGCAGCATGGAGCCAGCCTCAGCATGCTGTGAACATATTCATAGCAGCCTCCTGAAAGTCCCAGGGCTGCTGGGCCAGCAGCTGCTCGCTACCAGTGCCTGTTATTACAGAGCAATCTTTTTTCAGTTCTCCATACAATCTTTTTATAGCATGGGGTTCCACTGCCACCAGGGCTTGCCGCCACCAAGAGACTGATTGAGCAAGGAGCTACTGAACATAAATAGTGCCTAGTTAAGTGGACACTTTGTATACACATAGATATCAGTAAAGCAGGGTTGCTGGAACCTACATATCTACAAATTCATGGCCAATATACCTAAACTATGTGAATGAATCAGAGAATTTATGTTAAACACGTTAACAATAAACATGATGATCTTAAAAACAAGGCATCTTAAAGCCTGTTAATAGTCCAAGCTCTGTTTGTTGACCTTTAGGAGTGTTTTCCCACTGAGTCTGATGGGGTGCCCGGTCTTGGTCCCAAAGTCCATCCTTTATACTCCCTCAGGAGCCCCTTGCTCTGCTTCCCCCGCCACTCAATTGCATGCACCCAATGTTTTGCCTCAGTGTGGTG
>NW_022111373.1:134802389-134817433 GCF_000313985.2 Echinops telfairi
CAAACCTGGCTAGACCAGAGGATGTACAGCGGTACAGATGGGAACTGTAAAAACAGGGAATACAGGACAGAATACAACCCCTCAGGACCATTGGTGGGAGTGGCTATACCGGGAGGGAAGGGGGGTAGAAAGGGGGAACCTGTCCCAGGGATCTACATATAACCTCCTCCCGGGGGGATGGGCAACAGAGAAGTGAATGAAGGGAGACACTGGGCAGTGTAAGATAAGATAAAATAATAATTTATAAATTATGAAGGGTTCATGGGGGAGGGGTGACCAGGGAAGGAGGGGGAGGGGGGAAAGGAAAATGAGCTGATTCCAGGAACCCATGTGGAAAGCGAGTTTGGAGAATGTTGAAGGCAACGAATGTATGTGTGCTTTACACAATTGATGTATGTGTGGATTGTGATGAGTTGTATGGGCCCCAATAAAATGATTTAAAAAAAGGCATCTTAACTTTAAAGCATGCTGGGTCACACGCTTGGTGTATAGATAGTATTTCAATGATCTATGATAGCTTTCTTGGAGAGAGTATGTTTAGTAAATACAAAAGGCATTCAAAAAGTTCCTGGGGAAAAAGTCCATTGTATTTTCATTCCATTTTCCTGTGAACGTGCTGAAGCTGCTTTGAATTAGACTAAGATGATATGACAATTGTAGTCATGGAGAGTTCATAGGAACAGATGCCAAGAAATACTGCTGTACACTGAACGTAGGCAGTCATATATACAAAATAGCGATGATAGCTCTTCCTCACTCATTATTTCAGATTTATTCAGACAGCACAAGCAATTCGGCATGTGAAGGCCCTTAATGTCTTCTAAATGACAAGAGGAAAGGTGTGAATATGTAGCTCTAACAAGGACTGTCTTCTATTCCTTTTGGATAAATATCTGTATTTATATTTTGAGGACAATTTCAATGACCAACCTATAAAAGTAACTACATTTGAACTTTTAAAAACAATTTAAAGCTTAGGGATATTGTCTGTTGTTGTTGTTTTGCTTTGTGCACATTAATTGTGTGTGTTTTAGTACAGCTTGTCCTTTGTATTCATCAGGTTTGAGCAGCTCCGCTTGCATAAACTCCTGTTTTCGTGTTGTCTGTATTTCAGGATCTGGACAATATTTCAATTCTATCATCTCACAAATGTGCTCTTAAAAGATTCTCTTTAAAAATCTGCCCATCTGATTTTTTTCCCTCAGCGTGTTTCCTTAACTCCAGATGTTAGTTTTTAACCCACACGTAAGACCCCAACCTCTTGTTCTTTTTCTACAGCCCTGCATGTATACGTACTTCCAGGCGTTCCAGAATGTTCTAGGTGGAACTGGCATTTTTACACCGAGCCTCTAGGAGCATGTTAAGCCTCCTGCTCACACACAGCGAGAGAAATAAGGGTGTGTGGTGGGGCGGGGGGTGTAATTCTTTTCTTTTCCCAAAATGGATATCCATTCCAGACCTGCGTGTGCCTACATTCTCCCCGCCGAAGCTGCTTGTGCATGACTTGGAGATGTAATTTAATTTTTTAATTAAACCTTCATTTCTATTTAATTGCACACTACACCTTCTTCAGCGCTGCAGCATAATGAGAAGGAAGCCATTTCCAACGTGCTGAAAGGTCTCGCACTGCGAGCAAGCCGAGCTAGTTTCCATAGTAACTGGCAGACCACCCTCTATTTATCCCAAATAAATGACATATCAAAACTGCAGCTATAATATCGGGGGAAATCTACAAATACCTCTACTACCGTGGTTTCTGCACAATGTACCCTGACGAGGGGCAAAAGATAAGCTTTCAAAATGGAACCCAGGGCTTCAGAGTCCGCTCTGCGGTGCCCTTGACTTCCCAATCCTACTAGAATGCCCTTGGGTGAGAAAGTAAACCAGAAGGATTTCCTTTCATGATGTTAGCTACTTTACACTGCAAACGAGATTCGTTTGCCCCGCCCCCCCAAGATGCAAATCAAATGCCAAATTACCTCATCTAATAGCTGCGGCTGCTAGACACCGTCGACAGGATTATTGATTTAGAAACCCAGCATCTGCCAAATGCAGACCTGACCTATTAAGCTAAACAAAGGCAGTGAGGCTCAGCTGGACTCTCTGTCCGTCGACATCATGCTTTCAGCTTAATGCGATCCGTCCCATTCAGGAAAGGTGCACAGAGGCGAGCATCCGGCGTGATTATCAATTGGCTGAGTGCAATCCCTATACTCTCTCATACAAGCACACAATGCGCTTGTCTTGTGTGTGCACGTGCGTACCTGTGTCTGCAACCCTTCTTGGGCGAAAATCAGCAAAAAGGTGCTTGAGAGAAAGAGAAAGTATACCTGCCTTTGTAAAGCCACTCACAGAATGCAGCGGTTAGGAAAAACGAAGCATATATTTCAAGACAGATTCATGATATAAGCATTTATCACTTTCTCATAAAACACGACTTTTTATAGCCAAAAAGTACTAGGATATTGATCCATGAAATCGCTTAAGAATATGTTTAATGATGCACCTAGGCATAGGTCTCTGGCAGTGCTGTGGGTTAAGCACTTGCTTGCTAACTAAAATGCTAACGTTGGGACTCACCGATTTCTCCACCGAAGATGTGGGTGTAAGATCACTGTCTCAGGAGCCCTCTGGGGCAGTTCTACTCGGCCCCATGACGTTGCTATGATTCCAGATACATAGTTGCTATGGGCTTGAAGACAACAAATTTGGACTGTGTGTGTGTTTGTTCTTTTCAGTTTTAGAACATTGTATTCATTCTTGTCCTCATCCTTTTAAGACCCCATTTCCCCCCAAACTCTCCTTCCATACCCCAAGGAACCATTAATCCAGTTGACTGTCTCTATAGCTTTAATCTGTTTGTTTTGTTTAATTTTTTTATAAATCAGCATAAATAACTCAGTTGAGATTGTTTATGATCAGTAATCACATACCACCCCCCCCCAAAGGCTATATTTTTAAAACCCAATTCTAGTGCACAGAGACTTGATCTTATATGGCTTTCCAATGCTGTAATGTTTACAGGAGCAGCAAAGCAGTAGCTTTCTCTCCTGGACCAGCTTGTGGGTTTGAACCAACCCTCTTGAAGTGAGCAGTGCCGATAGTGCCACCAGAGAATAAAACCAAATTCACTCCCAGTAAGTTGATGCCCCCTCATAGTGATCATATAGAACAGGGTAGAAGTGCTCTAGTGCATTTCTGAGACTGTGGATCTTTATAGGAACAGAAGGCCTCAGATTTCTCCCTCAGCGTAGCTAGTGGTTTTGAACTGCTGACCTTGTGGTTAGCATCCCAACCTGTAACCACTATGCCACCAAGGCTCCTCCAACAGTGCCACCAGAGCCCCACATTTTAGCCATTGGAAAGTTATAGTTATTAACTCATATACACCACAGACACACTTGGATAGCCATTCTTATCATCTATATCAGAGGCTAATGGCCTGTAGACTCTAGAGATCAGGATACATCTTAGCCCGGGCCTACTTGGACACTGACAACACGGTCCCAGACTGTGCCAGTCCTTGTTCAGCCCACTGGAGTATGTGTGCAAATCTGGTCTTCATGCATGTCGGCAGACTGATGAGGAAACTCATTTCACCAATGGGACGCTGCTCCTTTGCAGTTTTTCAACATTCATTTTTTTCTCTTTCTGATCCTTAGTGTTATGGTCACAGCAATAAATAAAGGTCAGGAAAACTGTAATCATTAATTTTGAGATTCTTTAAAAGATAATCATTCAAAATCATAACTATGTACCCCTCAAAAGTTTTCTTACGAAACACGGCTCAGAAACAAAACCCTCCTCTTAAAATGGGCATATCACGCCAAAGTCAACAATAGGCCGATTTAAACACATAGTTAGCATGCTCTCTCACAAGGACACAGAAAAATATCAACTATATGCGAATTTATATTAACTATTAATATATTACTAAAATCATGGGCTTAAATGCAATTGAAATAGAATCAATAAATCAAAACACAAACCAAATCCATGACTGTTGAGCAGATACCAACTCACAGTAAGCCTATAGGACAGAGCAGAACTGCTCCCCAGGGATTTGAAGGCTGTCACCCATGACTGAAGTAGACCATCACCACTCTCTTCTGGGGACCACCTGGTGGGTTTGAACTAGTGAAATTGTCCTTAGCAGCAAGGTGCTTCATCATGACAGCACCTCGTCTCTGTAGTTAAATCAAGCTGGTGTGTAATTGACTAAAAACAGTGTCATAATACAATACCCACATTGAGGGAAAACCTGAATGAATCTCTCTCTTCATAATGGTGTGCTGCTCAAATACATAAAATTTTAATGAAAATAGATATAAAATCCTGGGAATTAAAACTTTACAAAAGAAAAATGACCTTTGAGATGTCTGTTTTTAGTGACTTTAAAAGTTAACCATACAAACAGGATCACAAAAGGCTTATTTAATTGACACAAAGCCGAAGCTTTGGGTGGTCAAAGAAGATTGAGATGTAGTTCTTGCTCACCCAAGTAGCTTGTTTTACTTGGGCAAGCTCTTTTACTTCTCAACAGTAGCTCCTGTACACCTCATTATAATTCAATATTAATTCATTTTCATTCTGTTCATCATAGCAGATGCAGTTCTTACACATATTCCCACTGACTCTAATGATGAGAGACCTTGAATGTGACCTTTTCAATTCTGTCTGCATGAGTAACTTCAAAACTCATTAACAAATATACATACAGAAGGTAAATTTTGGGTCGGTTTTTGCAACCTGTTCATGGCCAGAATTTTATATCTATTTCCAATAAATTTGACATATTTTAATAACTAGGTCAGATGTCAAAAATTAAAGGAGATGGTACTCCTGAATCAACTCATAGCAACACTATAGGACAGGATAGATCTGCCCCCTGGGTATTTCTGAGAATGTAATTCTTTTTGAAAATAGACAGCCTCTTCTTTCTCCCTGGGAGGTTGGGGGTTGGTGGGGAGTTTCAAACTGTGGGCATTTTGATTAGCAGCCCAATGAGTAACCATTAGGTCCCCCAGACAGCTATGAGTCAGAATCACCCCTTAAAACAGTGTGTAGATGCTTCTGATGTCTTCCCAGGAAGACTTCCTAATACTAGCCCCAAGCTTAGGGGCCCAATGACACATTCACTTATGCTCTGATGGCTAGAAATTAATGGGTTCCTTCTACCCTCTCAGGATGCCTGTCGTAAGCTCAGGGTCTCCACCTCCATGACCCTCACCCCCCTTTTAACAACCTGCTTTGGATTTCATAGTGTGCCTTCATGACTCACATCACTTCAAAAACACTACACTCAAGAATTTACCATTTTATTGTAGCAAAAATGATACAAATCAGAAGCCAAATAAGGTGATATCTGGTACAGTTTCAACAAAAATAATTTAATTTAGAAAGATTCATACAAGGCTGACCCCAAAGAAATGGGAATTAAAAATCTCCCAAATGTCCAATGTGTCCAAAATATCATACCACTCCATTTTGTTCTGACAGCGACTACCACTGCTCCTCTCAGCTTTATATTCTTCTCTTCTGGGGGTTCTGAAGGTCACAGCAAAGTCTGACAGAATTCACAAGCCATCAAGGAAATTGCTTGCATGGTGGTGGAGGATGAAAAAGTGCAAATCCAAAATTCAGATTTCCATCTGGAGTATAATACTCATTCACACTTGGGTGTTTGACTCCCAAGGCTGCAGAAACTCAGGTCAGGCAATGGACAGGTGGAGGCAATCCGTAAGCAAGATACACAGGAAGAGTGCAAACGTTAGCAAAGTTGCTCAGTGCAAATCAAAATGGCCACCCAAGTCATGGGCTATTAGTTTCCTTAGGGTAGTAAATAGCCTCTGATTGTCTTTGTCACTACAAGACTCAACAACAGTCTATTGAGTAAGCTCATAAAAAAGCCGGGTAGCCTAGATGGCAGGCATCGTAGCTATGTCCAGAGTTTTGATGGAGATTTGGCTTTCATCCTCTGATGTCAAAAGGTTAGGTAGAGGACAAGGTGATCACTTCTGGGTATCTGAGGCAGGCTAAGTTTACTTTCAGCTCATTCCATAACTCAGCCTCCTGTGTTTCTCCATTAAGCAGGCAGATGGCAGTTTGCTATTAAGGGAGCAGCTGAAAAACAGAGGTTAGTTTATTTTACCATAGATGTCAAAAATGACGGCTGCCCTTCAGACCTTAGGTCCAAGGAAACATATGGTAGTGACTTGAATTACACCCTCTAGTAAAGTGCAGACTCAAAATGTAACTCGAATCCTGCCTCATAGTGTTGACAGATAACTCACTGACAAAAGGAATTTTTACCACCAGTGTAAAGGCTAGGCATTGCAGTATATCACAAAATAAAGGATTACAATCCTAGTGTCATGGTTATGTGTTAGGTGGATAACTGCGAGGCCAGCAGTTTGAAACCACCAGTCCCCGTTCTGCAGGAGTCAGATGAGGCTTTCTACCACTGTGATGAGTTACAGTGTTGGAAACCCACAGGGACAGTTCTAGCCTTTCCTATCGGGTTGCTCTCATAGGAATTGACTTGATTGCAGTCAGTTTGAGATTTTTTTCAGTGGAGGGACTCTCAGGACCAGGGTGACAGTGGCGATACCAGGAGGGAAAGGGGGTGAAGAAAGGGGGAATGGATCACAGGGAGCTACATATAACCTCCTCTCTGGGGGACGGGCAGCAGAAGGGTGGGTGAAGGGAGACACCAGACAGTGTAATATAAGATACAATAATAATTTATAAATTATTAAGGGTGCATGGGGGAGAGGGGAGGAGGAAGGGAAGGAGAGGGGCGAAAAAAGGAAAATGAGCTGATTCCGGGAACCCAAAAGGCAAGCGAATTTTGGGAATAATGAGGGCAACAAATGTATAGATGTGTTTTATACAATTGATCTATGTATTGTGATGAATTGTATGAACCTCAATAAATTGATTTTTTTAAAATAAATAAATAAAAAGAAAAAGAAAAAAGGCACTGGCTCTTTTGTACTTAAAGGATTAACTTACTCCTCCTAATAATTTCCCTAATAGGGAACAGTGAAATTTCTTAATAAGTCCCTTCTACTCAAGTCTCTATAACTCCCACCAAGTAATTGGGAGGAGCTATGCAAATAGTCATGTGTAACACTAATAGAAGGGATTGAACCATTTTCCTTACCACTCCCCTGGCTGTAATGAAGAATTATCTTTGAAGCAGGAGCAGGAAAGGGAAATCTTGAGGGACGTGGTAGAGCATGTCCGCTGTCTGCAGAAGTGGAGACCGCCAAGACCAGATGCACCATCGACTGTGGCACAGAGACACAGAAGCAGCACCAAGAGTATGGGGTACCTTCTCATCCTGTCTGAGACTAAGAAATTTGATAAAGAAGGATGACCTTAGACATTTGTCTGACCCCTCCATGTGTCAGTTCAGAAGCCACAAACAGTCAGATACAGCTCTCAATTGATACTTATTGAAACTTGTTGAAACCACTCATTAACAATTGTCCCTCAGCGTGGCAAATGTCCTATGGTGGTTCCTTACGGAGCAACCACTCAGGCCTTCTGTAAGTGTCCATGGGATCTGGTAATCATCTTCAAAGGTTTATCTCATATTCCCCCTTCCCGGGTCCTAATAAAATTTAACTGAGCGATTATTTCCTTGCCCTGAGTATTCTTAAGGCATAAAAATAATGTTAAATCCTCCCCACAGGCAGGAGAAAAGAAAAAAATAGTGAAAACAACAAGGAAGTACAAATTTTATACAGACATACAGATGTGTATATTTTTAAATACATAAATATATAAAGATGGATGTAGTTATCGATGTATGTGTATGTATGTACATACAATAAGGAAGCAGATGGACTATGGGCCTCTACTTAAATTCTATCTCAATATAAGAACAGTTTGTGTTAATAATATGTTTGTGTTAATAATATGGCAATGTATGATGCTCACCTTCCTGACATGATTGCCAAAGACAAAATGGATGCACAAGCAAATGTGGTGAAAAAGCTGATGGTGCCCGGCTATTAAAAGACATAGTATCTGGGGTCTTGAAGGCCTGAAGTTAAAAAAGCGGCCTTTTAGCAAGAAGCAATGAAGCCCACATGGAAGAAGCACGCTAGCCTGTGTGTTCATGAGGTGTCAAAGAGAAGAGGTATCAGAAGTTTTAAAACAAACTATAAAATTGACATGAAGGAGCACAGGTAAAGTGGAGACTAAAGCCCACCTGTAAGATAATTGGGCAGGCCCTCACAGAAGGGCCACACGGAAGGGGCTATGTATCCAGGGTGCAGTAGAGCACCGATGAGACCCATAACTATCCTCTACTTCTTTAACTCTATGGCATTAGTTTTACCTCACTAATCTTGCTAGACTGCAATATGAACATTGGTGCAATTAAGGTAATTCGATTAATGAAATCCAAGATAGATAACCTCTCAGAAACAGTCATGGGAGTAAAGATTCTCTGTGGGTATGGAAAGAGAGGGAGAGGGGAGAGAGAACTGATAGCAGCAATGACTGTATAACCCCTTTCAAGGGAAACCAGCATCTAAATTTTAGGTAAACGGATACATTTGATGATTTAAGTTATGGCAAAAACCAATAATAATAATATATAATATATTAAGGGTTCAGGGGGGTGCTAGGGTGGGGAGGGAGGGGATAAATGGGAGCTGATATAAAGGAGTTGAAGAAGAAAGAAATGTATTGAAAATGATAATGGCAGCCATTTTACAACTATGTTTGATCTAATGGAACTATGGATTGTAATGACATAATAAAATGTTAAAAAAGAAAATCATTCCCAGAGTACTCATTTTGGTATAATCAGCTACTACTTCTTCTTTATCCCATTTCTCATTTGTCTTCATCCTAGCAGGCTTTTACTGGTCAGCAGAGAGCTGCACATAGGACACTGTCATGACAGTGAGTTTCCATTTGTATTTACTTTTCATCATAGATAATTATTTTCAGCTCTTTAATTTCTCCATCTATTTGACCACACAATCTAAAATACGGTGTTTACATTCATTAAAAGGGTTTTAGACATGATTCTGTTGAGGAGGTGCAGGGCATTATGCGTCATCCTCACCTACTTGCTTCTGACTCACAGCAACTATAGAGAGAGTTTCTAAGACTGGAACGTGTGTGTGACCCCAGCCATGGTATTTTCCATGGTCTCATACGCATGTATGTAAGTTGGACATTGGGTAAGAAAGACTGAAGAAGACTCTATGGTAGTCAAGAATATTAAAAGTTCCACGGACTGCCAAAAGAACCAGCAAATCTGTCTTGGAAGAAGTATGACAGGAATGTTCCTAAGAGGTAAGAGTTGTGTGACCTTATTGCACATACTTAGAACATGTTATCAGGAGAGATCAGTCCCTGGAGAAGCACGTCATGCTTGGTAGAATAAAGGAATAGCAAAAGAGAGGCAGGTCCTCAAGGAGATGGGTTGACACTGTGGCTGCAATCATGGGCTCAAGCATAGGAACGATGGTGAGGATGGGCAGGACTGAGCAGCATTTCATTTAGCTGTTCATAGGGTTACTATGAAGCAGAACAGCCTGGATGGCACCGCGTAGCAACAACATCAGGAGAGATCAGTTCTTAGAGAAAGCTATCATAGGTAGATGTACGCAAAGTTAGATAGAAAGTTAGATACAGATACAGATAAAGATAAATAGATACAGATATATGTTTTATTTGGAAATATACATAGATACACACACAAATATGAATCAATTGCCATTCATGAGGTAGTTAGTTTATTGTGCCAACCTGGCCAGTAAACACACGTGGGGTTAATTGAAGGGCAGAGGGATAAATGGCTTGGTGAACCTCGCCTTTCGAGTTCTCGCGTCTCTTGCTTTCTGATAGTCGGACCAGAGTGCAGCTTCCTTAGCCAGTTCCCTGTTTCCACTGGCAAGGTTCATTTCCTGCAAAACATTCCTGAGGAGAAACCACATGGACCTACCCCGATGCAGCCTTGGGTGCTGAAGCAGCCATGTGAAAATCCCTGCCAGCGCTGAGATGCTTACACATCCACTGACTCGGCTTTCCTCCTGCCGTTGGCATCATTGCATGCGTTTTGTGAGATTGAGGAGGACTTTGTAGATTGGTGTCGGACATCGGGGCTAATGTTGGACTTGCGGTCTTGGGCAGCACTGGGTTGGGGTGTTTTCTTGATGTGCACTTACCCTTTATATAAAACTATCTCTTGTACATATGAGATTCTGTGGATTTGTTTCTCTAATGTATCCAGACTAACAAAATTCATGATTTAAAAAAAATCTCTCTGACACCAAGTCAATTCTATAAAATTGACCCCCATAGCAACCCTGTAAAACAGAGTACACTTTGCCTGTAGGTTCCTAAGATTGCAAATCTGTACATGAGCAGAAAACATCATCTTTCCTTCATGAAGCAGCTAGTGGCTTCAAACTACTGACCTTGCAGTTAGCAACCCATCATGTTTCCCACTGTGCCAGTCAGGCAGCTCAACATCCAGAATGCATTCTGTGAAATAGGTGTGGGGTGATTTCGACATTGTGTAAAGGCCTCTGTTAGAAAGCCACATGGTTCACAGTTATATTGATCTGTGTAAAGCTACGTGACCTGGCTTTGGGTTAGATAGCTCCCCCTTTAGACATCTGAAGAGGCTGGTTTTCCAGCTTACATCTATCTGTGGTTTCCATCTTTCCTAATCCAGCTGAAAGGTTAATTCACGAGTGATTAGCTTCCCAAGGAGTGAGGGGAAAGTGGGTCAAGGGGGCCACATGAGCCAGGATTGGGAAACATGCATTTCTATTGGTATTCTATAAGAGAACACTTGGTGAAATATGAGACCAAGTCTTGAGAACTGAGGGGGGCTGGGGTCGGGAGCTGGGGCCTGAATCCTCCATGCTACATACAGACCAGGTGACTTCCCAGTCGTGCATAGCCGCTAGGCAAAAGTGGGGACCAGACATCAAAATAAGGATCTGTGGTCTTTGATCTTGTACTCAGATACTTGGGTCCCATGGCCCATGGGTGAATATCCAATCCATTACCCAAAGAGAACTTAAGCAATATATAGATATACATATGTATATTCCTATGCAGATACATATACTTCACTACCATTACAGCATCATAGTGATCCTGCAGGACAGTATAGAACCGCCCCTGAGAGTTTCTGAGACTGTACCTGTTTGCAGGAGTAGAAAGCCCAGTCTTACCCGCAAGGAACATCTGGTGGTTTTGAAATGCTCACCTTGCCATTTGCAGCCCAACCCATAATGACCATTCCACCAGAGCTCCTATGTGTGTGTAATTACATATACACATATAAATATCTATTTATGGTATACTACTTTATTATATATATTTATTATAGATGTTGTTTTATCTTTCTGCAGAATTCTGCAATCAATAGGCTTGATAACATAAATTATTGATGGCTGTATCTTTCACTTACTTTATAGTTTGCTGCTGTGGGGTCTTTCATGGTGTCCCTGGTGAATGGGGTTCCTAAGAGACAGATTCCATGGCAGTTCAAAGCAAAGTTATTGACAGCATTTTATATCTAACTGAACTTTGCAAAATATCATTATACATTTCATTCCTAAATGTGGTCCTTTAAAAGTGATAGGAATATGTGTTCTATAGCACCGGGCGGTGAGGGGAGGGGGTTAATCTACCAATTTAGAATTCAGAACTAAAAAAATAAAATAAAACGATTTGAATTCTTGCATGTTTTAATTGATTCTGAAAATTGAGATTGTGCCTCTTCATCACAGAAACACAAAGTCACTTCCTGGAGAATATGATGGAATAACGATTTAATCTTGGCCTCATTTGTACAACTCCTTTTGTTTGATTTCAGTACCACTTTAAAATTTAGCTTTGGGAAGTTCTTTTAAATTTTATAGCACATTTCAGTGTATGAATATTCAAGCAGATTCTGATGCCTTATTTAAAGAAATAATGGTTAAGCCTGAATGCAATGCAGTGAAAAAACCAAAGCTCCCTCAGTTAAGAAGAGTGACCCTAAGGAGTTGACAAGGTAGTAAAGAAGATTTTCAGCAGTCCTGGTGGCAGAGTTGTGCACACATTGACTTGGTCAACAAGGTCACAGGGTGACAAGAGTCAGCAGTTTGAAACCACCAGCTGCTCCAAGAGAGAAGGATGAGGCTTTCTACTCCAGGAAAGAGTCGCCGTCTTCACCACGGCAACAAGTCTGTGCCATCCTATAGGACAGCTATGAGTGAGAATTGATTAGATATCAATGGGGTTTTGTTGTTGTTTTGTTGCTGAGGAAAATTTTATAGTGGTAGCACCATAATGTATGAAGGTAAGTAAAAAATATTGCTATAGCTCTCCAGTTCATATATATATGGATTTATTCCAAACAAAACATGTTAGACTAGGTCCCATCAGTGGATTTTTAAGAAAATTTCAAACTGCTTTGGTGAGGACAGACTAGGAAACTTGTCTGAAAAAATGTTTATTCAACCTCCTCCCCACCACGTCCCCACAACAATGTACTTTCTTTTTCTTTGAGGCTAGCAAGGATTGCCCCATAAGAATGTCAGTGTGAAACCTCACCGTGTCCACCCAACAGCCCTAATCTTGACCTATCAGACTTCAAAACTCAAAGAACCTTCCACAGGAGCATGATCTGAGTCCTCAGGGGATGTAAATCAAAGAGCACAGAATTGTGCAGAGAAGGATTAACAATGATAGAAACATTTCCTTCAGAAGTGTACTATAGACCTTGGTAGAGAGCATACTGAGAAACAATAGTTTTTCATTTTGATAATTTGTTTAGTAAAAGCTTTATGATCTTGTCCCAGTTCTTTGTCATGTACCCTCAGAGAGCCAGGGGAATAGCCCACATTTTGTCTTATGGCACAAAGCTCCTCTTCCATCTCGACCCCTGTTCCCCCAACTTGTTTCCTTGGACATTCTATTTGTCAGGCTTAAAAAATTAAAACAACTGAACTCACTGCCATTTATGTGAAGTAAACTCATAGCAAACCTGTAATACAGTGGAAAGCTTCCCCTTGGGGTGTCCAAGAATATAAGAGTACCCAGCTTCATCATTCTCACACAAAACAGTCAGTGGATTAGATCAGATGACCTTGTGTTAGCAACTCACTTTTCAGTCTCTGACACCTCTTATCATTGGTGTGATACGGCTTCTACGACACTATGTTGTAGCTTCCCGGTTATTTATTAATCTGTCCATTAAACATAATCTTTTAAAATTCAGAGATCAAATTGTACCCACCACCCACTTGTTATGTGATGGATTGCCACAAGCAGGTTGTCTGTTACTTAGAAACCAGGAAACATCACAGAAGCTCAATAAATAAAATTTGACTGAAGTTCATAGTAAGCAAAATGATTTGGGCTGAGGAAGCGGGAGATAACAGACACTGGAGAATCAGAAAAAGCCTCGTGGCAGAAAGTGGTATCGGATGAACCATTGATGGGATAAAATTCTAGAAAAGTGGATGGAGAGAAAAGACTGAGCCAAGATAGATACTTGGGAAGGGATTTGTTAAGAAAGAAGAATTACTTATATCTATCTACAATAGCAAGAGGAAAGTTTACCAAAAAGAAGACTGAGATTAGGCTCTAGAAAGCCTTGAACTTTCAGAGTCAGGATTCGTTTGACAGGACCTGTACTGATTGTGTTTTTGCGTGGTGTGAGCAAATTTTGAAGCAAAGTCACTAATCAACACCCAATAAAGTGCCTTGTCCATATTAGAAACTCAATCTATTTTTGATGAGCAATATATAAATTAATCAACTGTGCTTCAGCACAAGAGTTATGAAATATTTTAGAATGGGAGAGGGAACTCAAGAGATTATTAGCAATAATCAATGAGATTTTTTTCTTAAACTAATAGCTGAATTAACTTCATCACTTTCCATGCTATGACATTCAATTCAATTCCCAACTCAAAGGATTCCCAATAAGAATACATTACTGGCCTTGAAAAGATAAGGATCTAATAGTAAAAAAATCCACCTTCATGGAGATACTTATACTCTACCTGGTTTGGACCAGGTAATCTCTATTCAATAGGAATGTCTTTAGTTGATTAGCTGCATTATTATCTTATGTGACAATGCAGTACTTACACATAAAAATGAATCAATTGTTCATACTGCTTGTTCCTTTGTTTCCTATTCTCAAAAAATAATATCTCTTTAGCATATTTTCATAACAAGTTGGTAAAATAATAGTTACCCTTGGTAGGGTAGAGGTTATGCGTTAGGCTGCTAACAACAAGGTCAGCAGTTTGAAATCACCAGCCACTTTGCGGGAGAAAGACAAGATTTTCTGGTCCCATAAAGAGTTAGTCTCAGAAACCCACAGGGCAGTGAGTTTCTAAGCTGTTCTATAGGGTCATCAAGGGTCGGAAATCGATTTGATAGCAGTGAGGGTTTTTAAATTATACATTTAACTGCCACTTGTAATATTTGATAGCCAGTAGCTTTCCTTTTATTATTCATTTATCTTTGGAATATTTTCAAACCAGTTGAACCAGGACGGAAATCATTTATCACTTCAAGGCTGATGAAGGGGGGAAACTGTTTCCTTTCATTGTTTGTGCTTGTTAGGCATCATCAAGTCTGTTCTGACTCATCACCAGTTTACATACAACCGCAGCAGACACTTTCAGTACTATGCCAGCCTCACAATTGTTATTATGTTCGAGCCCATTCCTGAAGTCTCTTTGTCAGTCCTGTGTCATTCCATCTCATTGAGGGTCTGTCTCCCTCTTTTGCACTGACCTTCGACTGAACCAAGCAGGATGTCTTTTTCCGGAGACCAGAACATGTCTGAAGTATGTATGCCTCTGATTTTTTTTTAGAAGATTAAAGACATATTTATTTATATTCCGCAGGATTAAATACATGGAAAGTGGCTCTCTGTGGGAGCAGTTTGTCCCACATTATAAAGATATCCTCAATAAGGGGGCAGGGCCAACTTTGACCAAGGCAAAGGAAGATGATGGGAGATGTAAAAGAGTTACAGATAACAATGGTAA
>NW_022111373.1:134817787-134819463 GCF_000313985.2 Echinops telfairi
AGATTACAACTCAAGATAAAGAAAATGGAAATGCTCACTATTGGACCAGTAGGTAACATCATGACAAATGGAGAAAAGATTGAATTTGTCAAGGAGTTTTATTTTGCTTGAACCACAGTCAATGTTCATGAAATCAGCAGTTAAGGGATCAAACAACACATTGCATTTGTTAAATCGGCTGCACAAGACATTTTTAAAGTATTGAAAAGCAAGTATGCTCCTTTGAAGACTAAGATGAGGCTGACCCAAGACATGAAACGTTCCATTGCCTCATGTGTAAATGAAAGTTGGGCATTGAATAATGAAGACCAAAGAAGAATAGATGCATTTGAGCTATGGTGCTGGAGAAAAATATTGACCAGCCGATGTTTCATTCTGTTGTATTTAATTAAGGTCATGATGAGTCAGTACTGACTTGGTCACAATTACCCACAACATATCTTGGTTGAATCCTAAAATTTTCAATTCCTATAACAGGGTAATTATCCTTATACCAAAGAGTTTCCTTTGCTTTCTTTAAGTGTTTGTGGTGTTGTTAAATGTTTAATTATTAATTAATAAGCTTAAAGTTACTCTCTGTCAGATTTCACAATCTTGTTCTTATTCTTCCATAGAATAAACTTTAAGTAATTTTTATCCTACTTTAATTAATCTTATTTTATTCTATGCTTATACCATTTTATGTCTGGATTTGGGAAATGCCTTTTATATCTTACCTTGTATGGATTTTTTTGCATTGGACTATGAAGCATTATATTATTAGGTTGATCATTCTAAAATATATTTTTATTCCATGCATTTAAAGATAAACAATGTATAATAATTCATTCTCATCTAGTCATCAAAACATGTTTATCTTTCTTGGTATATACTTTAGGCATCCCCCAGAAGGATAGTACAGCAGCATTCTTTTTAGATGTGAGGAGAGTGAGACGTGTTATCCAGAAGAATCAGTTGCTGGATAAGGACATCAGACGTGATAACGTCAAGGGCCAAAGAAAACAGAAGATATTCAGTAAGATAAATGGATAGAGTGGCTACAATAGTGTAGAGAATTCAAGTTCTGGAGAGAGAAAAAAAGCAGACAAACTGGGAAAGTAAAGAACAGCAGAATCCCTGAGAGCATCATCCAGAGACACCATCTCTACCTAGAACTGAGCCTGCTCACTATGTATAAGCCTCAGGTGAACAACTGATTGTTTAAAACAAATGTGAGAAGAGACCGGGGCAGAGAAACTAGGCTATAGGAAATGGAAGATGCCAAACACAATAAAAAAGGATGTCGACCCATTATGAAAAATGAAACTAATATCACTGGACAATTCATGCAGAAAATGTCAATGAGGAACCTCACTGGTTAAGTAAATTTTTATCAAAATATTATATCAAAAGCACACACATTTAAAAAATTATTTTAGAGCACTACGGCTGCCACTGATGTCACTTGAGTTCCTGTAGACTCACCTGGACCATTCGTCCTGCACACCCTCCATCATCGCAAGTCAGCCAACATGGTGATGCTCACCAAGACCCATAGTCGTGCCGGTGATCCCAAGAAGAGACTCCTCCTCCCAAGGAGGTAGAAGTGAGGATGAGGACATGTTAGAAGATGAAGAAGAAGGCAGTGGGGAAAAAAAGGAGAAAAAAGGTCAAAAGAATGCCACAGGGCCCTCGAA